>NC_142367.1:25819300-26143467 GCF_059441175.1 Urocampus carinirostris | reverse complement strand
AAAAAATCCCTTTCTTGTGTCTATAGACAGACAGAAACAAAACAAGCACACAACAGGACAAAAATAAACTAAACAGGACAACGCAAAACCCAAAACCCAAACCCGTGTCCTTGATGGATCCGCTTGAGGAATCTCCTCGGCCATAAAATCCAGACGGGCTGCCAATAATCACGCGACGCCGAGACCTCCACAAAGGAGAGAACGCCAACTGTGTTATTATTATTATTATTATTATTTTTTTTGCAGGGGACTCAAGGTGAATGCAAATGTCTGTCCGTGTCCTGACTTGCTAAATGGCATCCGTCTCTTCCAATGTCGGGACTACCGGAACAGGAGGAGAACCCAAATGCGTGAAAAGCAGGTCCGTGTTACAACCTGTACTACAATTTGACAGTTTTTGCTCATGAAGTCACAAAAAAAAACTGTTTTCCTCCAGAATGTTTATTTCTAACTGTGGTGGCGCTGTTTCAAGTACAAGTACCTAATTTATCCTTACTCTTAAGGCCCAAATGGTACTAGTACACAAATGTGCCAGACACCCAAAGAACAGATTTACAGACTCCAGAAGTTGTCATGATTATTGCTTTGGATCACCTGATTGGTTCCCTGTTCTTTTTGAGTCCCGTCCTGTCACTCTCTGGTTGTCAGTCCGTCTACGAACCTCTGTTGTTACAAGGCAAAGCCTTTTTTGACCCTGACTCCCGTCTGTCCCGTTTTGGCACCCGTTTTTCCACCTGTCCGTCCCTGATCTTCCCGTTTGTCTCCAGCGATGACCCGTTTTTGATCCCCGACCACGTCTGCTCTCCCGTCCCGGCTTACGACCCGTTTTTGACCCCGACTCCCATCTGTCCCTTTTTTTCCACCCACTTTTCCACCTGTCCGTCCCTGATCTCCCTGTTTGTCTTCGGCGATGACCCGTTTTTCATCTGCTCTCCCGTCCCGTCTTACAACCCGTTTCTGACCCCGACTCCAATCTGTCCCGTTTTGGCACCAGTTTTTCCACCTGTCCGTCCCTGATCTCCCCGTTTGTCTCCGACAATGACCCGTTTTTGATCATGACCACATTTTTGCTCTCCTGTCCCGGCTTACGACCCGTTTTTGACCCCGACTCCCGTCTGTCCCGTTTTTGCACCCGTTTTTCCACCTGTCCGTCCCTGATCTCCCCGTTTGTCTCCGGCGATGACCCGTTTTTGATCCCCGACCATGTCTGCTCTCCCGTCCCGGCTTACGACCCGTTTTTGACCCCGACTCCCGTCTGTCCCGTTTTTGCACCCGTTTTTCCACCTTTCTGTCCCTGATCTCCCCATTTGTTTCCGGCGATGACCCGTTTTTGATCCCGAACAACGTCTGCTCTCCCGTCGCGGCTTATGACCCGTTTTTGACCCCGACCTCGGCTGCTTTTCAATCCTGGCTTACGACTCGTCTCTGGCCCCCACCACGTTTTTGCTCTCCTGTTGGCCTGTTTTTCCGTCCCTGACACCGCCATCGCTCGCTGCAGAAGATCCACTTCCGTATTCAAATCACAATCTGATTGCGAGAGCGACTTGCTTCCCGCGTCTAGCGAGCACCGAATGGCGAGAGCTACCCTTCCTCTCTCTACCTCAATAAACTTGTGAGAAACGTTACGCGATTGGGTCTCCCCTTTGTTCTGGACGTGACACAAACAAACCAGCCCAATACACGGACAACAGCCACAGCAACGGCAAATCTCAAGGAGGAACTAAGAAAACCAACAGAAAAACAAAAAACCTAACATGAGCAGATAGAGTAAATAGTGTCACGGTTGCCATGTCACCCAATTGGCCCCGCCCGTGTGGCGCCAGCTGCGGCTCTTTGAAAGATTGGCTTCCCTTCTATTCAAGCATAGTGCTCTCACTCACCCTTTGTCAGTTCGTCAAAAAACCTCTGCCCTGCAAGACGTGGGTTTTGACTCTGTCCGGTTTCCTGCCTGTGTTTCCTGTCCGGTATCATTCCCGTCTATTTTTGTCCTGTTTATTTTCGATCTCCGGTTTTGTTCCCGTCTAGTTTGTCCCATTTAATTTCGATATCCAGTTTCGATATCAATCCTGTCTGTCCCGTCCTGTCCGGTATCGACCCCATCCGTCCCGTATCTGCTCGGCCTCTGGCTTCCTGACATTCCACGCCAGACTGCTGCCCCTATGTGCATGACTGCCCCATTTCCCGTAAAATAAAAGCTTGTGTGAGAAACGTCACGCATTTGGGTTCTCCTCCAGTTCCAGTTCCCGTTGAAGAAGGTGGCTCCCTACACATGAGACACCTGAATTTATAATTGTAAAAGGAACAAAATAGATGAAACAGGACAGAGTCAAAACCCACGCCTTGCGGGGCTGAGGTTCGTTGACGGACTGACAAAGGAACAGTGAGAGCACTGAGCTTAAACAGACGGAAAGCCAATCTGTTAACCAGCCGCAGCTGGCGCCACACGGGCGGGGCCAATTGGGCGCCATGGCAACCGTGACAAGATTTCCGTTTCGGTAAAAGTTTTCCACTTGTGGTTCTTGTTTTTTTTTACATAGAATTTGACCTTGCAAGGAGAACAGGAGAGGACTGTGCCCAAAAAATAATCCAAAAAAGAAAATTCCAAGCTGTTCCCCAACGTTCTCCCCCGCATGAGTTTGTAGCCAGGCGGTATCGGTGCTTTCCTTCCATGCCAATTGCAGCATGCCTTTCCCCTCATCAACATATTTTGTTACCCGAGTTCCTGACAACGCACGGCTCACCGTCCCCGAAGAGACCGGTGCCATTTACCGAGTCGGGAGACGAAAACACATTGGCATTCACCTTGAGTCCTCTGCAAAATAATATAAAAGTGACGCCGTTGGTGTTCTCTCCTTGATGGAGCTCTTAGTGATTATCGGCATTGTTGGGCAAGGAATGAGGTACAGGCATTGTTCCCTCTAAGCTGCGTGTGTGCGCAATTGGGCACTACCCTGAGCTTTTTCCACGCACAAGAAAATCTAGCCAGCTCACAAAAATCAAGGGCTCGAAATCGCTAATTAAATAAGTCAAAGTTATAGTGCATGAAGGTAAAAATACATATTTTGAAGTCAAGGTCGAAGTAGAACGAAGTTGAGTAAAGTCAGTAGAGTTTTTCGAGAACCGGCTTCTTCGGCTCGGCTCACTAAAAAGAACCGGCTCTTTCGGGTCCGAAACGGCTCTTCGGGTTGTTTTTGCTTCTTTCATCCCAACATGACCAACTATGATGTAAACTCATGCACAAAATGACTTAAAGTAAGAGGGGAATAGAACAAAAAAGAAAAAAAATACCAAAATGAAAAAGTAGTGAAAAGCTGAGGAAAAAAGGAAACAAAAGGAAGAGAAAAAAAGAAGGAAAAATTTTAAAAAAAGCCAGAAAAAAAGAAAAGAAAGAAACAAAAAAAAAAAAGTAAATAGAGAACAAAAAGAAAAAAGGAACAGGTATGAAAAAAAAACACAATGAGATTTTAAATATGTTGATGAGGGGAAAGGCATGTTGCAATTGGCATGGAAGGAAAGCACGGATACCGCCTGGCTACAAACTCATGCGGGGGAGAACGTTGGGAACAGCTAGGGATTTTCTTATTTTGAGGATAAGCGGTGTAGATAATGGATGCATAGATGGATGGGTTCGGAAAAGAGGTCGGCACCGGGACTCAGACGGGAAACAGGGCAGGATTGAGTCAAGAGTCAAAAAGGGCTTGCCTAGCGTGTAGCTGAGGTTGGCAGACGGACTGACAACCGGTGACAGGAAGACGGGGGTTTAAAACCAGGTGCCCCGCATCAGTAATCATGACAGTTATCAGTTAATGCGATTAATTATTCGCCAAGTGTTGCGCAATAGGGAACCTTCTTTCAAGGAATCTATTACTTCTTAAAGATGGCTTCAAACAAACCTAGAAAAGACACCGGCGTTGGGTAGGGTTACTTTAACTGGATTACTTTCTTATTACTTATGGATGACTCCAATACCAAATATGCTAATAAAAGACAAACCAAAATAAATAGGAATCAAATGATGACTCACAACACGTGGTAAGCTTTCTCTCCTGGCTTTGATCTCTTGGATCTCCAGGAAAACGAACATAAAATGCCACAGAAACAAAATGAAAATGGAAGTTCTTCTATTACAATATACCACTTGGAAACGCGACCTTCATTTTTGCATAACCCAAAATAAATGTCCATACATGATGCATAATACAGCAACAAATACACATATTTATTCAATGCGTGGTCTATTAAGTCAGACTACCGGGGACATGGCAACAATTTCAAGCGTTTACAAGCACTTTGTCCCAAATTCAAGCCATTTTCAATCCGTGAAAACACATTAAACTACCAACTATTTCCAGGATTTCAAGCACCCATACGAACCCTGATTAGAATCAATGCAAAATGAACTCTTCGCAGTTATTATTATCAGGGTTGGGTAGGGTTACTTTCACTAGATTACTTTCAATGACTTTTGGATGACTCCAATACCAATTATGCTAATAAAAGACAAAAGAAACTAAATATGAATCCAATGATGACTCACAACACGTGGTAAGCTTTCTCTCCTGGCTTTGATCTCTTTGATTTCCGGCAAAACGGACATCAAATGCAACAGAAACAAAATCATTTTTGCCGTTCCATGTATTCCGTTACCCCCCAAGGCTGCACAAAATGTAGTCATTTGATTCATATTTAGTTTCTTTTGTCTTTTATTAGCATATTTGGTATTGGAGTAATCCAAAAGTCATTGAAAGTAATCCAGTTAAAGTAACCCTAGCCAACCCTGCGGATCGACTCGGATTCCCCCCGGCTAAACAGTAATCGATAGGTCGACAGGTTCAAAACAACACGGCTACCGGATATTCACGTCGTATCGATGTCACCGACCGAAAACGACAACAAAAAAAAGACGTAAAAGTGATGAAAAACACAAGATTAAAAAGAAGAATATCGCGATTATCTTGAAAGGAATTCTTGGCCGGATTACTTTGTAAATCAATGTGGCTACTGTTAGGAAATAAATATTAACATTGTATCGTTTACCAAATTATTCGAATTCGTTATCTGACTCCATTAACCAAACACGACCTGCATTCTCCTAACAATGCATGCTCATTTCTTGATGGGAAAATATGGACAAGAGACCGGCATTTCCACACGGGACAGAATTAATCTCATCTCATCTCATTAGCTGCACCGCTTATCCTCGGTAGGGTCACGGGGGTGCTGGAGCCCATCCCAGCAATCATCGGGCAGTGGGCAGGGGACACCCTGAACTGGTTGCCAGCCAATCGCAGGGCACACAGTGACAGACAACTCGCTCGCTCATTCACACGTAGGGACAACTTGGACCGGCCAATCCACCTGAAATGTGGGAGGAAAACCCACCCAAGCACAGGGAGAACATACAAACTCCGCACAGGAAGTCCGGTAGATTACTTTGATCTAATAGTGAATTCCAAATATTACTTTATTTCATTGTCACAGTTACCATGTGGCACCATCTGAGGCACAGATTGGCTTTCCGTCCATTTAAGCTCAGTGCTCTCACTCTTCCTTTGTCAGTCCATCAACGAACCTCTGCCCTGCAAGACGTGGGTTTTGACTCAGTCCTGTTTCCTGTTGCTATATCCTGTCCAGTATTGTTCCCGTTTATTTTGTCCTGTTTAATATCGGTTTCCAGTTTCGTTCCCGTCTGGTTTGTCCTGTTTAATTTCGATATCCTGTTTTGATATCAATCCAGTCTGTCCCGTTGTTTAATATCGGTTTGCAGTTTCGTTCCTGTCTAGTTTGTCCTGTTTAATTTCAATATCCTGTTTTGATATCAATCGCGTCTGTCCCGTTGTCTAATATCGGTTTCCAGTTTCTTTCCCGTCTGGTTTATCCTGTTTAATTTCGTAATCCTGTTTTGATATCAATCCTGTCTGTCCCGTTGTTTAATATCAGTTTCCAGTTTTGTTCCCGTCAAGTTTGTCCTGTTTAATTTCGATATGCTGTTTTGATATCAATCCTGTCTGTCCCGTTGTTTAATATCGGTTTCTAGTTTCGTTACCGTCTAGTTTGTCCTGTTTATTTTCGATAACCTGTTTTGATATTAATAGTGTCCGTCCCGTTGTTTAATATCGGTTTCCAGTTTCGTTCCCGTCTAGTTTGTCCTGTTTAATTTCGATATCGTGTTTTGATATCAATCGTGTCCGTCCCGTTGTTTAATATCGGTTTCTAGTTTCGTTCCTGTCAAGTTTATCCTGTTAAATTTCAATATCCTGTTTTGATATCAATCCTGTCCGTCTCGTTGTTTAATATCGGTTTCTAGTTTCGTTCCCGTCTAGTTTGTCCTGTTTAATTTCGATATCGTGTTTTGATATCAATCGTGTCCGTCCCGTTGTTTAATATCGGTTTCTAGTTTCGTTACCGTCTAGTTTGTCCTGTTTATTTTCGATAACCTGTTTTGATATTAATAGTGTCCGTCCCGTTGTTTAATATCGGTTTCCAGTTTCGTTCCCGTCTAGTTTGTCCTGTTTAATTTCGATATCGTGTTTTGATATCAATCGTGTCTGTCCCGTTGTTTAATATCGGTTTCTAGTTTCGTTCCCGTCAAGTTTATCCTGTTTAATTTCAATATCCTGTTTTGATATCAATCCTGTCCGTCTCGTTGTTTAATATCGGTTTCTAGTTTCGTTCCCGTCTAGTTTGTCCTGTTTATTTTCGATATCCATCCTGTCTGTCCCGTTGTTTAATATCGGTTTCCAGTTTCGTTCCCGTCTAGTTTGTCCTGTTTAATTTCGATATCGTGTTTTGATATCAATCGTGTCTGTCCCGTTGTTTAATATCGGTTTCTAGTTTCGTTCCTGTCAAGTTTATCCTGTTTAATTTCAATATCCTGTTTTGATATCAATCCCGTCTGTTCCGTTGTGTAATATCAGTTTCCAGTTTCGTTCCAGTCTAATTTGTCCTTTTTTTCGATATCCTGTTTCTTTATCTGTCTGTCCCGTCCTGTCCAGTATCAACCCCATTTGTCCGATATCAACTCAGGCAATTGGTATTGATCTCGTTAGCTATTGGCTTCCTATCATTCCACGCCAGACTGCTGCCTAACGTGCACGACTCCCCATTTCCCGTAAAATCAATGGCTTGTGTGAGAAACGAAACGCGTTTGGGTCCTGACCCTGTTCTGGTAGAGTATGAAAAGGGGATAGAGTGAACTCGTAATTATTGCCCCAGACTTTAGCACACTTTGTTGAATATGGTTTAAAGGCTTACCAAAAAGATACAGTTCGGAAAAGGGTCTCATTCGGATGTTTTGCCGTAATAAAGAGGACGACGCAAGTTCATCCTTTCTTTCGTCGTCTGATTCACATCACGAGCGGGGAAAGGACAACAAGCGTGCAATTGGATGAGATTTATAGCGTGCGGCGCTTCTCAATAACAAACATGGCCGTCGGCGCGCCGCTCTCAGACAATTACATGCTACACGGTCACGATACGCGTTCTCTACGTTCGTCATGTCTGGGTCCTGTTTCCAGTAATTGAAAAGAGCCTACGATGGGTAACGTGTTACTTCCAACACTGACAATGATCACATTATGTCATGAATCGGAACAGGATTAGAACCCAAATGCGTGACGTTTCTCACACAAGCCTTTATTTTATGGGAAATGGGGAGTCATGCACGTTAGGCAGCGGTCTGGCGTGGAATGACAGAAAGCCAGAGGCCGACGAGATCGATACCAATTGCCCGAGTAGATATCGGACTGATAGGGTCGATACCGGACAGGACAGGACAGATTGATATCAGGCACTGAAGACTGGAGTCCGATAACAAGCAGGACGAGACAGACGGAAATGATACCAGATATTGGAGATCGATAACAAACAGAACAAAATAGCCGGGAACGAAACTGGAGATCGATATTAAACAGGACAAAAATAGACGGGAATGATACCGGAAAGGAAACACGGGCAGGAAACCGGACAGAGTCAAAACCCACGGGTGCAGAGGTTTTGTTGACGGACTGACAAAGGGTGAGTGAGCGCATTGAGCTTAAATAGAAAGGAGGCCAGTCTGTCAACGAGCCGCAGCTGGCGCCACACGGGTGGGGCCGATTGGGCGCCATGGCAACCGTGACAGGACGGAACATACAGGATTGATATCAAAACTGGATATCGAAATTAAACAGGATAAACCAGACGGGAATGAAACTGAAGATCGATATTAAAGAGGACAAAATAGACAGGAAACCAGCAAGAAACCGGACAGAGTCAAAACCCACGTCTTGCGGGTGCAGAGGTTTTGTTGACGGACTGACAAAGGGTGAGTGAGCGCATTGAGCTTAAATAGAAGGGAGGCCAGTCCGTCAACGAGCCGCAGCTGGCGCCACACGGGTGGGGCCAATTGGGCGCCATGGCAACCGTGACAGGACGGGTCATACAGGATTGATATCGAAATTAAACAGGACAAACCAGACAGGAACAAAATTGAAGATCGATATTGAACAGGACAAAATAGACAGGACAGGAAACGCAAACAGGAAACCGGACAGAGTCTAAACCCATGTCTTGCGGGAGCAGAGGTTCGTTGATGGACTGATAAAGGGTGAGTGAGAGGACAGAGCTTAAATAGAAGGGAAGCCAATTTGTCAAGCTTGTGTGGGCCAATTGGGCGCCCTGGCAACCATGACACAAAGAGTCTCAAAGAAGGACTTGAATAACTTCTCCGTGGAGCGATCTAATCCCCAATCCACCTGTCACGATTACCGATGCGAGGCATCCGCCTCGGACACTGATTGGCTGTTTATTTCTTTTCAAACCCTCTGTCTTCCTGTCACCCTTTGTCGGTCCGTCTGCAAACCTCAGCTTCCGCTAGGCAAGCCTTTTCGACCTTGAATTTCTCCCGTCCCGATTTTCGCGTGATTCCCGGCTCCGACCCCTTTCCTGAACTCGTTTTTGCTCCCCCGCGCGCAAGTGGGTCCTGTCTCTGTTTCTGGTCTATGACACAACCTAATATAGAAGAACACCGACCTGGCCGACAACCACGGAACTCGAATGAACTCATCTGAGCCGAAAATGATGCAAGCGCCTTTCCAGGCGCGGCTCCTGTCAGATTTACACGTCACGCCGACACGCCGGCTATAAAAATGCGTAATTACGTGCCAAAAACTGATGCAAGCTCATTTAAAAAAGAAGAGGATCTATAGTGAGTCAGGGATGAGGAACTGTCTCAGCACAGAGTTTGCAAAATGCAGTTTTCTTAGTGAGGAAGTAGACTTCCAACAGGAGCCAGAACCGTCCTCTAGACCAGGGGTGTCCAACTCGTTTTAACTCGGGGGCCACACCATAGAACAAACATTCTGTCGGGGGCCGGACGAGTAGATTCAAGAGACAGAAAAAGAGAGATAAAGAAATGAGAGAAAGAGGGAGGGAAAAGGAGAGAGGGCGGGACAAAGAGAGAAAAAGAGGGAGAGAGCGTGAGAAACAAAAGAGATAAAAAGTCGTGAGAGAGGGGGGAAAAGAAAGGGAGAGGAAGAAAGAAATCCAAAGAGAAATAGAAAGACAGACGGAGAGAAAAGAGAAAAGAAAGTGCGAAGGGTATGAAGAGAGAAAGAGAGAAAAGGAAAAAAGGAAGTTAGAGCAAAAGAGGTTGAAAGACACAGAGAAAGAGAAAAAGAGAGACATAGAGAGAGAGAGACACACAGACAGAGAGACACAGACAGAGAGAGAGACAGAGACAGACAGAGACACAGAGAGACAGACAGACACAGAGAGACAGAGACACAGAGACAGACAGACACAGAGACACAGAGACAGACAGACACAGAGGCACAGAGACAGAGAGAGAGAGAGAGAGAGAAGGAGAGAGCGTGAGAAACAAAGGAGATAAAAAGAAGTCGTGAGAGAGGGGGAAAAGAAAGGGAGAGGAAGAAAGAAATCCAAAGAGAAATAGAAAGACAGAAGGAGAGAAAAGAGAAAAGAAAGTGCAAATGGTATGAAGAGAGAAAGAGAGAAAAGGAAAAAAGGAAGTTAGAGCAAAAGAGGTTGAAAGACACACAGAGAGAGACACAGACAGAGAGACAGAGACAGAGAGAGACAGAGACAGACAGAGAGAGAGAGACAGACAGGCACAGAGACAGACGGACACAGAGACACAGAGACACAGAGACAGAGAGACACAGAGACAGAGACAGAGAGAGAGAGAGACAGACCAAGAGAGACAGAGACAGACAGACAGACAGACACAGAGACACAGAGAGAGTACAATGTTGGCAACAAATGCAACACAAACTTTTTCTTCTTTTTCCCTGTTTTTTCTAAAAAACATATAATCCCTTTTAAAAAAATCTCATTGTGTTTATTTTTTCCTAGCTGTCCCTTTTTGTTTTTGTTCTTTATTTACTTTTTTCCTTTGTTTCTTTTTCTTTTTTTTCTTTTTTTTCCTTTTTTTTCTCATCCTTTTGTTTCTTTTTTTCTCAGCTTTTCACTTCTTTTTCATCTTGGTATTTTTTTCTTTTTTTGTTCTATTCACCCTTCCTTTAAGTCATTCTGTGCATAATTTTACATCATATTTGGTCGTATAGGGATGAAAGAAGCAAAAACAACCCGAAGAGCCGTTTAGGACCCGAAAGAGCCGGTTCCTTTTAGTGAGCCGAGCCGAAGAAGCCGGTTCTCGAAAAGCTCTACTAACTTTACTCAACTTCGTTCTCCTTCGACTCGACTTCAAAATACCGCATTTAGGACACAACGTCAGGGGAACCCGTGTATTTTTATCTTCATGCACTGTAACTTTGACTTGAGTCGCTTCTTAATTAGTCATTTGGAGCCCTGATTTTTGTGCGCTAGCTAGATTTTCTTGTGCGCTGAGAATGTGCGGGCATTCGAGTAAATCGAGTTTGAGACCCCTGACATAGTCAAATAGAGACCAACACAAGCTTCGCAATCCAATCAAGAAAGCCTTTGTGTCTGCAGATGGAACCACTTAAGAGGACCTTATAGGAAAGGAAAATATGACGCAGAACAAGAGAAAAAAAACCCTCCACTGCAACAATTGCCTATTCAACGGAGGTGTTGATTTACAAGTACTGGCCGCGTTTTGTTTTTCGCGTCTTTTTTCGTGCGATGAGATTCAGGAACACAGCTGGTCAAGATGTGGACGTGATTTATGAGGTTTGTTTTTTTCCCCAGCCTATAAAGATTTGAGACAAATCATTTGGATGCACTGTCAAACTAAACCTGAAATAAAGGTTTTACAGATATATATTCAGGGTTGGGTAGGGTTACTTTAACTGGATTACTTTCAATGACTTTTGGATTACTCCGATACCAAATATGCTAATAAAAGACAAGAGAAAACTAAATATGAATCAAATGATGACTCACAACACGTGGTAAGCTTTCTCTCCTGGCTTTGATCTCTTTGATCTCCGGCAAAACTAACATAAAATGCAGGGTTGGGCATGGTTACTTTAACTTGATTACTTTCAATTACTTATAAATGAAATCCATGCACTGCTGTAAATTAGGCTTAAACGTACTCGCTCAAAAGTGTGTATTTCTAATCAGCTGAATGGCCCCTTTAAGCATCGATACATAGAATTAGCAAGATGAGGGATTACCTATCACTCATTCTATAGTTTGGAGCTGAGGTCATAGTTTTGGGAGTAAAGAGTTACATTTACCCCGTTACATTTACCTGAGTGAGTTTTGAGACATTTCATTCTTCTAGGAGTAGTTCCAAGATACCACTTGGAAACGCTACCTTCATTTTTGCATAACCCAAAATAAATGTCCATACATGATGCATAATACAGCAAGAAATACACATATTTATTCAATGCGTGGTCTATTAAGTCAGACTACCGGGAAACATGGCTACAATTTCAAGCAATTACAAGCACTTTGACCCAAATTCAAGCCATTTTCAATCCGTGAAAACACATTAAACGACCAATTTTTTCCAGGATTTCAAGTACCCATACGAACCCTGATTAGAATCAATGCAAAATGAACTCTAGATTATATTGATTTGGATCAGATACTAATTTGGTAGTCCCCGGCAGAGAGATATGACAAATTTAGTTTTCTTACATTAACTTATAAATGAAATCCATGCACTGCTGTAAAGTAGGCTTAAACGTACTTGCTCAAAAGTGTGTATTTCTAATCAGCTGAATGGCCCCTTTAAGCATTGATACATAGAATTAGCAAGATGGAGGATTACCTATCACTAATTCTATAGTTTGGAGCTGAGGTCATAGTTTTGGGAGTAAAGAGTTACATTTACCCCGTTACATTTACCTGAGTGACTTTTGAGACATTTCATTCTTCTAGGAGTAGTTCCGCTCTCCTGGCTTTGATCTCTGGCAAAACGAACATAAAATGCGACAGAAACAAAATGAAAATCAATCCAAACATCATTTTTGCCGTTCCGTGTGTTCCGTTACTCCCCAAGCCTGCACAAAATGGAGTCATTTTATTCATATTTAGTTCCTTTTGTCTTTTTTTAGCATATTTGGTATCGGAGTAATCCAAAAGTCACTGAAAGTAATCCAGTTAAAGTAACCCTACCCCACCCTGTATATATCCATTGACGACTATGAACCTCAAAACGATTGTCTTTTGCTAGCTTGATGCTGACAAACATTGCTAACTCCGAAGACGGGAATTTGAAGAGCTTGAAGATGAAATGCTATTTAATATCAAGTGTTTTTACATTCCAGAAACAAATGGAAGCCCAATTGCTCATTTTCTTATTTTACCTACTTGTCTTCCCTAGCGAGTGATGGCGGTGTCAGGGACGGAAAAACGAATCAGTAGTCAGAACTGGGAGACCAAAGCGTGGTCGGAGGCAAGTCGTAAGCCAAAATAGGAGAGAAGACGTCGTCAGGGACAAAACGAGGTCGAAAGCCGGGACAGGAGAGCAGACGTGGTCAGGATAAAAAAACGGGTCGAAGCTGGGGACAGACGGGAGCAAAAAACGGGACAGGCGGGAGTCAGGGTCGAAAAAAGGCTTGCTTAGTATTCACTGAGGTTCGCAGACGGACTGACAATAGGAGACAGACGGGACTGGGTTTAAGTCAGGACAGGGAGCCGATCAGAACCTGCGGCGGTTGGAGCCAAATGACTTTTGAGACATATTAAAAAGGTTCTTGTGTTTAAACTAATAAATAGCTAGAATGCTAAAAAATTGAATTGGTTCCTTCCTTGGAAAGAAAGATAGACGAATACATCACGGCGGCGCAGTGGTTAGCGCATGTGCGGCACAGTTCATGTCTTGGGAACCTCCTGCGCGGGTTCAAATCCAGCTACCGGACTTCCTGTGCGGAGTTTGTATGTTCTCCCCGTGCTTGCGTGGGTTTCCTCCAGGCACTCGGGTTTCCTCCCACATTCCAAAAACATGCATGTCAGGTGAATTGGCCGGTCCAAATTGTCCCTAGGTGCGAATGAGCGAGTGAGTTGTCCGTCCCCGTGTGCCTTGCGATTGGCTGGCAATCAGTTCAGGGTGTCCCCCGCCCACTGCCCGATGATTGCTGGGACGGGCTCCAGCACCCCCGCGACCCTACTGAGGATAAGCGGTGTAGCTAATGAGATGAGATGAGTTGTCAGGACCAAAACGGAAACAGGACCCACTTGCGTTATGTTTCTCAACTGGGACAGGTACACCGCGGTTACAGCTATCATAAAATCATTTATTCAAAAACTTGATTAAAACAACTTATTTAGAGGGCCGAGAATTCTTTCATAGCATGCAAAAAATGGATTTTTATTTGCCCTTGCACCAAAACAGTTTGTTGTGAAATATTTTCTCGGTTTACCTCGTGGGAACTAGAGGAGTCTCGGCCTTCTGGAGAAACAAATCCTAGTCTGTATTCTCAACCCGAGGCCTTTTGGTGTTCAGTCACTTATCTTAAGTGGAGACAGCTAGCGGCATTTCTCCTTGTCGGGGTTTCAATGTAAATCTCTTGAATTTCTGTCTCAAAGTTATTAGCTTGTTTTTATATTACTAAATATAAAAACAATGTTTCTCATACACACACACACATATAAAGTACCGTATTTTCCGCACTATAAGGCGCACCGGGTTATAGGGCGCACCCCCAAAAAATAGTTTTCGGTCCTATATCTTCCATAGATAAGGCGCACCGGATTATAAGGCGCTACAATGGGAACGTCGACACGTCACTCAAATGCATCGTTCCATCATTCGGAAGGTTAAAGTCTTGGGATTCAAGAAATGCCAACCATTCCTTAGTTTCTATTTTCTTTTTCGCTTGCAACTTCACTGTGCATATGACAATAAACACTTGGAATTGAGTTGAATTTAAAAATAGACACTCCGTTCCATCCATTATCTGCACCGCTTATCACAGAAACATCGAGTTTCATGGTCCTCTTATATCCGTGAGTGTAGTAAACCCAGGAGAGTAAAATATTTACAAATACAGTACAGAATAGTAAAATACTGTTTTCTCTATGCCGTCAACCCAACATGCTATTCACATTCATCTTTTTCGGCCAATCGCAGGCTTTGTTTCGCCCCTTTAGCCTATGCGAGCCTGTAAATGATAAAAAGGATTCCGAGGCTCCGAATAACTTTAGCCAATAGCGATCGATTCAAATGATGATTGACACATTGGTTAGCCAATGAAACGCCGGTATATAAATCCCAGCATACACCGCGGACGACTTCGCCTTCGGGGGAAAAAACTAGTCGGCGGCTGCAAGTTAGTTGGAAAACTTTGCAATTTTAAAAAACTTTAACCTTCCGAATGATATTTGGAACGATGGTGCGCCTTATAGTGCGGAAAAATACGGTACTCCAAGAGCAATCAGTCCAATGCGTCTCAGCCGGTGTCAATGGGCAGGGCCAGCTGGGCACCATGACAATCGTGCAGGACATGACAATTACTGTATTTTACGGACTTTGCGACTTAATATCGATCCAAATAAAAGGCGCACTGTATTATAAGGCGCATGGTCAGCTTTTGAAAAAAATAAAGGCTTTTAGGTGCGCCTAATAGTGCGGAAAATACGGTACTATTGTTGTTATTATCATTGGTGTATTTTATAGCTTCTTACTACCCCTTTTCGAACATATTATGTAACATTATTTTGTCGTTGAGTTATTGTTTTTGTTCTGTTTTTATTTTGATGTTCGAATAAAGTTTTCATTCATTCGTCCATTCATACAAAGGATGAAGCGAGAGCCTGGGAGAGGCCGGTTTTGTGGCAGCCGCCATTAGCCTGGGTAGAAGCAACCGTGATGACCTCTCCTTCGGTAGAAGGACTGAGAAATCTATTCTAGATCGTCTAACCTGCCTTTTGTGTGTGTGTGTGATTATATCCTAGATATATTCTAGGTTTTAAAGAAAAAGGTGGATGGACTCTGGGGAAATTAGGGGTTCCGTTTCTGCCCTCGGGTTCAATTTAGCATCCAATCCAAGTAGAAAGTGGAATGTGAATGGCCTTAATCAGAAGAAGAAGGCTAAATTAAACACTATGTTTCCAAGGGGAAAAACCTTTAGAGGTTCATTTATTTTATCCAAATACTGAAAACAGAAAAGAGCTGAAGCCTATTTTGTCAGGACCGGAAAAGGAAACAGAACCCACTCGCGTAACGTTACTCACAGGTTTATTGGGGAGAAGGGAATGGAGCGCAAACACGATCCGGAGATCGCTGGTCACGTTGAGTAGGTTGCTCTGACGGGCGATGACGGTGTCGGGAACGGAAAAAAACGGGTCAGTAGCTGGTGTAGAAGAGCAAAAAAATTATTCGGGAGAACAGACGTGGTCGAGATCAAAAGAGGTCTTAATTCGGGACGGGAGAGCAAACGTGGTCGAGATTAAAACAGATCGCAGCGAGAGACAAACAGGAGCAACAAACAGGACAGGTGAAAAAGGGCTTGCTGTGTAAGATTCGCAGACGGACTGACAAAAGGGGACTGACTAGACAGAGGTTAAATACTGACAGGGAGCCAATCTGTCAACAAGCTCAAGCAGGTGCCACCCGGGTGGGGCTAATTGGGCGCCATGGCAACCGTGACATGCAGGCGGGGCCAATTGGGCGCCATTGGTAACCGTGACATATTTAAACCCATGCAAAGACAGAGAGTTGGTATTTTCTATGTTTGGTATTTTTAGTATCGCTCTAATCAGTGTGTCCGTGACTTTTGTTTGAAATAAGATAACATCAGGATGGGTTCTCAATGTTCTCTGGTTGATTAATGGTAGTCGGCAATTAGCAGAGCTTTCAGCCGCTCTGCCCCTCGTCTCTGGAACTCATTGCCGCCTGACCTTTGGAATTCTGCGGCCTTGTTCACCTTCAAACCCGGACTCAAGACTCACCTCTTCAGACTTGCCTATTCTTGATCATATGCCTCACACACTGTCCCTTTTTAACTATGATTAGTTTTATTGGCTATTCATTAATTGCTTGTTTTTGTCATGATTACAGATTTGAATCACCTGTCGCAGGTTCTGATTGGCTCCCTGTCACTATTTTAACCCAGTCCTGTCTGTCTCCTGTTGTCAGTCCGTCTGCGAACCTCAGTGTATACAAGGCAAGCCTTTTTTCGCTGACTCCCACCTGTCCCGTTTTTTGCTCCCGTTTGTCTCCGTCTACAACCCGTTTTGATCACGACCACGTCTGCTCTCCCGTCCTGACTTATGACCCGTTTTTGATCCCAACTACGTCTACTCTCCCGTCCCAAATTCCGACCCGTTTCTGACCCCCACCACGTCTTTTGGCTCTCCTGTCCCGGCTGTCGACCTGTTTTTCTGTCCCCGACACCGCCATCGATCGCTACGGAAGATCCATTTCCGTATTTGGATCACAATCCGAGTGCGAGAGCGACTTGCTTCCCTTCTTTCAATAAAATTGTGAGAAAACGTTACGCGATTGGGTCTACCCCGTGTGCTGGTCGTGACAGTTTTACTCTTGTTTTACTTTTCGTTTATTGTTTTGTCCTGCTCATATGTACACCGACCTTGGGTGTCCCAAAAGGCGCTTCGAAATACACTGTATTATTATTATTAGTAGTATTACAGCTACATCGGGTACTCTGCTAGTGTTACCTAGTTTTGGCGACGAAATATATAAAACTGCAAGTCATTGACAAGATGCAGCTCTTTTTTTTCTCTTGTGCTTCTCTCAGAATCGTCTCAAGGTCACATAAAACAACAGGCCCAAATTTGAAATAAGAGAAAGAGGGAGGGAAAGGGGGAGAGGGCGGGACAAAGAAAGAAAAAGAGAGCGAGGGAGAGAGCGTGAGAAACAAAAGAGAAAAAGTCATGAGAGAGGGGGAAAAGAAAGGGAGAGGAAGAAAGAAATCCAAAGAGAAATAGAAAGACAGAAGGAGAGAAAAGAGAAAAGAAAGTGCGAAGGATAGGAAGATCGAGAGAGAAAAGGAAAAAACGAAGTTAGAGCAAAAGAAGTTAAAAAGACACAGAGAGAGAAAGAGAAAAAGAGAGGCACGGAGAGTGAAAGAGATAGAGACAGAGAGTGGGAGAAAAGGGGTGGAAAAGACAGAGAGAGAGAGAGAGAAAGAGAGAGAGAAATAGCAAGACAGAAGGAGAGAAAAGAGAAAAGAAAGCGCAAAGGGTAGGAAGAGAGAAAGAGAAAAGAGAGAAAAGGAAAAAAACGAAGTTAGAGCAAAAGAAGTTAAAAAGACACTGAGAGAGAAAGAGAAAAAGAGAGGCACGGAGAGTGAAAGAGATAGAGACAGAGAGTGGGAGAAAAGGGGTGGAAAAGACAGAGAGAGAGAGAGAGAGAAAGAGAGAGAGAAAGAGCAAGACAGAAGGAGAGAAAAGAGAAAAGAAAGCGCAAAGGGTAGGAAGAGAGAAAGAAAAAAAAGAGAGAAAAGGAAAAAAGGAAGTTCGAGCAAAAGAAGTTAAACAGACACAGAGAGAGAAGAAGACAAAGAGCAACAAATGAAGAGAAAAAGAGAGACAGAGTGAGAGAAAAAGGCTGGAAAAGAGAGTGATAGAGAGAGAGAGAGAGAGAGAGAGAGAGAGAGAGAGAGAGAGAGAGAGAGAGAGAGAGAGAGAGAGAGAGAGAGAGAGAGAGAGAGAGAGAGAGAAAGAAATACAATCACAGTGTTTATGTTCTAGGACCCTGGCTTTGGCAACATCAAGTTGCCATATTTCAACCTGCAGCTTGTTTTTCTCTTGCGCTTCTCTGAGTGTCGTCTGGCGGGCCGGATTCCATCCCTCAGCGGGCCTGATTTGGCCCGCGAGCCGCCTTTTTGACAACAGTGGTTTATAAAGACGCATGATTTATGAATCTTGAGTGAATGGCGGTATTTGTTGATTTCTCCTCATTATGACAGTAATATGTAACTTACATTTTCAGGTACGGGAAATTCTTGTTAGGGTCTGGCAGTCCTCCCACCACCAGAGGGCGCTGGTTCGCGTTTTAAACTGATCACACACCTGTGCTTAATCATCTTGAACCCTTTAAAAAGGGCGGTTTTGTTTGGGAATCTCTGTTGAGTGATTGCCATTGTTTCCTGTTTTCTTCTTTGTGTCATTTACACTTTAATGCCAGTTTTGTTTGTTACTTTGTTACTTCCATTTTCTGGTTACCAGGTTTTTGCTTTTTGACATTTTGCTGTTTTGTGCTTACTTGATTGTTTGATTCAATGGTCATGTTAATAAACATGGGCTCACTGCACAAATATGACAGGAAAAGCAACGTATATCATTCCCTGTTTAAAGTTTTCTTTCATTGTTAAAAAAATAATTAAAAATTCTTATTGCATTCGCTGTTTTTATCAGTTTTTGATGAATGTCAAACATTTTCACGAAAGTATTCATTGTGGCTATGATTCTAAGTTCTTAAAAGTTCAACAAAAACAAAATGATTACTCAACAAATTCATTGAGTGGCTAAGTGTTTATTGATGTGTGATTATATCTCCGGTCGTGTTCAATCAGCCAAGACAATCACGATTACCCATTAGTCAAATGCAAACTGTGTGTGTGGTCCTACCAAATTTTTAGTCCAAAAGAACTTGGAGTATCCTTGACAGACGATGGGGTGCTGTCTGGGCGGTATTTAAAGATTGGTTCTCATGCTGAAGAGTGAAACGAAAAAAAAAACAAATATTTACATGTTTGCATTCGTATACGCTGGTTAAAAATGTTTATCTATGGGACTGAAATGGTCTCATAGACCCATGTCAAAAGCTTACGCACGTACTGCTCAAATGCTTTCATGTACACTGCTCAAAGGTTTGCATTCATATACGCAGGTTAAAAACGTTCATCTATGGTATTGAAATGGTCTCATAGACCCATGTCAAAAGCTTACACACGTACTGGTCCAATGCTGTCGCAGACACTGATCCAATTTGCTCACTTTCACTACTGAAATGGTCTTAAACCAATTTCAAAAGGATACACACACACACACACAGCTCAAATGCTTTCATATACACTGCTCAAAGGTTTGCATTCATATACAAAGGCTAATGACCTTAATCTATGGTACTGAAATGGTCTCATAGCCCCGTGAAAAGCTTACATGTGTACTGCTCAGACGCTTTCATGTACACTGCTCAAATGTTTACATTTGTATAGGCAAGTCAAATGCATTCATTTATAGTGCTTAAATAGTCCCATAACCCTATGTCAAAAGCTTACAAACGTACTGGTCAAATGCAGTCCCAGACACTGATTAAATTTGCTCACTTTTACTACTGAAATGGTCTTAAACCAATGTCAAAAGTGTACACACAGGCACAGCTCAAATGCTTTCATATATACTGCTCAAAGGTTTGCATTCGTATACACAGGTTAAACACGTTCATCTATGGTACTGAAACGGTCTCATTGACCCATGTCAAAAGCTTACACACGTACCAGTCAAATGCTTTCATGTACACTGCTCAAAGGTTTACATTTGTATAGGCAAGTCAAATGCATTCATTTATAGTACTTAAATAGTCTCACAACCCTATGTCAAAAGCTTACACACAAACTGGTCAAATGCGGTCCAAGACACTGATTAAATTTGCTGACTTTTACTACTGAAATGGTCTTAAACCAATTTCAAAAGCTTACACACATGCACAGCTCAAATGCTTTCATATATACTGCTCAAAGGTTCGCATTCGTATACGCATGTTAAACACGTTTATCTATGGTACTGAAATGGTCTCATAGACCCATGTCAAAAGCTTACACACGTACTGCTCAAATGCTTTCATGTACACTGCTCAAATGTTTACATTTGTTTAGGCAAGTCAAATGCATTCATTTATAGTACTTACATAGTCTCATAACCCTATGTCAAAAGCTTAGACACGTACTGGTCAAATGCTGTCGCAGACACTAGTCAATTTCGTTCACTTTTACGACTAAAATTGTCTCAAACACATTTCAAAAGCGTAGACACACACAGCTCAAATGCTTTCATAAACACTGCTCTAAGGTTTGCATTCGTAGACGCAGGTTAAACACGTTCATCTATGGTACTGAAATAGTCTCATAGCTCCGTGAAAAGCTTACATGTGTACTGCTCAGACACTTTCATGTACACTGCTCAAATGTTTACATTTGTATAGGCAAGTCAAATGCATTCATTTATAGTACTTAAATAGTCTCATAACCCTATGTCAAAAGCTTACACACAAACTGGTCAAATGCGGTCCAAGACACTGATCTATGGTACTGAAATGGTCTCATATACCCATGTCTAAAGCTTCCACAAGCACTGCTCTAATGCTTTCATGTACACTGCTCAAATGTTTACGTTTTTTTAGGCAACTGAAATGCATTAATTTATAGTACTTAAATAGTCTCATAACCATATGTCAAAAGCTTAGACACAAACTGGTCTAATGCTGTCGCAGACACTGATCCAATTTGCTCACTTTCACCACTGAAATGGTCTTAAACCAATTTCAAACGCTTACACACACATACACAGCTCAAATGCTTTCATATATACTGCTCAAAGGTTTGCATTCGTATACACAGGTTAAACACGTTTATCTATGGTACTGAAATGGTCTCATAGACCCATGTCAAAAGCTTACACACGTACTGCTCAAAGGTTTACATTTGTATAGGCAAGTCAAATGCATTCATTTATAGTACTTAAATAGTCTCATAACCCTATGGCAAAAGCTTAGACACTTACTGGTCCAATGCTGTCGTAGACACTGATCAAATTTGCTCACTTTCACTACTGAAATGGTCTTAAACCAATTTCAAAAGTGTACACACACACACACACACACACACACAGCTCAAATGCTTTCATAAACACTGCTCAAAGGTTTGCATTCGTATACGCAGGTTAACCACGTTTATCTATGGTACTTTAATGGTCTCATAGACCCATGTCAATGTCAAAAGCTTACACACGTACTGCTCAAATGCTTTCATGTACACTGCTCAAATGTTTACATTTGTATAGGCAACTGAAATGCATTCATTTATAGTACTTGAATAGTCTCATAACCCTATGTCAAAAGCTTACACACGTATTGGTCAAATGTTGTTGCAGACACTAATCAAATTTGTTCACTTTTAGGACTAACATTGTCTCAAACACATTTCAAAAGCGTAGACACACACACCGCTCAAATGCTTTCATAAACACCGCTCAAAGGCTTGTGTTGGTATACACAGGTCAGACACGTTTATTGGTCAAATGCTTTACTCAGAAGCTCTCATTCATTTAAGTGTCACTCGTTCATTCACATTACTGAGATGCATGTATAGATATCGGGGACATATACGTTTTCACAAACGCTGGTAAAAAATTTGTTCTCATAGAGAAAAATATGAAAAAACAATTGATTGGTTAGGCGTATATAACTGCACTTCATCTCACAAAGTCACTTTAATGTATGAGATCCTTTCGGGTGCAAATCCATGAAGTTGCAAAATTGTGAGTACCCCGCGTTATAACCAGGGATCACTTCACATCTCACGGGCCAAGCACAAATCAGCTATGTTTTTAATCAATAACCGCACAAACTAATGCCTTTTAATTCGTAGTTGTAGTTCCGCAATCAATACAAGCTTTAATTATTAAGTAAGTGGAGAGATGTGCATTAACATCCCTGGTGGTGCTTAAATAATTTAATTCCGCTGTGTGAGAGAGTAAAACAGGAAAATTAATCCTTGAATTGTAAAGTACCTGCAGGATTACTAGTTTTTGGAAAATGTGTTATTATTTTTTCTGTCATATACAATATTCCTTTGCCATAATAAAATAAAATAAAACAAAAACATTTTAGGAATAAAGCTATGTCAGGATTCCCACGGATCCATAAAGTGTCACGACCAGAACAGCAGTAGAACCCAGATGCGTAACGTTACTCACAAGTTGATGTCACGAAGCGGAACGGGACTGTCTTGAAACGGGTCGGGCAAAGGAGAGTTCCAAAAGGCGCGTTTAAGAACCCGTAGAAGTAATCAGGAAAATGCAGGTCGGCCAGTGTCAAGGGGCGGGGCCAATTGGGCGCCATGGCAACCGTGACAATATATTCATCCCGGAGCGCCACATCTAATGTTTCTGTCATGAAACGGAACGGGACCGTCTTGAAACGGGTCGGGAAGCAGGAAGACGGAACTCATCTGCGTAGACGATCCGTCACTTTAATTGAGAAAGAAAAATTGTCCGACACACAAACGGACCGAAAACAAAACAAAGCAGGCTCAAATGCGGGCAAAACTACAGACTAGGCATTTAACAGGATTAAACAGAAGTTGCAGGAATCTCTCAGAATGTTACAATCAGGAAAATGCAGGTCAGCCGGTGTCAAGGGGCGAGGCCAATTGGGCGCCATGACAACCGAGCAGGACATGACAGTTGATTGACAGTTAGATGCGGGAAGAGAGTAGCTAACGAGATCGGAACGTGTTCCGAATGCGGAAGTAGATCTTCCGGAGCGGGAGATCATAGTGTGGTTAGACAGAAAAACAGGCCGTTAGCCGGGTCGGGAGACCAGAACGTGGTCGGGGTCAAAAACGGGTCGTTAGCCGGGACGGGAGATCAAAACGTCGTCTGCGGACCATGCCTGAAAAGTGGACCTTTAATGACATTTGGCTGTCCAACAAAAATATTTCGCCATAGCTTAAAGCTGTGCCGGGTACTGTGAGCAGGCACAAAGTATTGTATGCAAGAAAATTTTGTTTTTGTCTTTTTTTTCTGTGCATAAGACAACTATTAGTCATTCTCTAAATACAAATCAACCCATTATGTTTAGCAAAAGAGTAACACTGCACATCACCCTGAAAACACCATCCTCACTGTCAAACATGGTGCTGACCAATGCAAAGGTGTCAAGGCAAAGTCCAGACCTCAATCCTATAAAGCTTTTGTGGAAATATCTGAAATTTTGTGTGTTTTAGCGCAATATATTGTCACGGTTGTCATGGCGCCCAATTGGTTCCCGCCGTATGGTGCCAAGTTCAGTCACGGTTGCCAGGGTGCCCAATTGGCCCCGCTTATGGACACAAGCTGAAACACGTTGACAGAATGCTCCCTGACTACTTAAACGCTGTCTTGTGAGTCACATTTTGTGGGAGCGTCTGCAAAACCCCAGCTAAAATCCCCGTTTTGCCTGTGTTTTTGCTCTTGTTTTGCCAAACCCTGTGAATCCCCGTTTTTGCCCGTGTTTTGCTCCTGTTTTGTTCTCGCCCCGACCTGTTTGATTTTAACCACGTCCTCGGTCCAATCAATCACCGCCATACTTTTGCAAGACGCTGTAGTAACTCTTCATGCCGAGACCTTGATGTCACGGTTGCCATGGCGCCCAATCGGCCCCGCCCGTGTGGCGCCAGCTGCGGCTCATTAACAGATTGGCTATCTGTCTTTTTAAGCTCAGAGCTCTCATTTTTCATTTCTCAATCCGTCAATCAACCTCTGCCCCGCAAGACGCTGGATCTGACTCGGTCCTGTTTTCCTGTTGGTGTTTCCTGTCCGGTATTGTTCCTGTTTATTTTGTCCTGTTAAATAACGGTTTCCTGTTTTGTTACCGTCTATTTTTGTCCTGTTCATCATTCTCTCCAGTTTTCGTTCCCGTCTAGTTTGTCCTCTTTATTTTTGACATCCTCGCCCCGACCTGTTTGATTTTGACCACTTCCTCGGCCCAATCAATCCACTTTCGCGACCCCCGAATCGAGTGTGCGCTCATTCCTCTTATCCCCAATAAACTGTGAGTATCGTTACGCGAGTGGGTTCTGCTTCCTGTTTCCTGTCCTGGTCCTGACACATATAATATTGAATATGTCTGTTTACTTGTCACAATTGTGTCTCACATGTTTTTGATTCCAAAGACATGCATTTCAGGTGGATTGGCCGGTCCAAAATTGTCCCTAGGTGTGAATGAGCGAGCGAGTTGTCTGTCCCTGTGTGCCCTGCGATTGGTTGGCAACCAGTTCAGGGTGTCCCCTGCCCACTGCCCGATGGTTGCTGGGATGGGCTCCAGCACCCCCGCGACCCTACTAAGGATAAGCGGTGCAGCTAATGATGTTTTTGATTCTTAGAAAATATTTTTCGTCAAAGTTTGAATCCTGAAATATGGTTATACGTGTCACGACCAGAACGGAATCAGGACCCAAATGCGTAGCGTCAACCACAAGTTTATTGCTAGAAAGCTATCTGGTGCTCGCTGGACGCGGGAAGCAAGATGCTCACGCAATCGGATCGTGTTCGGGATACAGAAGTGGATCTTCTGATGCGGGAGATGGCGGTGTCAGGGACGGAAAAACAGGTCGATAGCCGGGACAGGAGGGAAAGAACGTGGTCGGGATCAAAAACGGGTCGTAGGATGGGAGAGCAAACGTGGTCGCGATCAAAAATAGGTTAGAGCCGGAGACAAACGGGAAGATCAGGAACGGATGGTTGCAAAAACGGGAGTCAGAGTCAAAAGGCTTGCCTAGTAACAACAGAGGTTTGCTGACGGGCTGACAACAGGCGAGTGAAAGGACTGGGCTTAAAAAGGACTGGGAACCATGTCAAAGTTCATAGGGCGGCCAATCCTTCTGCAAGCCACTCCATATAGTTTCCCCCTCAATATTTTGCAATCTTCCATGCTAGCGAAACGCAAACCTCAACCACTAAATTTAAATTCCCATTTCCTTCAACAAAACACTATAATGTAGGTCAGGACACCAGTCTGGAAGTTCACAAACACGCCGAAAACGATTTGCATTCCCTCGGCACTTCCTGCCAAGCGCATGTATAATTTCACTGTTAAGCCACGTTGGCCTCCAAAAAGCAAATTTGGGCGCCATTTTATGCCGATTTACACCCGAGTGAAACCAAATATTCTCGTCACGCGTCGCCACGGGGTCAGCGCCTCCCTCCGGTCTCTTTTCCATTCTTTGACGTCCCTGGAGGTTTAACTGTGGGGCCCGGGAATAAAAGTTTACAAAGATGCCTCTACTTATGAATTTCTTTCCTTCTGGGAGTAGCTTTGTAAGTAGGGACGCCTTTTGAATGTAAAGGCGCTCATCCGTTCCAAGCCCAGCAAAAGTACCGTATTTTCCGCACTATGAGGCGCACCTAAAAGCCTTTATTTTTTTCAAAAGCTGACCATGCGCCTTATAGTACAGTGCGCCTTATTTATGGATCAACATTAAGTTTTCCAACTAACTTGCAGCCCCCGACTAGATTTCCCCCCGAACGCCAAGTCGTACGCGGCGTATGCTGGGATTTATTTACCGGCGTTTCATTGGCTAACCAATGTGTCAATCATCATTTGAATCGATCACTATTGGCTAAAGTTATTCGGAGGTCAAGAGGCGGATCCTTTTTATCATTTACAGGCTGCCATTGGCTTAAACGGCGAAACAAAGCCTGCAATTGGCCGAAAAAGATGAATGCGTATAGCACGTGGCTGACGGCACACAGAAAGCATTTTTTTTCTATTCTGTATTTGTAATTATTTTATTCTCCTGGATTTACTAAACTCACGGATATAAGATGACCATGGCTGCACATTATTATGAACACAACGACTTCGGTGAGCTACTCCGGGTTTTATATTGTCCCTGTATCTTGTTTCAGACTGAACTCGATGTTTCTGTGATAAGCGGTGCAGATAATGGATGGAATGTCTATTTTTAAATTCAACTCAATTCCAAGTGTTTATTGTCATATGCACAGTAAAGTTGCGAGCGAAAACGAAAATAGAAACTAAGGAATGGTTGGCATTTCTTGAATCCCAAGACTTTAACCTTCCGAATGATGGAACGATGCATTTGAGTGACATCGTACGGACACCGCATCCGCACGTGTCTACGACACGTATTTCCTACTTTGCAAGCTTTGGGAATGTTAAGGGGGTAATCAGTTGGACTGAACTATCTGACTGTTTTGTCCACGTTCCCATTGTAGCGCCTTATAATCCGGTGCGTCTTATGTATGTCAAAAATAGGACCAAAAAACTATTTTTTCTGGGTGCGCCCTATAACCCGGTGCGCCTTATAGTGCGGAAAATACAGTAACTGGACTGAGGTTCAGGCTGATGGTATGTATTTTTTTAATAAATAAGAAAAGCGCATCAGAACATGAGATTAGATTACCGCACAATAAACAAAACAAAGAATTTAAATAATAAAAATATGAATTCACATTATAATTGGTCCTTAGAGGTTTCTTCCCCGCCTCTGGCGTTTCTTGAAAAACTGATCCAATGACGTCTGCTTCAACCGGCTTTTGACAATCTGTACCTGTACTGTCAACACTTTTTCTAATTGATACATTTCCAAAAATTCAAACTGAATTTTGCCAAAATGTCTTTAATTTGGGCTGATGTGATGATAACTGCTTCTTGTCTCTAAACTCCCCCTGCACGGTGATGTCTTTTCATACCTTTCTAATATCTCTTTGTGATATGCATCACCTGTGCCTGCTCCTTTGGCGGCAACTGCCTCGGACTCTGATTGGCTCTCTGTCCCTTTTTAAACCCGCTCCTATCTGTCCCCTTTTGTCAGTCCGTCTGCGAACCTCAGTTAACACTAGGCAAGCCATTTTCGACCCTGACCCCCACCTGTTTTTTGCTCCTGTCTGTCCCCCGTTTTTTTTATCCTGACCACGTCTACTCTCCCGTCCCGGCTTTCGACCTCTTTTTGTTCCCAACCACGTCTACTCGCCTTTCCTGGCTTCCAACCCCGACCACGTTTTTGCTCCCCTGTCCCGGCTACTGACCCGTTTTTCCGTTCCCGACATCGCCATACTTTTGCAAGACGCTGTATTAACTCGTCATGCAGAGAGCTTGATGTCACGGTTGCCATGGCGCCCAATTGGCCCCGCCCGTGTGGCGCCAGCTGCGGCTCATTAACAGATTGGCTTTCTGTTTTTTTAAGCTCAGTGCTCTCATTTTTCATTTGTCAATCCGTCAACGAACCTCTGTTTCCTTAAGACGCTGGTTCTGACTCGGTCCTGTTTTCTTGTTGGTGTTTCCTGTCCGGTATTGTTCCTGTTTATTTTGTCCTGTTAAATAACGGTTTCCTGTTTTGTTACCGTCTATTTTTGTCCTGTTCATTATTCTCTCCAGTTTTCGTTCCCGTCTAGTTTGTCCTCTTTATTTTTGATATCCTGTTTCATTATTTATCCTTCCGTCAACGAACCTCTGCCCCACAAGACGTGGATTTTGACTCAGTCCTGTTTCCTGTTGGTATTCTCTGTCCGGTATTGTTCCCGTTTATTTTTTCTCCTGTTTATTGTTCTCGCCAGTTTTGTTCCAGTCTAGTTTGTCCTGCTTATTTTCAATATCCTGTTTCATTATTATTCCTGTCTCTCCGTCCTGTCCGGTATCGACCCCATTTGTCTGATATCTACTCAGGCAATTGGTATCAATCTTGTCAGCCTCTGGCTTCCTGGCTTCGTGCACGACTCCCCATTTCCCGTAAAACAAAAGGCTTGTGTGAGAAACGTCACGCGTTTGGGTCCTGATCCTGTTCCGGTTCTTGACACTTAAAGGACTGCCATTGAATTGTTCATATTTGTCTACATACCTTGAGATCAATTATAGGTAAATATTCAGTGAAGGTCAAGAAGTCTCAACAGGCTTGTTTTTCTCCAATTTTGCCCTACTCATAGATTTCATCGACATTCTTCATCCTCCTTTAAAAATTTTCGAGAGGCGTCGAATTAAAATGGGGGAAGACACCCCGCAGGGATGATTTAAGACCCCTTTCCACATCAAGTGGACTCCACCATCCAAGACTTTCCTGAAAAACAGAAAAATAAACATGCGTTCACTTGTAAGCAGCCTACTGGTTTCTCTTATAATTTCGACATTGTCGTGTGAAAAAAAAAATCTGAAATTCGGCTCTCTAGGTTTGTTTTTTTCCCTTTAAAGGGGCACTGTGAACTATATGACCACGCCAAAACAGGTCAGTAGCCGGGACAGGAGAGCAAAAACGTGGTCGGGGTCGGAAGCGATTCGTAAGCCAGGAAAGGAAATTAGACGTGGTCAGGATCGAAAACGGATCGAAGCCGGGGACAGACGGGAGCAAAAAACAGGTGGCAGTCAGGGTCGAAAAAGGCTTGCCTACTGTTAACTGAGGTTCACAGACGGACTGACAACAGGGGAAAGATAGGAGGGGGTTTGAATAGGGACAGGGAGCCAATCAGAGTCCAAAGCAGTTGGCGCCAAAGAATCAGGCACAGGTGATTCCCATCAACAATCACGATTAAACGATTAAAAGGAAAGAAAATGTAATAAAGAGAAACAAATGATAAAGAATAAAATCAAAATCACAAAAAAGAAAGCAGAGATAAACAAAGAAAAAAGAAAAAGAAAATGCAGGGAAAAAATGGAAATCAAAAAGAGAAAAAAGAACAACAGATAACGATAAAATCCCTGAAAAAACATGGTTTTCAGTGGAGGTTGGCTCCTAATAGATATAAGTATAGAAGTATAAAGTTTGTTTAAGCTTCCATTTCCTTTTTATTTTTTACTGTCTGTCACACAACACCTATTTAACACCCACTCTTCTTTTCGCTGTTTTCGGCTCCTGGATAAAATCTGTCATTATTCAAAAGCAATTCCAGAACAACTGTCTTTTCTCAAATTGTCCAGTCGCTTACTGATATTGGCTTTTTATCTTCCCAGTTGTCCTCAAGTCGTCTAAAAGCCTGTCCGAGAAATTGGGTTTTTGTTTTTTCCCTCGATGGTAATAAATCTCCCGTGTTTAAGCTAGCCCACCGGAAGCTAATCATCTCAATGGCATTTTTAGTACTTTTAGAGATGAATAGTACCACCATTAATCTCTCCATCTTTTCTCTCATGTTTTTCAATCCTGAGATTCCGCAGGGCTCACTGCTGGGCACCTTTAATATTTCAACAAGCCTGACTCTGGGACCTTCATCGTACATTTCTAATTCATGCCGCGGCAATCTCGTGTCAACTTTGCCGGCTTACTGGGGTGATGACGGCTAATAGGAGACTTTTTGGGGTTTTGCTTTGCTGATTTATAGTGTTTTCTGGATTTTGTCAGGACCAGAACGGAGACAGGACCCAATTGAATTTCTCACAAGTTTTATTGGAAAGAAGAGAAAAAGCTGCGCCCACGATCCGGTGTTCGCTCGGCACAGGAAGCAAGTCGCTCTCATACATGGAAGAGGATCTTCTGTAGCGAGCGATGGCGGTGTCAGGGGCGGAAAACTAGTCGGTAGCCGGGACTGCGAGAGCAAGACGTGGTCAGGGTCGGAAACGAGTCGTAAGCCAGAACGGGAGAGTAGACGTAGTCAGGGACAAAATGGGTCGTGTAAGCCCGGACGGGAGAGCAGACATGGTCAGGATCACAACAGGTTATAGCCGGAGACAAACGGGAGCAAAAACGGGACAAGTGGGAGTCAGGGTCGAAAAAAGCTTCGCAGACGGACTGACACATGGAAATTGACAGGACTGGGTTTAAATAGCGGGGAAGCCCATCCGTCAACGAGCCGCAGCTGATGCCACACGGGCAGGGCCGATTGGGCGCCATGGCAACCCCTCAGTCTGTTCGTTCAAGATCTGAACCAACAGCCCGATGGTAGTATTTCAAAAGACGGTTACTAGCAATGTCCTCCAGGCTGGGCAGGGGGCAGCCGGTGATCCTTTGGTCTGTGTTTTATTATAACCATTTGTAAGGCTGTCTTGTCCAAAGGGGAGCATCCTGCTCATTGTGTCAGGACCAAAACGGACACAGGACCCACTTGCGTTACGTTTCGCCCAAGTTTTATTAAAGGAAAGAGGAAGCCGGTGTTCGCTGGGCGCGGGAAGCAAGTTGTCTCTTACTTGGATTGTGATCCGAACACGGAAGTGGATCTTCCGTAGCGAGCGAAGCCGGTGTCAGGGACGGAAAACAGGTCGATAGCCGGGACAGTAGAGTAAAAACGTGGTCGGGGTCAGAAACGGGTCGTAAGCTGGGACGGGAGAGTAGACGTAGTCGGGGACAAAAATAAGTCATAAGCTGGGACGGGAGAACAGACGTGGTCAGGAGCCAATAAAGGTCGTAGCCGGAGACAGACTGGAGCAAAAACGGGACAGGTGGGAGTCAGGGTGGAAAAAAAGGCTTGCCTAGTGTTCACTGAGGTTGGCAGACGGGAGAGGAGTAGTGGTCAGGATCAAAAACGGGTCAAAGCCGGAGACAAACGGGACTAAAAACGGGACCGGCGGGAGTCAGGGTCTAAAAAGGCTTGCCTTGTATAAACAGAGGTTCGCAGACGAACTCACATCAGGGGATTGACAGGACTAGGTTTAAATACAGGGAGCCAATCAGAGTCTGAGTCAGGAGCAGGCACAGGTGATTCATATCGGTAATCATGACACATTGTTGGATTAGCATGACATTTATGCTAACAATTCAATAGCTTTCCCTTTTCATCGACACGTCTGGAGGGTTGACGCAAACTTTGCCAATTCTGCGAATTTCGGCCATGCTTTTACATCTTGGTTTCAAAATCCCCCCCAAAAATCTTTAGCTTTGTCATTTTTGGGGAAGTTTGACTTTCAAACACGCCAGCGAGACAGGAAAGGGAAACCATGATGAAACCCGAGTGAAACGTTCAAGGCTTCCCCAGCAAAGGAATGACAAACGTCACTCACTCCTCAAAGAGAGTCTTTGTAAAAGCGTGTCTGACGGAGAAGTCATAAAAGGCACTTGAAAAGTGACAAGATCCCGGCTCTACGGGGGTCACGGCAGAAACTTGAGCGATGTCGGAGAAAAATTGAGGCCAACGGCGCCGTTCTGAAGAACTCTGAAGACGCTTTTTGCTTCTTAACCCTTTATTGACCGGAGTTTTGGGGTTATTTTGGCCCTTTTTCCCCCGAACTGTTATGATTACCGATATGAATCACCTGTGCCCGCTGTCCGTTGGTCAGTCCGGCAGCGAACCTCAGTTAACTCTAGGCAAGCCTTTTTCAACCCTGATTCCCACCTGTTTTTGCTCCGGTCTGTTCCCCGGTTTCGACCTGTTTTTATATCCTGTCCACGTCTACTCTCCCGTCCCGGATTTCGACCTCTTTTTGTCCCTGACCACATGTACTCTCCTTTCCTGGCTACCGACCACGTTTTTGCTCCTGTCCCGGCTACTGATCCGTTTTCCGTTCCCGACACCGCCATCGCTCGCCACGGAAGATCCACTTCCATGGTCAGAGCGACCTGCATCCCGCGTCCAGCAATCACCGGATCGTGAGCGCAACCCTCCGGTCTGTTCCCCGGCTTCGACCTGCTTTTGATCCTGTCCACGTCTACTCTCCCGTCCCGGATTTCGACCTCTTTTTGTCCCTGACCACGTCTACTCTCCTTTCTTGGCTACGGACCCCGACCACGTTTTTGCTCCACGGGGGTCACGGCAGAAACTTGAGCGATGTCGGAGAAAAATTGAGGCTAACGGCGCCGTTCTGAAGAACTCTGACGCTTGTTACTTCTTTTGCTTCTTCCTTTGGCACCAATTGCCCGTTGGTCAGTCCGGCAGCGAACCTCAGTTAACTCTAGGCAAGCCTTTTCCAACCCTGATTCCCACCTGTTTTTGCTCCGGTCTGTTCCCCGGTTTCGACCTGTTTTTATATCCTGTCCACGTCTACTCTCCCGTCCCAGATTCCAACCTCTTTTTGTCCCTGACCACGTCTACTCTCCTTTCCTGGCTACCGACCACGTTTTTGCTCCTGTCCCGGCTCCTGACCCGTTTTCCGTTCCCGACACCGCTCGCCACAGAAGATCCACTTCCGTGGTCAGAGCGACCTGCTTCCCGCGTCCAGCAATCACCGGATCGTGAGTGCAACCCTTTCTCTTTCTTCCAATAAAACTTGTGAAAAACGCAACGGCAAGTGGTTCCTGTCTCCGTTCTGGTCCTGACACGAACAACCCAAACTTAAATATCTGGCAACATATACCATAGCTATGTGCTAAGAAAGTAGTAAAAGTCCTAGAATTATTCTTTATACGAAGCAAATTCGCCACTAGAGGGTGCAAGGTTTTAACATTTGTTAAACTGAAATCTGGCTCCAAAGACACTTCAAATGTTTTGTCCAAACCCTTACAGTTGGAGCATGCCCAAAAGTTGGAGAAGTTATTGAGCCGAGTATCGTCCACATATTAATTTATTAGCCGAATCAAAGAGTAAAATTCATCGTATCTTTCTTCCTTGTCAATTACAATAGTGTGTCGAAAGAGAGCGACGGGGGTATGACACATGGCGATGAAATGTTAACGCCCCATGACCAAGCCTCTGGCTGATTGGTCCGCACCATCGTCGATTCAAATTTCCCAACCATAATGGAAGAATTGGAGAAGGGTGCTAGGTCATCGCCCTACCCCCCCAGGCGAGGTGTTAAATCATTATCTTCATAAACGGAAACCAAAGACACATTCCAAAGCAAAGTGGTTTAGACACCCTTCTTAAGAAATGCACACTAGGCTGAGGTCAAACTTAGGACAAGTATTTTTGAGTATAAGTGGAATAAAACAGCGGATGAAATAGTATATAACTTCCAGGGCGATAGCGATTCGAGGAAGAACTTACTACATTAATTTGAGTTTTATTTTTTTATTTTTTTTGCAATTAATTCCGAAAAGAGTCATTTATTCGAAAGGAATGAGAACAAAACAGAATGCTAATGTTTGATATAACATACACTAGGATTTATTGACACATAAAATCATTGCCAAGAAGATGGAGCGGTGTTAGTGAATTGGAGAGTGGACTGCTTATGGTAGCGGGAGTACTTGAGTAAGATTACTGTAATTAAAAAAGGAACTGTATTCTCTTTGATGATTATAATTAAAGAGATACACTCGTACAGGCAATTCCACTCGAATTAACCACCCATGAAGCAAAACAGCATGTGTTTAATTTGAAACCGTCACCTTGAAGCGCAGCGTCTGGGGTCAAAATTCATGTTATGGCCATTGGACTTACTGATGGGGGCCGCATTCACTACAATTGGGGCAGGGGGTTGATTGCTTCTTTGAGTAGGCAGTCCCATTTTTAAAGGGCCATTGACGTTCAATTGCAATCAGTAATGGCGTAAACACAACATATATTGTATTCATGGAGCATATCTATCATTTCCTCATGATGAATTAGTAGCCATGAATGTTTTAATTACTGTAAAGTAGGCTTAAACGTATTTACTCAAGGTGTGTATTTCTAATCAGTTTGATGTTCCCTTTTGGCGTCTCTTAGTGTTCCTGTCTTTGTTTAAAGGTGTGATATTAAACAACGGACGGACGGGATTGATATTAAAACAGGATATTGAAATTAAACAGGACAAACTAGACGGGAACGAAACTGGAAACTGATATTAAACAGGACAAATTAAACGGGAACAATACCGGACAGGAAATACCAACAGGAAACGGGACTGAGTTAAAACGCACGGCAGAGGTTCGTTGACGGGCTGACAAATGAAGCGTGACAAGACTATATAAATAGCAGTGAAGCCAATCTATCAATGAGCCGCAGCTGGCGCCACACAGACGGGGCCAATTGGGCGCCGTGGCAACCGTGACAGCCAAGACGACAAGTTTCTCCTACCGAGATTTTCTTTTTCACTTTCCTCAAGCTATCTCATTAAATGTGCTTGAAAGTTACCCTCAGCCGTTCAGGTAGCACACTCCCATTACTCCTAGTAAAGTTTTGTTGTTGTTGAAGGATTTAATGCATTTGACTATAAAAAAATGTATATGATTGAATACAAGTTACTTTAATTGAGTGCAATGAAGATTTTCAACGAGTAGGCTTAAGTTCAATGACAGGTCACGCTGATCCGAATGCGGAATGTTTTGTCTAGTTCCGTTGATAACGGGACTCTGACGCAGGACGGCAGGCATTGTTCGTAAAAGTTGTTTTGGTTAATTCCAGACATCGCGGCGCTCTTCTCCGAGATGATGGAGCCCCCTGCTTTTTACCCTCTACACCTCCGACTGCTCACCGACCCACCTCACAAACACAATTGTTAAGTTCGCCGACGATACCACCTTGATCGGCCTCATCTCTGAAGGGGACGAGGCGGCGTACAGGGATGAGGTGGAGTCACTGACAACGTGGTGTTCGAAAAACTACCTCATACTGAACACCACAACAACAAAAGAACTGATACTGGCACGCCCATGGGAGGAGCCGGCACACCAGCTTGCGGAAAAAGGTGGGCCGAGAGAAGGAAGAGAGGAGATCGAGAGAGGAGGTTTGACAGAGACTCGAGCGACACTAATTCGGCTAAATCGGCCATGTATTCGATGGAGTTCACTTGGGGGCTGATGAGGGGGGTGAGGGACAAACAGAGTTGGTGGATACAACCGAAATGTTTGTTGTTTGATTTTACGTTACACATAGTCCAGTGTTTTGCTCTGTCCACATATTGAATGGATTTGGGAGTACAGTCCATAAACATGCCCGATTAAAGTCGCCGTCGACGCTAAAGCTCCGTTGGGGTGTGCAAGCTGCTTTTTATTGATAGCAGCGGGCAGGAGATTTAGCGCTATGCTAACGTTAGCATCCGGTTAGCGGTGGAAAGTAAACAGCAAACACAAAGACCACAGTTAACTCTCCCGGTGCATAGAAGTGTCTGCACGATACTGCTAGAACAGGGATGTCAAACTCATTTTAACTCGGGGGGCCACACGATGGAACAAACGTTCTCTCGGGGGCCGGACTAGTAGATTAGAGAGAAAGAAACAAGAGAGGAAGAGAAAAAGAAAGAGGGTGGGACAAAGAAAGAGAGAGAGAGAGAGAGAGAGAGAGAGAGAGAGAGAGAGAGAAAAAGAGAGAGGGAAAGAGAGAACGTGAGAAACAAAACAGATACAAAGAGAAATAGTGAGAGAAGGGAAGAGAAAGAAAGAAAAATAGAAAGAGAGAAAAGAGAAGGAGAGAAAGAGAAAAGGGGAGAAAGAGAGGAGGGTAAAGCAAGATAGAAAGAGAGAAAAAGAAAAAAGAGAGAGCAAAATAAGGTATTAAGACACAGTGAGAGAAAGAGACAAAGAGGAGAGAGAGAGAGAGAGAGAGAGAAAGAGGGAGAAAAGACAAAGAGGAGAGGGAGAGAGAGAGAGAGAAAGAGACAAAGAGGAGAGAGCGAGAGAGAGAGAGAGAGAGAGAGAGAGAAAAAAGAGAGAGGGAAAGCGAGAGACAGAAAGAGAGAACGTGAGAAACAAAACAGATACAAAGAGAAATAGAAAGAGAGAAAAGAGAACGAGAGAAAAGAGAAGGAGAGAAAGAGAAAAGGGGAGAAAGAGAGGAGGGTAAAGCAAGATAGAAAGAGAGAAAAAGAAAAAAGAGAGAGCAAAATAAGGTATAAAGACACAGTGAGAGAAAGAGACAAAGAGGAGAGAGAGAGAGAGAGAAAGAGACAAAGAGGAGAGGGAGAGAGAGAGAGAGAAAGAGACAAAGAGGAGAGAGAGAGAGAGAGAGAGAGATAAAAAAGAGAGAGGGAAAGCGAGAGACAGAAAGAGAGAACGTGAGAAACAAAACAGATACAAAGAGAAATAGTGAGAGAAGGGAAGAGAAAGAAAGAAAAATAGAAAGAGAGAAAAGAGAACGAGAGAAAAGAGAAGGAGAGAAAGAGAAAAGGGGAGAAAGAGAGGAGGGTAAAGCAAGATAGAAAGAGAGAAAAAGAAAAAAGAGAGAGCAAAATAAGGTATTAAGACACAGTGAGAGAAAGAGACAAAGAGGAGAGAGAGAGAAAGAGGGAGAAAGAGACAAAGAGGAGAGGGAGAGAGAGAGAGAGAGAAAGAGACAAAGAGGAGAGAGAGAGAGAGATAAATACATACAAGTACATCGTCTTTGTGAGAGGCACCTGGCTTTGGCAACATTAAGTGGACCTATTTCAAACTTCAGCTTGTTTTTCTCTTGCGCTTCCCTCCGCGTTGTCTCGCGGGCCGGGTTCAATCCATTAGCGGGCCTGATCTGGCCCGCGGGCCGCCCGTTTGACACCCCCGTGCTAGAAACTAATTCCTAACATTGTTAAATAAACGTCCCTCTATTGAGGTTTGATCTGCATTTGGGTCCGTCTGACAAATGATATCGCAATCAGTAACAGCCGAAACCGATTTCATTTGTTCATTAGACAATGCTATCCGGGATGTCTTAATCAACACGGTTCATTGAATGCAACATTAGCAAACTACCGGCGAGTAAATAATCGAATCTCTTCTGTTACGACGAGCAAAAAAAACGAACTATGTCGGGATAACTCATCAAAGAAAATCTGATGAGATTGACTTTTGATACCGGCGTGCGTTGGAGTTCAGGGCCCGGTCAGATCCTAGGAATGCGGAGGTGTGATCCGACTCTAATTGCACTAGCGAATAATAAAGAAAGCGATTCAACAAGGGGACGGATGTGTCCCACTTCAGGTGATTCATCACGCAATTAGACAAGACGGGAAGGAAAGGGACGAGGGTTGCGTTAATGCATGTCTAATGAGCCAGGCCGTGCCGTGATAAATCGCTGCGCGGGCGTCCGGACCCTCGTGCCATAAACTCGGCTTGTTAGGTAAAGCGATTCGTTTCGACTCGCTCGCACTTACCCACTGACACGACTGCTTCAGGCGTTACGATCGCGTGATTCAAATTTAAACAACAAATTTTTTTTTGATTCGACTGGTATTTTATTCCACAGCTTATTCACACCTTGAGTAAATACGTTTAAGCCTACTTTACAGTAATTAAAACATTCATGGCTACTAATTCATGAGGAAATGATAATGATGCTCCATGATTACAATATGTGTTGTGTTTCTGCCATTACTAATTGCAATTGAACGTGGCCCTTTAAAAATGGGACAGCGCCAGTCTCTTTTTGACTGCCTACTGGACGAAGCAATCAAAGAAACTGCTCCAACTAATGCATTTGACATCCAATTGGGTAAAAACCCATAGAACTTTTAACAAGCACTATCCATCCAGTAAGGTCCTGATTCCTTCCCCTCCTATTGAAAGTCTGTACTCTCATTCCGTCAGCCAACCTCCGCACTTGCAAGGCAAGCTTTTTTTTTACTCTGGCTCCCGTTCTGTTCCCGACCTGTCCTATATCCTGTATCGATCCCCTGTCCCTGGCTTCCCGATCGTCTCCGATTACCTGACTTGTTCCGATCTCAGACCACGCTCCGATCTCCTGTCCCGGCTGCTCGACTCGTTTCGGTCCCCCGACCACGATCCGATCGTGTAGGCTTCCTGCTTCTCCTGTGATGGCCGAATCGCTGGCGTTTGTTTTCCTCCGCTTCCTCAATAAAGCTTGGTGTGAAACGTTACGCGTTTGGGTCTACCGTCTGTTCGGGTTCTGGAAAACTAAAAGTTCACATCAGGGGTGTCAAACTCATTTGAACTCAAGGGCCACGCGAGAGAACAAACATTCTGTCGGGGGCCGGACTAGTAGATTAAAGAGAAAGAAAAAGAGAGATAAAGAAATAAGAGAAAGAGGGAGGGAAAAGGAGAGAGGGCGGGACAAAGAAAGAAAAAGAGAGGGAGGGGGAGAGCGTGAGAAACAAAAGATAAAAAGTCATGAGAGAGGGGGAAAAGAAAAGGAGAGGAAGAAATAAATCCAAAGAGAAATAGAAAAACAGAAGGAGAGAAAAGAGAAAAGAAAGTGCGAAGGGTATGAAGAGAGAAAGAGAAAAGAGAGAAAAGGAAGTTAGAGCAAAAGAAGTTAAAAAGACACAGAGAGAGAAAGAGTAAAAGAGAGGCACGGAGAGTGAAAGAGATATAGACAGAGAGTGGGAGAAAAGGGGTGGAAAAGAGAGAGAGAGAGAGAAAGAGAGAAAGAGAGAGAGAAATAGCAAGAGAGAAGGAGAGAAAAGAGAAAAGAAAGCGCGAAGGGTAGGAAGAGAGAAAGAGAAAAAAGGAAAAAAGGAAGTTAGAGCAAAAGAGGTTAAAAGACAGAGAGAGAAAGAGACAAAAAGCAACAAAGGAAGAGAAAAAGACACAGAGAGTGAAAGAGACAGAGACATAGTGGGAGAAAAGGGGCGGAAAGGAAGAGAGAGAGAGAGAGAGAGAGAGAGAGAGAGAGAGAGAGAGAGAGAGAGAGAGAGAGAGAGAGAGAGAGAGAGAGAGAGAGAGAGAGAGAGAGAGAGAGAGAGAAATAAATACAAGTACAGTGTCTTTGTTCAAGGCACCTAGCATTGGCAACATCAAGTGGACCTATTTCAACCTGCAGCTTGTTTTTCTCCTGCGCTTCTCTGAGTGTTGCCTCGCCGGCCGGATTCAATCCCTTAGCGGGCCTGATCTGGCCCGCGGGCCGCCTGTTTCCATAATCTAGGGTGACCAATTTTCACGACAATTTTCTAGTTTTTCGAACAGAGCTGCAAATTCCACACGTGGTGAAAAACTACTAAAACAAAGTTAGCTTGTAAAAACATAAATGGGTGGTTGTTTTTGTGCCGTTATCAAGGATTTCTGGGACTGATCCAGGACCATCTGCTCGTTTCCAAAATCTGTTATCACTTATTCATCGCACAGCCCTAAAATATTATCTCCCGTCTCCATTGCCTTTAACGCTAAATAGATATTTCTCCGACGGAGATGGTTCCCATGGCGACCGCTTTTGTTGTTGACATACGATATAAAAGTTATTTGCTTTTTTTTGATTTCCCAATAGAGCGGAAAATAAGACAGGAGATGTGGATTTTGGAGAGCAGGAAATGAAGTTAGGTAGAGAGGAGGGGAAAAAAAAAGACGATCGAGAAAAGCGAAGTGGGAGCACTGACGAGCGTAGAAAGTAGAAAACGGCGATTGTCGTCGGAGGGAAAATTAATTGGATGAAACGCGGTGGGTACTAGGCAGCACGGCGGCGCAGTTCATGTCATGGAAACCTGTCGTGGGTTCAAATCCAGCTCCAGACTTCCTGTGCGGAGTTTGTATGTTCTCCCCGTGCTTGCGTGGGTTTCCTCCGGGCACTCCGGTTTCCTCGCACGTTCCAAAAACATGCATTTCGGGTGAATTAGCCCGTCCAAATTGTCCCTAGGTGTGAATGAGCGAGTGAATTGTCTGTCCCCGTGTGCCCTGCGATTGGCTGGCAACCAGTTCAGGGTGTCCCCTGCCCACTGCCCGGAGATGGCTGGGATGGGCTCCAGCCCCCCCCGCGACCCTAATGAGGATAAGCGGTACGGCTAATGAGATGAGGGACGAGATGAGACGGTGGGTGCTTGTTTTTCATGCCGGGAGCTTGAAGACGGTGCCAAGTGGATTGTTTATGCATCCGCCCGGCCGGTCCTCCACCCAACCCTGCATCCATCTGTCCCTTTTTGGCCGTCCCTTCCTTCTTTCTCCTTTGGGTAAAAAGGAGCACATTTTGATTGTTGTTTCTTTGCTTTCTTGGTCTCTGGGAATTCTCCTGCAAGATGTTGTTTATCACTCGGACTTGGCCTCGCCGAGATGAAAAGTAGAGGGGAAATCGAGAATCACATACACTGGTACTTCTATTTAGAAATGTCTCTATAGAAAAAAAGTTTCAGGTTACAAAAGAAATGATTTCCTCTCGTTACAAACACGTTTCAGGATACAAAGTAAAGGATTTTATACAATTGACTATTTTCAGGAATTTAACTATTAAAATGTACCGTTTACCAAATTGTTCGAATTAGTTATCTGACTCCATTAACCAACATCAGGGTTGGGTATTTTGTCATTTTATTCATATTTAGTTTATTTTGTCTTTCATTAGCATTTTTGGTATTGGAGTAATCCAAAAGGAATTGAAAGTAATCAAGTTAAAGTAACCCTACCCAACCCTGCACAACATACATTCTGTCCTAACAATGCGTGCTCGTTTCTTTTGGGAAAATATGGACAAGAGACCGGCATTTCCACACGAGGGCAGATTTAATTTCTTAAAGTATTTAACTAAGTGAACGGCATCGAATTAGCCGAATAAGTGCCGCTCGAGTCTTCGTCGAGCCTCTTCTCGATTCTCCCTCGATGTTCTGAAGTTCTCCCAGCCCACGCCATTTTTCGCAAGCCGGCGCGCCGGCTCCACCCATGGGCTGGTCAGGAAAACCCCCCACGTGGGCTCCACAGCTCCACCACCTCGCCTCGATGTCTGAAATGGTCAATACATCAGAGCGCTTATCAGAACAACTTCTCCAAACAATGCCTGCCTTCTGCCTCAGAATTCTGTTCATTGTACTCGATAAATGTAACTTGTATTATAAAACCCTTTATAGTAAAATGTATAAAATCCTTCACTAGAAAGGATTTTATACGATCGACTACAAGTTACATGTATTCAGTTTAATGTAATAAAGATATTCATTGACAGGGCAGGCTGTGTGGAATGCCTAAATGGAAGTTGTTTTGTCTAGGACACTTATGATAAGGCCTGGATGTGCTGACGCAGGACGACCAGAGATGTTGGGCACAAATCAACTGCCTTGGCACGCCCATGGGAGGAGCCGACACGCCAGCATGAGGGGAGAAGATAACCAATAAGAGAAAGCTAAAGTTAGCTGCAGAGGGCACATAACCAATAGAGGAATAGTAGGATGTCTTTGCTTTGTTTTTTTTGTTTTCATGTTTACATTTAGATCTGCTGTTAGGAATAATAAAAATCCGCCCCCGTGTGGTCCTTCCTGGTCATTTCTCTCTCAAAATACAAGCGTGCATAATTGTTGGATGAATGTAGGGCGTGTTCGGTTCATGGAGTCAGATACCTATTTCAAACCATTTGGTAAACGGTACATTTTGATAGTTAAATCCCAACAAAAGTCAAAAATATAATGTAGTAGCTGCTGCCTTCAGCGCTCCCAGAATTCTACCCGGCAATCTAGTGCCAATTTCGTAAATCCCAGCATGCTTTTCGTGTCCCTTTTTCCGCTCCACTATGACCCCACAAAAGACATGGGGAAAAGAAGAGGAAGAGACTTTTTCTGGCCATCAGAACAAAGGGAGGGAGTTTGTTTGGCAGAGGTGAGCAGGTACATGGGCGTAGTAGGCGAGCAAAATCGTGGTTAGGGTCGGGAGCGAGTCGTAAGCCAAGAAAGGAGAGTAGACATGGTCGGGGACAAAAGAGATCGAAAGCCGGGACGGGAGAGTAGACGTGGTCAGAATCAAAAAACGGGTCCGAAGCCGGGGGGACAGACATGAACAGGTGCGAGTCAGGGTCGAAAAGGCTTACCTAGTGTTCACCGAGGTTCGCAGACGGACTGACAAAAGGTGATAGGGGTGGGTTTAAATAGGGACAGGGAGCCAATCAGAGTCCGAGGCAGTCGGCTTATTCTAACCTCCCTTTTCTCTCGAGACTGACACAAACTGGAATAAATTATCAAGCGGAGCCCGTAAGCTCAAGTGCAAGCAATTACCTTCAGAATAGAGCTGTTGACGACGTGACATTTAGTGGCGTGTCCAAGATGCCGGAGCTTGGCCCCTCTTATCTTGAGTGAGTAATGGGTGCCCCGTCCGTCTCAGAGACAAGTCCTCGTGAGACCCGAGACGTGTCCAGTCTTTAATAAGGACAACTTTTAGAATAGGGCTGCAACTCCATCCATCCATCCATTATCCGCTTATCCTCAGTAGGGTCGCGGGGGTGCTGGAGCCCTATCCCAGCTATCGTAAGGCAGTGGGCAGAGGACACCCTGAACTGCTTGCCAGCCAATCACACACAGGGACAGACAATTCTCTCTCGTTCACACCTAGGGACAATTTGGACCGGCCAATTCACCTGAAATGCATGTTTTTGGGATGTTGGAGGAAACCCACGCAAGCACGGGGAGAACATGCAAACTCCACACAGCAGGTTCAATCTCATGACCTCAGAACTGTGCCGCACATGCGCTAACCACTGCTCCACCGTGCTGTAGGGCTGCCACTATCAGCTTTATTACATTTTCTTATGGAACTGAGTGTCTAAAGTACATTTGCTTGGTATTATGCGCGCTGCATTTGCATACACGGCCAATTTTCCCTTTTTTAAATTTTCTTTTTAGTTTATCTCTCTCACACAGTGGACATGCACCTATGATGAAAATGTACGACCCCTCCATGATTTCTAAGTGGGAGGAATGGCATAATAACAGGGTGTTCAAATTGGCATGGTTATCATGGCGCCCAATTGGCCCACCCGTGTGTCGCCTGCTGCGGCTCGTTGACAGATTGGATTCCCTTACATTTAAGCTCAGTGCTCTCACTCACCCTTTGTCAGTCCGTCAACGAACCTCTGCCCCGCAAGACGTGGGTCTTGACTCTGTCCGGTTCCCTGCCTGTACGGTATTGTTCCTGTCCTGTTTAATATCGATCTCCTGGTTCGTTCCCGTTTAGTGTATCCTGTTTAATTTTGGTGTTCAGTTTTGTTATCAATCCTGTCTGTCCTCTCCTGTCCAGAGTTTTGTCCCGGTCCTGTTTCCTGTTGGCATTTCCTGTCTGGTATGGTTCCCGGTTTTTTTTGTCCTGTTTAATATCAGTTTCCAGTTTCGTTCCCGTCTATTTTGGTCCTGTTTATTATTCTCTCCAGTTTTCGTTCCCCTTTAGTTTGTCCTGTTTGATCCCCATTTCCCGTAAAATAAAAGCTTGTGTGAGAACGTCACGCATTTGGGTTCCTGACTCTGTCCGGTTCCCTGCCTGTGTTTCCTGTCCGGTATTGTTCCTGTCTATTTTGTCCTGTTTAATATCCATCTCCTGGTTCGTTCCTGTCTAGTTTATCCTGTTTAATTTTGATATTCAGTTTTGTTATCAATCCTGTCTGTCCCGTCCTGTCCAGAGTTTTGACTCGGTCCTGTTTACTGTTCAATATCGGTTTCCAGTTTCGTTCCCGTCTATTTTGGTCCTGTTCATTATTCTCTCCAGTTTTCGTTCCCATTTAGTTTGTCCTGTTTGATTTTGATATCCTGTTTCTATATCATTCTTGTCCGTCCCGTCCTGCCCAGTATCAACCCCATCTGTCCTATATCAACTTGGGCAGTTGGAATCTGTCTCTGGCTTCCTGTCCTTCAACGCCAGACTGCTGCCTAACGTGCATGACTCTCCATTTCCCGTAAAATAAAAGCTTGTGTGAGAACGTCACGCATTTGGGTTCCTGACTCTGTCCGGTTCCCTGCCTGTGTTTCTTATCTGGTATTTTTCCTGTCTATTTTGTCCTGTTTAATATCGATCTCCTGGTTCGTTTCCGTCTAGTTTATCCTGTTTAATTTTGATATTCAGTTTTGTTATCAATCCTGTATGTCCCGTCCCGTCCAGAGTTTTGACTCGGTCCTGTTTACTGTTCAATATCGGTTTTCAGTTTCGTTCCCGTCTATTTTGGTCCTGTTTATTATTCTCTCCAGTTTTCGTTCCCATTTAGTTTGTCCTGTTTGATTTTGATATCCTGTTTCTATATCATTCTTGTCCGTCCCGTCCTGCCCAGTATCAACCCCATCTGTCCTATATCAACTTGGACAGTTGGAATCGGTCTCCGGTTTCCTTCAACTCCAGACCGCTGCCTAACGTGCATGACTCCCCATTTCCCGTCAAATAAAAGCTTGTGTGAGAACGTCACGCATTTGGGTTCTTGACTCTGTCCGGTTCCCTGCCTGTGTTTCCTGTCCGGTATTGTTCCTGTCTATTTTGTCCTGTTTAATATCGATCTCCTGGTTCATTCCCGTCTAGTGTATCCTGTTTAATTTTGGTGTTCAGTTTTGTTATCAATCCTGTCTGTCCTGTCCTGTCCAGAGTTTTGACCCGGTCCTGTTTCCTGTTGGCATTTCCTGTCTGGTATTGTTCCCGTTTATTTTTGTCCTGTTCAATATCGGTTTCCAGTTTTGTTTCGGTCCTGTTTATTATTCTCTCCAGTTTTCGTTCCCGTTTAGTTTGTCCTGTTTTATTTTGACATCCTGTTTCATTATGTATCCTGTCCGTCCCGTCCTGTCCGATATCTACTCGGGCAATTGGTATCGATCTCGTCGGCCTCTGGCTTCCTGTCATTCCACGCCAGACTACTGCCAAACGTGCATGACTCCCCATTTCCCATAAAATAAAAGGCTTGTGTGAGAAATGGCACGCGTTTGGGTCCTGATCCGGTTCTGGTTCATGACACAAATACTTATTGTCTTCACTGTATATGGCTTTTCAGTCTTGCAGATCGATTGCAGTGATTTCAAAACTCTTTCCATTGTTTTATTTCACATTCGTCACTTAAACACCTCCGGGCTTGGGCGGCTGACAGCTAAATTCCATTTTCTTGCATAGTTACTCTCTCAGATGATGCGTGCCGTTTTAATTCCGCTTATGTTCCCGACCACGCTTCGTCAAGCGGAGGCTTGTCCAGGAGCCACCACGTACGGGCGAACAAATGAAAGCGCCGACAAAAGAAATGAAGCCGGTGATGCGAAGAAGGGTGACGGTGTTCATTTGTTGCTTTTCTCCATTTTATTACTGCCTCACCTCCAGTATGCTGGATCAATTGCCATAAGAACGTGTAATACTGGCGTGTCGGAATGAGCCAAAAGTAAGCAGGGTGAATCAAATGAACTAAGAGTGGGGTTCTGTATTCTGCAGCTTGTGGCCCTTTCGTGGTGTCGTAGTAGTTCCGTGCAGGGTTGGGTAGGGTTACTTGAACTGGATTACTTTCAATGACTTTTGGATGACTTCAATACCAAATATGCTCATAAAAGACAAAAGAAACTAAATATGAATGAAATGATGACTCACAACACGTGGTAAGCTTTCTCTCCTGGCTCTGATCTCTTTGATTCTGTTACTCCCCAAGCCTGCACAAAATTCAGTCATTTGATTAACTGAAAAAGACTAACTCCAATCCCAAGGTTAGGTCCCAGGACCAGTACAGGAAACAGGACCCACTCGCTTAACGTTAATCACAACGATGGCGGTGTCGGGAACGGAAAAAAAGTCGAAAACCAGGAGAGGAGAGTAGACGTGGTCGAGATCGAAAACGGATCGTAATTCGGGGCGGGAGAACAGACGAGGTCGAGATCAAAACAGGAGCAAAAACACAGGACAGGCGAAAAAGAGCTTGCCGTGTAAAAACAGAGATTCGCAGACGGACCGACAAAAGGGGAGTGACAGGACAAAATAGGATAAACAACTGAACATATGTTCCAGGAAATAACATGCGAGTGTCACAACCCAGATCGGAAACAGGACCCACTCGCGTAACGATTCTCACAGTTTTATTAGGAAGAAGGGAAAGGAGTCGGGTGGTCGCGGGGAGCATGTCGCTTTGAACGCGGAAGTGGGACTTCCGTGGCGAGCCGTGTCGGGAATGAAAAAAAAACGGGACAGTAAATAAAGGAGCAAAAACGTGATCGGGATCGGAAACAAGTTAAAAGCCAGGAGAGGAGAGTAGACGTGGTCGAGATCAAAAAACGGATCGTTATTCGGGCAGAGAACAGACGTGGTGGAGATCAAAACAGGTCGTCATTTGGGACGGGAGAGCAGATGTGGTCGAGATCAAAACAGATCATAAAGGGAGACAAACAGGAGCAAAAAACAGGGCATGCGAAAAAGGGCTTGCCGTGTAAAAACGGAGATTCGCAGACGGACCGACAAAGGGGAGTGACAGGAAAAAACAGGATAAAAACTGAACATGTTCCAGGAAATATCATGCGTGTCACAACCCAGATCGGAAACAGGACCCACTCGCGTAACGTTTCTCACAGTTTTATTGGGAAGAAGGGAAAGGAGTCGGGTGGTCGCGGGGATCATGTCACTCCGAACGCGGAAGTGGGACTTCTGTGGTGAGCGGTGTCGGGAACGGAAAAAACGGGACAGTAGCCGGGATAGAAGAGCAAAAATGTGATCGGGATTGGAAACAAGTCAAAAACCAGGAGAGGAGAGTAGATGTGGTCGAGATCAAAAAATGGATCGTTATTCGGGAAGAGAGGACGGACGTGGTCGAGATCAAAACAGGTCGTCATTTGGGACGGGAGAGCAGACGTGGTCGAGATCAAAACAGGAGAGACAAACAATAGCAAAAAACAGGGCATGCTAAAAAGGGCTTGCCGTGTAAAAACGGAGATTCGCAGATGGACCGACAAAAAAGTGACAGGACAAAAGAGGATAAAAAACTGAACATATATTCCAGGATATAACATGCGAGTGTCACAACCCAGATCGGAAACAGAACCCACTCGTGTAACGTTTCTCATAGTTTTATTGGGAAGAAGGGAAAGGAGTCGGGTGGTCGCGGGAAGCATGTCGCTTTGAACGCGGAAGTGGGACTTCCCTGGCGAGCCGTGTCGGGAACGGAAAAAAACGGGACAGTAGCCGGGATAGAAGAGCAAAAACGTGATCGGGATCGGAAACAGGTCAAAAGACAGGAGAGTAGAGTAGACGTGGTCGAGATCAAAACAGGTCGTTATTCGGGACGGGAGAGCAGACATGGTCGAGATCAAAACAGATCGTAACGGGAGACAAACAGGAGCGAAAAAAGGGCTTGCTGTATAAAAACAGATTCACGGACGGACCAACAAAAGGGGATTGACAGGACAGTTTAAATACTGACACGAGCCAACCTGTTACCAAGCTTCAGCTGGTGCCACACGGGCGGGGCCAATTGGGCGCCATGGCAACCGTGACAGTGAGACAAAATCTACAAAAGAAAGGAACTTAATATCAAATTTTATATTGTGCTGACATAGAAAAAAAACGGAGATTCGTATATGGACCGACAAAAGGGGACTTACAGGACAGAGTTCAAATACTGACAGGGAGCCAATCTGTCAACAAGCTGCAGCTGGCGCCATGGCAACCGTGACAAAAATCAAATCAATGGATTGCCACGTTTTGTGGAAACATTTTTGAAAACGGTCAGAATAAACCTGCCGATGCATTGAAATATTGTAACGCAGTCTCAAATTCAACCACCTGCTTCAAGGTTTTGACTCTACTCTACTCTTAGAGTCTGCAGCATCGTTTTTTCCATTCATCCAGCACTTCATTGGGAGTAATGGTCCTAAAACCAACCTTCGTTTTAACGCCCACCTTCACAGTAGCATGCTGGGAAAAAACAGTCTGTTCAAATTTCTACTAATTCCTTATAACACAGCACACTATCAGCCTCACAGCATGACGTGGAGCTCTTTCCTGCCACGTTCGTTTCTTATTTTACCGTGAAATAGAAACCGGGACACGCAGTGTTCTAGTTTGCCCGCGTCCCTGCGTCCTAGACGCATCATTTTTGCTTGGGACGCAACGTTTTTGACAAAAAATTGTCATTCTTACCCGATGACTTTTTGTTTTTGTCCCCAACTACGTCTACTCTCCCGTTCTGGCTTACGACCCGCTTCCGACACCGACCAAGCCTTGCTCTCTCTGTCCCGGCTACCGACCTGTTTTTTTCCGTCCCTGACACTGCCATCGCTCGCCACAGAAGATCCACTTCCGCGATCACAATCTGAGTACGAGAGCGACTTCCCGGATCGTTGGCGCAGCCCTTTCTCTTTCCTCCAAGAAAACTTGTGAGAAATGTAACGCTATTGGGTCCTGTTTCCGTTCTGGTCCTGACACAAAGGGTCACAAAACAACAAGATATCCAGACAAAGCTTAAACTAACACGATTAAAACCAGAAAAAAAGACCAAAATGGAAAGGCAAGTTACAAACAAACAAATGGGCACTTCTTCCAGGAGCAAATCACCCTCACTCCTCCTGAGTCCTCACAAATATAAAATGAAAATCTGGGGAAAATTAAGTTTATTTTTCGGTTTGGGATGAATACCTAGAGTAGAGTTGGTTTTTTTAAGCCCAATCTTACCTCTACTCGATCCTAACACCATCTCCAAAACTGATGCTAACCCTGGAGCTAACCTTGATGCCATTGGCATTGTCAAATCAACTCGTTTGACACCAAATTGTCATTACTACCCGATTACTTTTTTTTTTTAAACAAAGATTTACCGCACTCCAAACATTTCGGTGTTGTTTTGGTCTCGCGCCGATCTCGGCAAACGAAATCTCGTTGCTTTGAGATGACGTCATTGTTTTGGTGGTTGTCGAGTAAAAGAGAAGATTTCTTCTTTCCACTCTTCCATAAAGGGCAGATTTATTCAAAGTAAAAAAGTTGTCTTAAGCACAGATTGTCTGCAGGTCATCCAATGTAAACATGAGCCTCCTAGTTGCTTCTCTGATTAGTTTTTTCCTAGTTTGGGCTGAAAGTTTAGAGTTATAGCGTCATGATTACTGATGCGAAGTACCTGTGCCCGTTCCTTTGGCGCCAACTCTTCACACTGATTGGCTCCCTGTCACTATTTAAACCAACTCTTTTCTGTCTCCTGTTGTCAGTCCGTCTGTGAACCTCAGTTTACGCTAGGCAATTTTTGTGACCCTGACTTCTGTTTTGGCTCCCGTCTGTTTACCGGCTTCGACCCATTGTCTGATCTCGACCACGTTTTTGCTCCCCTGTCCCGGCTATTGACCTGTTTTTTCCTCGCCATTGCTCGCTACAGAAATACCACTTCCGTGTTTAGAGCAACCTGCTCCCCGCAACCAGCAATCACCGGATAGGGTGTGCAATCCTTTCCCCTCTTCCAATAAAACTAAGAGAAACATACACAAGTATTGTGCGGCAGTAGCTCAGGAGGTAGAGCGCTCGTCTTAGGATCAAGGGATCCCAGTTCGAATCCCGGCTCGTCCGTGTTACATGTCAAAGTGTCCTTGGGTAAGACACTGAACCCCTAATACCCCCAATAAGCAGGTTAGCTCCTTACATGGCTGCAAGGCCGCTATTGGGAAATGTGGAGCACATTGTAAAGCGCTTTGGGAAGTCATAGACTTGAAAAGCGCTATATAAATGCAGATCATCATAAACATACACAAGTGGGTCCTGTCTCTGTCCTGGTTTTGACATACAGCCAGGTTTTGGTAGGTTTGCAGTAGTTTTAGACTCTCTCCATTTTGGTATTGCTCGTACAGTACTCCTGGAGATGTGTGAATGTTGCAGAGACTTCTTGTAGCCCATCACATAAGCAAGTGCATTTTAAAGCAGGATGTAATGACATAGTGTCAAGAACCGGAACAGGAGGAGGACCCAGATGCGTGACGTTTCTCACACAAGCTTTAATTGACGGGAAATGGGGCAGTCATGCACGTTAACCCAAAACGCCAGTGATTCGGCAATCGTTGGGCAGAAGACGTAAGTGTGGAATGACAGGAACACAGAGGCGGATGAGATCGATACCAATTGCACGAGCAGATATCGGACGGATGGGGTCGATACAGGACGGGACTGACAGGATTGATATCAGGCACTGGAGACTGGAGTCCGATAACAAGCAGGACAAAATAGACGGAATCGATACCAGACACTGGAGATAGAAATTAAACAGGACAAACTAGACTGGAACGCTACCAGACACTAGAGATCGATAACAAACAGAACAAAATAGCCGGGAACGAAACTGGAGATCGATATTAAACAGAACAAAATAGACGGGAACGATACCGGACAGGAAACACAAGCAGGAAAGCGGACAGAGTCAAAACCCACGTCTTGCGAGTGCAGAGGTTCGTTGACGGACTGACAACAGGCGTGTGAAAGGACTGATCTTAAGTAGGACAGGGAACCAATTATATTCTGTTTGTCATTGTTAGTCATTTAGGCCAATATTGGGTCATTCGGAAGTCATGGAACTCCCAAAATGAATAAACGGCTGTTTTATTATTTTCTGAGGTAAAGCATTTTCGTGACACATCTTTAACATCTTTGAACGACAGCAAGGCATAACATTTTACTTTTCCTCCATTTAGTCAACACGCAAAAAAACGTCTGATACTGTTATGGTAAATTAAACGTTAGTGCAATCGCAATATAGTGACACTCCTAATGTGCAAAAACAATAACAAGTGCAAAACAATAACAATAAAGCAATAATATACTAACTGTTAAACGTAAACAGCTCATCCTCATGGTTCTTCCACTTCCGCAACATATATTCATTAATGTTAAACTCTCTTGCTGCTGCTCTATTTCCGTGTTCTACTGCGTGACTGATCGCCTTGAGTTTAAACCAGGGGTGTCAAACATGCGGCCCGCGGGCCAGATCAGGCCCGCTAAGGGATGCAATCCGGCCCACGGGACAATGCTCGGAGAAGCGGAGGAGAAAAATGAGCTGCAGGTTGAAAAATATGCACTTGCCAAAGGCAGGTGCCTCTCACAAATGCTGTACTTGTATTTCTTTCTTTTTTATCTCTCTCACTCTCACTCACTGTTCCACCCTTTTCCTCTCACTCGCTATCTACCTCTCTTTCAGTGTTTTTTCCTTTTCCCCCTCTTTCTCCATTGCTTTCCTCTTCTCTCTTTCTCCCCTTCTCTCTTTCTTTCCTTCTCTTTTCTCTCCTTCCCTCTTTCTCTTGTTCTATTTCTCTTTCTCTCTTTTTCTTTCTCCCTCTCTCATTATTTCTCTTTTTATCTATTTTGTTTCTCATTCTCTCTCTTTCTCCCTTTCTCCTTTTTCTCTCTTTCTTTGTCCCTTTCTCTCTTTCTTTGTCCCACCCTCTACTTTTCTCTCCTTTTCTTTCTCTCATTTCTTTGTCTCTTTTTTCTTTCACTCTAATCTACTAGTCCGGCCCCCGACAGAATGTTTGTTCTTTTGTGTGGCCCCCGAGGTAAAATGAGTTTGACACCCCTGGTTTAAACTATGCGTATAAGCGTGTCTCTTAATAGGAGCCATTTCAGGGTCTTTATACAAACGCACAAATAAAAAAGTATCGTTGTTTAAGATTTCCCAGTATGCACAGCGCACTTCTTCTACGCGAAAAATTGAGTCGGTGGCTGCTTCGCTTAGTTGCGAGACCTTGCAATTCAATATTGATCCATATATAAGGCGCACCGGATTATAAGGCGCATAGTCAGCTTTTAAAAAACAAAAAAATTATGTGCGCCATATAGTGCGGAAAATACGGTAATTCTAATTGAATATTTAGTTTTAAAATTTTGTAAAATAATGTTATTTCTAATTTTAATTGAATATTTTTCATTATTATTAATTTTTGGGAAGGCAGCTATGGTAACCACTATACCACCAGTGCCACAATTTTTTATTTTTTTTTATTACCAGCTCGGTGGCCTTGGGGGTATGGCGCCCGCCCCGAGACTGGGAGGTTGTGGTTCAAGCCTCGGCCGAGTCATACCTAAGACTTAAACATTGGTTCCCGTTGCCTCCCTGCTTGGCGTTCAGCATTAGGGGTTGGAATTGGGGGGTTTGGTCACCTAATGACACCCAACACCTCAGTTGGGTTGAGCGAGGGGGCTGGGAATCCCCTCCTCTAAATCAATTTCCCAAAAAGAGTCTGAAATGACTCTAGCCACCTCCCACTAGGGGGATATGGCTGTGGTATATATATATATTAGATATATATATATCTATTTAGATATATATATATATTTTTTTAATATTTTTTGATATTTTTAATTTTGGAATATGTTTTAGACCCGCGAAGCTCCGAACCCGCGAAAGTGGAACCGCGAACTAGCGAGGTTCCACTGTATTTGCAACACTTTCCACTTTGTACTAAAACATATTTTTCATGTATCTGCAAACAGTTGCCCGGTTGAATTGACCCGTTCGGAACATTTTGAAGAAATAGAATTCATATTTTCAACGGTTTGACATGATTGGGTCAAAATGACCTGAGAAGATTGTGGAAAAACAGCACAACAGGAGTGTTAACTGCAAATGATAGAAGTGCCGGACTAGGAGATGACTTCTCATCTCATCTCATCAGCTGCACCGCTTATCCTCAGTAGGGTCGCGGGGATGCTGGAGCCCAGCCTAGCAATCATCGGGCAGTGGGCAGGGGACACCCTGGACTGATTGCCAGCCAATCGCAGGGCTAGGAGATGACTTATAATCTTATCTCATCTCATTAGCTGTACCGCTTATCCTCACTTATCCTCAATTAGGGTCGCGGGGAGCTGGAGCCCATCCCAGCCATCTCCGGGCTGAACGAAAAATGAGGGGCGGAACAAACGCGGGGTGCCGAGTTTAAGTGGGGACCGCTAAAGGTGAGGGACAGACAAGGAAAGAAGAGGGGGTAAAAAGTTGGTTAAAGAAAAAGGAGTTGCGTGAGTAAATGTCTTCATCTGATATATTTTTCCCACCCTTAACTTTGGACCGGATCGGAGGCTGGAGGCAGGAAGGGAGAACTCATTCGCGTTAACGATCAGATACTTTTATTAAGGAAATAAAAGTCGTCCAACACTCAGGGACAAAACAAAACAAAAACAGGCTTACAGGCAAACAGGAACTAAGACTAGGGATACTCACAAAACAGGCTTTTACTCAAAACGTGCAAACACAGGTTTCCTCCGAACCAAACAAAACAGTACAGAGCAAAACAGAACAGAAAATGCAGAACAGAAAATGCAATGAACCAGCAACCCGCAATACCCACAACCCACCCTTAAGAAGCCCACACGCAAATTAGACGATCTGCTCCAGCCGGTGCCCAGGGGGCGGGGCCAGCCGGTCGCCACGGCGACCATGCTGGACATGACACCGGACTCTGCGGGTCTGCATCAAACCTTAAGTACCGGTATCATTTTCCATTAATTTTGCCGGCTGTGATTTTTGGACTGTGTACTTTTATGAAGGTCATTCCGTTTCAATTGTGGGACTTGAAGTCGGGTTTGGGTTCATTTTGTGTTACATGTTTAAATGTGGGCGCATGCGGCTTATATACAGGTGCGGCTTGTGTATGTACAATATCGGTTTTCCTCTTACAATGTGGTGGGTGCGGCTTATAATCAGGTGCGCTCTATAGTCCGGATTTTACGGTACTAATAATCTGCTTATGAGGTAGTACAGTGAAATATTTGACATCACTTCATTTTCAAACATTTACGACGGTGTCATGGCCAGCATGGTCGCCGTGGCGATCGGCTGGCCCTGCCCCCTGGGCACCAGCTGAAGCAGATCGCCTAATTTGCGCTTTTGCTTCTTAAGGGTGGGTTGTGGGTATTGCGGGGGCTGGTTCATTACGTTTTCTGTTCTACATTTTCCGTTCTGTTTTGCTCTGTCCTGTTTTGTTTGAGTCGGAAGAAACCTGTGTTTTCACGTTTTGAGTTAAAACCTGTTTTGTGAGTATTCCCTGGTCTTAGTTCCTGTTTGCCTGTAAGCCTGTTTTTGTTTTGTTTGTCCCTGAGAGTTGGACGACTTTTATTTTGCTAAATAGAAGTACCGTATTTTCCGCACTATAAGGCGCACCGGGTTATAGGGCGCACCCCCAAAAAATAGTTTTTGGCCCTATATCTTCCATAGGTAAGGCGCACCGGATTATAAGGCGCTACAATGGGAACGTGGACAAAGCAGTCAGATGATTCAGTCCAACTGATTACCCCCTTAACATTCCCAAAGCTTGCAAAGAAGCAAATACGTGTCGTAGACACGTGCGGATGCGGTGTCCGTACGATGTCACTCAAATGCATCGTTCCATCATTCGGAAGGTTAAAGTCTTGGGATTCAAGAAATAATAATATAATAATAATAATAATTTCCTTGTATTGTCATTCTGTGTAACAATGTACACAAATGCCAACCATTCCTTAGTTTCTATTTTCTTTTTCGCTCGCAACTTTACTGTGCATATGACGATAAACACTTGGAATTGAGTTGAATTCACTCAACTCATCACAGCAACATCAAGATCGTTCTAAAACAAGATACCGGGAAAATATAAAGCCGCATAGCTCACCTAAGTTCTCACGTTCAATAATGATACGCAATCATGGTCTTCTTACAACCGTGAGTGAAGTAAATCCAGACTAATGAAACATGTTTCTTTATGGCGTACTTTAGCAAGCTTGCTAAGCTTGCTACGCCATTGCTAAACTCGGCCAATTGCAGGGTTTGTTTTGGCCATATAGCCAATCCGAGGCTCCGAATAACTTCAGCCAATAGTGATCGATTTAACAGATGATTGACACATCTTTTTCGGCCAATTGCAGGGTTTGCTTCGGCCCTCTAGCCAATCCGAGGCTCTGAATAACTTCAGCCAATAGCGATCAATTCAACGGACGATTGACACATCTTTTTCGGCCAATTGCAGGGTTTGTTTTGGTGCTCTAGCCAATCCGAGGCTCCGAATAACTTCAGCCAATAGCGATCGATTTAACAGATGATTGACACATCTTTTTCGGCCAATTGCAGGGTTTGCTTCGGCCCTCTAGCCAATCCGAGGCTCCGAATAACTTCAGCCAATAGCGATCGATTTAACGGATGATTGACACATCTTTTTCGGCCAATTGCAGGGTTTGTTTCGGCCCTTTAGCCTATCCGAGGCTCCAAATAACTTCAGCCAATAGCGATCGATTCAACGGATGATTGACACATCTTTTTCGGCCAATTGCAGGGTTTGTTTCGGCGCTCTAGCCAATCCGAGGCTCCGAATAACTTCAGCCAATAGCGATCGATTCAACGGATGATTGATACATCTTTTTCGGCCAATTGCAGGGTTTGTTTTGGTGCTCTAGCCAATCCGAGGCTCCGAATAACTTCAGCCAATAGCGATCGATTTAACGGATGATTGACACATCTTTTTCGGCCAATTGCAGACGGACGGCGTGCTTAGGAACGTTTTTAGAAATAAAAGTGTGCCTTGGTTCAAAAAGGGTTGAAAAACACGGAGTTCTACCATTAAAATGTCTGTCCATGTTTTATATTTGGACCGGATATTAAAAAAATGTCTTTAATCTCGGTGTGGCAAGAAAATCTGACGCTCGACGACGAATAGGTTGCTGACCCCTGATCTTCTTAAAGTAAACCAGTTAGCGATGGTGTCTCATGTGTGTTTTACTGATGGCGGCTGTCATGTGGCGAAGCTCAGGTTACTGTCACGGGGGATTAGACCCCGCAACCGTTTTTTTTCACTAATAGGATTTGTCAGAGAGGGGCAACTTTGAACCTTTGTGTGTGTGCGTGGACAGTGCACCAACGTGGTCACAGACAACCAGTGTTCCCTCTAAGCTGCTCGCACATTCTCAGCGCACAAGAAAATCTAGCCGGCTCACAAAAATCAGGGCTCGAAATTGCTAATTAAGAAGAAGTCAAAGTTACAGTGCATGAAGGTCAAAATACACGGGTTTCCCTGACGTTGTGTCCCAAATGCGGTATTTTGAAGTCGAGTCGAGGTAAAAAGAAGTTGAGTAAAGTTAGTAGAGTTTTTAGAGAACCGGCTTCTTCGGCTCGGCTCACTGAAAGGAACCGGCTCTTTTGGGTCCTAAACGGCTCTTCGGGTTGTTTTTGCTTCTTTCATCCCAACATGACCAAATATGATGTTAAATGATGCACAAAATGACTTAAAGGAAGGGGGGAATAGAACAAAAAAGAAAAAAAGTACCAAAATGAAAAAGTAGTGAAAAGCTGAGAAAAAAAGAAACTAAAGGAAGAGAAAAAAAAGAAGGAAAAATGTAGAAAAAAGCCAGAAAAAAAGAAAAGAAAGAAATGTAGGTAAAAAGTAAATAGAGAACAAAAAGAAAAAAGTAACAGCTCGGAAAAAATAAACACAATGAGATTTTTTGGGGAGGAATTTAAAAAGAAGCAGAAAAAGTTTGTGTTGCATTCAAATCATTTCCAATGATATCAAGTGAATCTTGTTGCCAACATTGTACTTCCACTCAAAAATGTGATTAATAAATGTCAGGTTTAACCCAACAGATGTAAACAAAACCTATATACAAAAAAGACACAGAGAACGTGAGTTTAAACTTACTTGCAAGGAGAAATGGCCATAGTCTACATAATGTAGACTTCTGGACACTCTAAAAAATTCTTATGCTCCTTGCCTTTTTATTGTGTTCGGAAGGCCCTAATTTACATAAGGTCTCTTCTGCTAAAGGAAGGGGGAGTGACAAAACAAACAGTTGAAACCTGTTTATACGATAACATGTTATCTATAGTAAACGAAACTAGGTGAGCCTGCGGTCAGAGAGGTCCCTTATCTCGCCGCAGATAAGGTGTCGGCTGTTTAGTGAACATCCTGTTTCCTCCTTCTCCAAACACAAGCAAGAAAGGCACACAGTATGCAAAGAAGATAATGCAACAGTAGAATAACATATTTACAGTTTAAATCCATCAAAGTAGAGTTCTGGTTCTTACAACCGACTCAATAAGCCCCCCAAAATGTTAATATTATGCGACAAAATATATCAGTGTGTGTAGCGAGTGTGGGACTTTCCATGTTATAATCCTCTGACGGTAAACTGTGCATCTGTCAAACCCAGTGAGGGATCAGGGGATCCTTTAAGAGCATCAAGTGTCAAAAAATAGACATATCTACTGCTAGCATGCATGTAGGGTCCGTAATGGTGCTTCAACTCCTCGAAAATTGGGTTTTTAAAGGTTAAAATTTTGGCCAAAGTGCTTGTAAATGCTTGAAATTCACTTTCAGGGTTGGGTAGGGTTACTTTAACTGGTTTACTGATTTCCCCCTATGTTTGCGGGGATTATAATTCACGCGTTTGTTACCTCCCGTCTCGATGACTGTAATGCACTACTCTCCGGTCTCCCGAAGTCCAGAATCAAGAGTCTTCAGCTGGTACGAAATGCTGCAGCGAGGCTATTAAATAGGACAAAACAAGTCACGCCGATTTTGGCTAACTTGCATTGGCTCCCTGTTAGCCTAAAATGTGATTTCAAGGTTCTATTCGTATTATACAAAATCATACATGGACTTGCTTCCTCATATCTTTCAGATCTGATTTTGAGTTTTTCCTTGCCCTCATGTTGGTTCCAGATCAGGGGATGGTATAATAATAGTCTGAAAAAAATTGTTTGTGTAATAACCTGTGAAGCCCTTTGAGACTCTTTGTGATTAAGGGCTATACAAATAAAAATGACTTGAACGACTTTTGGATTAGCAGCACGGCGGCGCAGTGGTTAGCGCATGTGCGGAACAGTTCATGTCTTGGGAACCTCCTGCGTGGGTTCAAATCCAGCTCCAGACTTCCTGTGCGGAGTTTGTATGTTCTCCCCGTGCTTGCGTGGGTTTCCTCCGGGCACTCCGGTTTCCTCCCACATTCCGAAAACATGCATTTCAGGTGAATTGGCCGGTCCAAATTGTCCCTAGGTGTGAATGAGCGAGTGAGTTGTCTGTCCCCATGTGCCCTGCGATTGGCTGGCAACCAGTTCAGGGTGTCCCCTGCCCACTGCCCGATGATTGCTGGGATGGGCTCCAGCACCCCCGCAACCCTACTGAGGATAAGCGGTGCAGCTAATGAGATGAGATGAGACTTTTGGATGACTCCAATACCAAATATGCTAATAAAAGACAATATAAACTAAATAGGAATAAAATGATGACTCACAACACGTGGTAAGCTTTCTCTCCTGGCTTTGATCTCTTTGATGTCCGGCAAAATTAACATCAAATGCGACAGAAACAAAATGAAAATAAATCCAAACAGTTAGCCAACATCATTTTTGCCGTTCCGTGTATTCCGTTACTCCCCAAGCCTGCACAAAATTTAGTCATTTTAACTGTTAGCAAGTAGCTGTTAGCATAATTTGTAAGCAAGAATCAGTTAGCATTGACCAATCAGCGTTTAGAGCTAGCATGAGTAAGCATAGCATCAGTCAATCCCAGAAAATATTTGGGCTGGCTGTGCCAGCCCAACTCATCACTGACAGTCTTCACAGCTAGCATGAGTTAGCATAGCATCAGCCAATCCCAGCAAAAATGAGAATTTTTCTTTCATTTTTGTCTTTTTTTTTTTCTTAAATTCGTTTATTTTATTTCCTTTTTTGGTCCCTTTTCCCTACTTTTTCCTTTTATTCGTGTTGTGTTTTTTTCCTGATTATTTTATTTCATCTTCACTATTTTTTTCTTTTTCTTTTTTGTCTTTCTTTGAAAGGCTGGGTAAGGGTGTTTTAGTCTTTCTTGGACTCTTTTCGTTTACTACAGCGACATCTAGTGGACAAATATAAAACACTGTCACTGAAACAACAGCGGAATGTGTTAATCAGCACTGCTTTTGTGGAAAACCCCATTTGTCCCAACCTCACCCGGTTCCTAGATTCCAGGACCCTCAACTCAAATGAGTTTGAGACCCCTGAGTTAGACATTTATTATGGGCCATTCAAGAAATTAAGGTTGTGTTTTCCAATAGTAAATTGTAATAGGGAAAACACAGATTAGTGAAGAAACGGATGTCTTCGTATCTAGATTACCAGAGGCAGCAGTCGTGGTCCAAGAGGCAGGAAAGGGGGCAGTGATCCGCTGAACTCACTTAGGCAAAGGCCAGAATCCAAGGTTTCCGCAGGCGGTACTCTTGGTCAGGAGAGGTGGCAAAGAATCAGTACTCCAGAGAAAACAAGACTGTGATAAAAGGGGTTACGACGTGGCAAAATAGGCAACAATTTAACACTGAGCGGAGGAAACAGAGGGTTTAACAAGTGAAGAGGGAGAGGTGTGATTGGAGGGTAATTAGGACACGCAACAGCAGGGGTGGGGTGGAACTAGGAGGTAAGGACAAGCGGGAGAGAGAAAGAGAAAGAAAACTGATTGAAGGACTCTGACACTGGAATTGTAAGCTACACATCACTGTCCTTTTTCCTTCATTTAATGGTACCAGAAAATGTGTAAAATTGGCTTTAAAATTTCTTATAAAAGTGCTTGAATTTTGACCATATTAAAGGTGTAGGAACCCTGTGTGCGCGTCCCTGATTTAATGAAAAAAATTAGCATTTTCTTTCAAGAGTTACGCTCCGGGAAGATCCAATGCTTATTATCGACGTTGATTGGGATAATCACTACTTTGTCATTCATTGCGCTTGATTAGATTCTAATGAGGCCTAATCAAAATTTTTATCTGAGAGATTTTCAAAGAACCTATAAGACACTTTTTCAGCATGTGGGCTACTTAGAAAAAGACCAAGTGAGAAAAAAAACATCCGTATTAGTAGATACTTAAATAATATCAAATATGTTTAATAAAGGATTTTATACATTTGACTATAAAGGATTTTATACCATTGAATACAAGTTACATTTATTGAGTGCAATAAGGATTGTCACCGAGTAGGCTATAGTTCAATCGAAAAAACATCGGTTATTTGCGTGATCTTGAATGAAAAATGTAATCAATACTCAGAAACAGATTTTGGGCATGTTTTTGGGGTTGTTCAGTCACGCTGTTCCGAATGCAGAATATTTTGACTAGGAAATTTTGATAACAGGACTCTGACAAAGGACGGCAGGCGTTGTTTAGAGGACAAGGCCCTGATGACGTAGAAACGCTCGGTGTTGTTTTGAGTTTTCCGGACACAGTGACGCCCAGGGGGGGGCTTCCTTGGCACGCCCATGGGAGGAGTGGAGACGCCATCTTGCGGGGAGACGTGGGCCGAGAGGAGAAAGCTAGAGGACTTCAGAGAAGGCTACACAGAGACTCAAGCGACAATAATTCGGCTAATTCGGCCATATTCGATGGAGTTCACTTAGTTAAATTGCTAATGAAATTAAATCTTGTTTATTTTTCCATCAAGAAACGAGCGCGCATTGTTGGGTGAATATTGTTTGTGTTTGGTTAATGGAGTCTGATAACTAATTCGAACAATTTGGTAAACGATACAATTTAATATTTAATTCCTAACATTAATCATAATAAAAATATCTACCAGACGAAATTAAATACCCTGTACTCAAACCACGCAAATAAAAAATTGGTGGTTAATAATCAAAATTCCAACATATACCTAAATAGTTACTTAATTAACAGTATATTGATAAACAGTTTAGGTCTGGTGCTTCCTCTTCCACCAGAGGGCGCCTAATGGGTTTGAAATTGGTGCGTTCTACCACCACACACCGGTTCTCAATTATCCTAAGCCTTCATTGTCACGAACCAGGACAGGAAACAGGTAAAGAACCCACTCGCGTAACGTTGCTCACAACCGGCCGCAGCTGTCACCACACGGGCGGGGCCAATTGGGCACCATGGCAACCGTGACACACATGGGCGTGGTCAATTGAGCACCGCCCATGGACACCAGCTGAAACGCGTTGACAGATTGCTCCCTGACTACTTAAACGCTGTCTTGTGAGTCGCCTGGTGTCGGAGCGTCTGCCAAACTCCTGCTAAACTCTTTTTGTTTTTTTGTAAACAAAATCATGCGGTTTACTCCTTCCTGGGGTAACACACTAAATGATGAAAATAACAAAATATTTTGTAATTCAGCATGCTGCAGAGAGTATCTTGTCACTGTTGAGGTTCTTGTCTTTTTGTGAGTCTCTTCGTCATTGTCATGATTACTGATTCGGGGAACCTGCGGCTGATTGGTTCCCTGACTCTTTTTAAACCCCCGTCTTCCAAGAGGAAGCTGTCAGACCGTCTGCAAACCTATGCTTTCAGCTAGGCAAGCTCTGTACTATCCGACATTTTCCTGCCCTGTTTACTCCTGCCTGATACCTGTTGCCGACCTGTTTCTGGACCCGTTTCTGCTTTTGCTCCTCCGTCCCGGCCATCGACTTGTCTTGGCCTGTTTCCTGCCTGATCCCTGTTGCCGGCTTGTTTCTGGACCCGTTTCTGTTTTGCTCCTCCATCCCGGCCATCGACTTGTTTTGCCCTGTTTCCTGCCTGATAGCTGTTGCCGACCTCTTTTCTGGACCCGTTTCTGTTTTGCTCCTCCGTCACGGCCATCGACTTGTTTTGCCCCGTTTCCTGCCTGATACCTGTTCCCGACCTGTTTCTGGATCTGTTTCTGTTTATGCTCCTCTGTCCCGGCCATTGACTTGTTTTGCCCTGTTTCCTGCCTGATACCTGTTGCCGACCTGTTTCTGGACCCGTTTCTGCTTTTGCTCCTCCGTCCTGGCCATCGACTTGTTTTGCCCTGTTTCCTGCCTGATACCTGTTGCCAACCTGTTTCTGGACCCGTTTCTGCTTTTGCTCCTCCGTCCCGGCCATCGACTTGTCTTGGCCTGTTTCCTGCCTGATCCCTGTTGCCGGCTTGTTTCTGGACCCGTTTCTGTTTTGCTCCTCCATCCCGGCCATCGACTTGTTTTGCCCTGTTTCCTGCCTGATAGCTGTTGCCGACCTCTTTTCTGGACCCGTTTCTGTTTTGCTCCTCCGTCACGGCCATCGACTTGTTTTGCCCCGTTTCCTGCCTGATACCTGTTCCCGACCTGTTTCTGGACCTGTTTCTGTTTATGCTCCTCCGTCCCGGCCATTGACTTGTTTTGCCCTGTTTCCTGCCTGATATCTGTTTCTGGACCCGTTTCTGCTTTTGCTCCTCTGTCCTGGCCATTGACTTGTTTTGCCCTGTTTCCTGCCTGATACCTGTTGCCGACCTGTTTCTGGACCCGTTTCTGCTTTTGCTCCTCCGTCCCGGCCATCGGCTTGTTTTGCCCTGTTTCCTGCCTGATACCTGTTTCTGGACCCGTTTCTGCTTTTGCTCCCCCGTCCTGGCCATCGACTTGTTTTGCCCTGTTTCCTGCCTGATAGCTGTTGCCGACCTCTTTTCTGGACCCGTTTCTGTTTTGCTCCTCCGTCACGGCCATCGACTTGTTTTGCCCCGTTTCCTGCCTGATACCTGTTCCCGACCTGTTTCTGGACCTGTTTCTGTTTATGCTCCTCCGTCCCGGCCATTGACTTGTTTTGCCCTGTTTCCTGCCTGATATCTGTTTCTGGACCCGTTTCTGCTTTTGCTCCTCTGTCCTGGCCATTGACTTGTTTTGCCCTGTTTCCTGCCTGATACCTGTTGCCGACCTGTTTCTGGACCCGTTTCTGCTTTTGCTCCTCCGTCCCGGCCATCGGCTTGTTTTGCCCTGTTTCCTGCCTGATACCTGTTTCTGGACCCGTTTCTGCTTTTGCTCCTCCGTCCCGGCCATCGGCTTGTTTTGCCCTGTTTCCTGCCTGATACCTGTTTCTGGACCCGTTTCTGTTTTGCTCCTCCGTCACGGCCATCGACTTGTTTTGCCCCGTTTCCTGCCTGATACCTGTTCCCGACCTGTTTCTGGACCTGTTTCTGTTTATGCTCCTCCGTCCCGGCCATTGACTTGTTTTGCCCTGTTTCCTGCCTGATATCTGTTTCTGGACCCGTTTCTGCTTTTGCTCCTCCGTCCCGGCCATCGGCTTGTTTTGCCCTGTTTCCTGCCTGATACCTGTTTCTGGACCCGTTTCTGCTTTTGCTCCCCCGTCCTGGCCATCGACTTGTTTTGCCCTGTTTCCTGCCTGATATCTGTTGCCGACCTCTTTTCTGGACCCGTTTCTGTTTTGCTCCTCCGTCCCGGCCATCGACTCGTTTTGCCCTGTTTCCTGCCTGATCCCTGTTGCCGACCTGTTTCTGGACCCGTTTCTGTTTTGCTCCCCCGTCCCGGCCTTCGACCTGTTTTCTCGCTGTGACCGACGATCATCGGATCGTGGATGCAAGCACTGCTCTCTTTTTTAATAAAAACTGATTAAAACGAACGCTATTTTGGTCCTGTCTCCGTTCCTGGTCCGTGACAGTCATTTCCAATGCAGACTCCATCGCTTCCGGTCCCGGTTGAGAGTTGAGCCTCGCTGATCGATTCCTATTACGCGGCTCACCTCTGACATGTTCAATCTTGTTTTTGCTGCGGCAGTTATTATCCCTCTGCTCTTTTCTTTTTCTTCCGCTCTCTTCAGTTTGTAAAATTCATCGTTTAAAGATCGCTCGTCGTACTCTCGGAGACTCCCCGGGCGGTGGCGGTGGGAAGCATACGATAAAAAAAAAAAAAAAAAAATGGATTTTTCTTTACGAGCAACAGATGAGGTTTCTTGTTTGGGTTTGGGACATTGATGCGGTCTAAGAAATTCTTGCATTCGATTATTTTCGAATTGGAGGCGGTTTTAGGTTCAGAGCTTTGGGGATGCTGAGCACCGAAGGCGAAAGGCATTTTTGAGTCTGGACCAGACCGTGTCATGAACCAGAACAGGATCAGGACCCAAACGCGTGACGTTTCTCACACAAGCCTTTTATTTTACGGGAAATGGGGAAATGGGGAGTCATGCACGTTAAGCAGCAGTCTGCCGTAAAATGATAGGAAAGGAAGCCAGAGGCTGACGAGATTGATACCAATTGCCCGAGTAGATAGCGGACTGTGGGGTTCGATACCGGACAGGACGGGACAGACAGGATGATAATGAATCAGGATTTCGAAAATAAACAGGACAAACTAGACAGGAACAAAAACTGGAGAGAATAATAAACAGGACAAAAATAGACGGGATGGAAACTGGAAACCGATATTAAACAGGACAAAAATAAACGGGAACAATACCGGACAGGGAATACCAACAGGAAACAGACCGAGTAAAAACCCTGACGGACTGACAAAGGAAGAATGAGAGTACTGAGCTTAAATAGACGGCTTTCCATCTGTCAATGAGCCGCAGCTGGCGCCACACGGGCGGGGCCAATTGGGCGCCATGGCAACCGTGACAGACCGAGTATTCGGACTTTGGAAAAAAAAGAGCTAGAGAGAAGCAATGCGGTTGAGGACACTTATTACAAAGTTTTGATTCAAGACAATATCAGAGTGCACTCTGGACCAATCGATGAAAGGTATCGAAATTTGGTTTGGTCCCTCTCTTAAAGGAGAAAGACGTGAATTATGCAAAACCTAAAAATGAAACTCTAACAAGCTCTCCGGGGAATTCGGATTCCGAGATAAAAGGAAAAGACTTGTGTTAAAACTGCACACAGCTAGATTGTGAAGGTTGTATATTAAGATAATGGTGGAAGACCATTGCTGGGAAGGTACTGCTACGAAAGGATGCAGTAAGTAAATGCTTTATTTAAATATGTGGATGAACATAATCAGATTATTTGAGTTGTTATAAATGTACTCATAAATATTATGGTGACAACATACTCTGTGACCTATTTGAATAACATTCCCTCTCTGGGGGCTCTTTAAAGAGCTACAGAGACCAACACTGCACCATCCATCTATCCCCTGATCTGAAACCGACATGAGGGCAAGGGAAAACTCAAAAACCTCAACATGAGGAAAATGAAGAAACCTTGAGAAGGGGATTGCACATGAGGTATTCAGTGTGTGGCTAGTTAAAAACATTTTATTTTCATTTTACTTAATGTGAATCAGGATTAGCGTTTGTGGGGCACACATTGAACCTTGCTGTGCGGAGTTTGCATGTTCTCCCCGTGCTTGCATGAGTTTCATGCATTTTAGGTTAATTGGCCGGTCAAAATTGTCCCTAGGTGTGATTGAACGAGCGAATTGTCTGTCCCTGTGTGCCCTGTGACTGGCGGCCAACCAGTACAGGGTGTCCCCTGCCCACTGCCCCAAGCTAGCTGGGGTGGGCTCCAGCACCCCTGTGACCCTACTGAGGATAAGCGGTGCAGATGATGGATGGATGGAAGGATGGATGGATGGATGAAAATAATAGGATAGCATGGCGGAGCAATGGTTAGCGCGTGTGCAGCACAGTTCTGAGGTCGAACCTTACTATGGGGAGTTTGCATGTTCTCCCCGTGCTTGCGTGGGCTTTCTCCGGGCTCTCCGGTTTCCTCCCACATCCCAAAAACATGCATTTCAGGTTGTTTGGCCGAACAAAATTGTCCCTAGGTGTGAATGGCTGGTAACCAGTTGAGGGTGTCCCCTGCCCACTGCCTGAAGACAGCTGAGATGGGCTCCAGCACCCCCGCGATCCTACTGAGGATAAGCGGTGCAGATAATGGATGAATGAATGGATATTGGGAGGGAAAATAGTTGTTCAACATACTCTCACCGTAGTCCCCTAGTCGAGTGAAAGAGGAGCCGGGGAGTAGTGCTAGGAATCAAGTGGACTGAACCATTTCAAGGCAGCGGTGTTGTTCAGATTTTCAGTTTTTTTACCTTTTACTTTTTATTTATTTTTTTCATCATATTTAAGCCTGTCTTTTATTAAGGGAAAGATACTTGTATTCTAATTTTTTTTTTGGGGGGGGGGGGGGGAGCTTGGGCTGATGACTGAACAACCCCAAAAACATGCCCAAAATCTGTTTCTGAGTATTGATTACATTTTTCATTGAAGATCACGCAAATAACCAATGTTTTTTCCATCTTGAAGCAAGGTTGGGTCAAGTCTCCAAGAGCTTGAATAGTTTATTTTACCAACTCAACATTCTTTGAATATACATTCATACATTATTTCATTCTTGGTCAAATACAGACCTCACAATCCTGAGGCAACGCGATGATGTGCATTTCTAGCATAGTGACCCTTCTCAGACGGTTCAAGTTTGTTCGTTAGCGGGTTTCTTTCCATAATTTATCCGCAAGCACTGCAAAAAATATAGAAAACTGAGGAAACAAAATGAGTAAATTATTGATTGTATATTTTTTTGTTAGATAATGATTCCTAGTTGCTTTGAGGACTTCTATTACAATGAAACAAAAGAAGAAATAAACTGAATATTCTGGGCTTGTCCACGGGACAAAGTGTTTCCCAAACAAGCGTCGACATAATGGCTGACCGTCAATCTTATAGGAAAGGGTCGTGGTTAGACAGATACAGGGTTGGGTAGGGTTACTTTAACTGGATTACTTTCAATTACTTTTGGATTACTCTAACACCAAATATGCTAATAAAAAACAAAAGAAAGTAAATATGAATAAAATGACTCAATTTTGTGCAGGCTTGGGGAGTAATGGAACACATGGAACGGCAAAAATGATGTTTGGATTTATTTTCATTTTGTTTCTGTTCGTTTTGCCGGAGATCAAAGAGATCAAAGCCAGGAGAGAAAGTTTACCACGTGTTGTGAGTCATCATTTGTTTCATATTTAGTTTCTTTTGTCTTTTATTAGCATATTTGGTATTGGAGTCATCCAAAAGTCATTGAAAGCAATCCAGTTAAAGTAACCCAACCCATTTCTGTGGCATTTTGTTAGTTTTGCCGGAGATCAAAGAGATCAAAGCCAGGAGAGCAAGCTTACCACGTGTTGTGAGTGATACTTTTATTCATATTTAGTTTATTTTGTCTTTTATTAGCATATTTGGTATTGGAGTAATCCAAAAGTCATTGAAAGTAATCCAGTTAAAGTAACCCAACCCATTTCTGTGGCATTTTATGTTCGTTTTGCCGGAGATCAAAGAGATCAAAGAGATCAAAGCCAGGAGAGCAAGCTTACCACGTGTTGTGAGTCATCATTATGCAACATTATCTTCTTTAAACTCTCTTTTTTCATTCTTTGACTTTAAATCTTCGTTTTAGGGTTCTGTAAATTTGTCTTCAACAGCGCATGCTTTTGTATCGGGTGGAGAAGACCCCCGTGGCTAATTTTTTCACTCGGCACTCCACTTGAAATTCATGGATCCCCGCGCTGATTGTATGATTACCAAACCAAACGAGCTGGCTAATTGCTCCGAGGGATCTTAATGAAAGTTCTAATTGAAAACATAGCATCTCTGACGGAAGGGGGGGAAATAACCTAGCTTAAGCTAACGCGCTATGCTATTTAGCATCCGTCGCCCGTGCAAAAACTGCCCGTTTTGAATTTCTTCCCCGTATTATCTTCATAACCGAGATGGCGCCGATGACCGCGGCAGAAAACGAATTTGAAATCGATGGGCATCGACCTTGCACGGGAATGAAGGACAAAAGAGAAACTCCGGTCTTGCTCACTAATAGAAGACTAACTTCATCACGGAGGCAGACCGGGAGAGAAATTTGAAAAAGAAATCTGATTACATATATTCGTTTAAAATTGAGCGTCGGAGCAGAAGAAAGACGTGGAAAAAAAAAGACGAGTTTTGAGGTCTCGTCGGCCCGTTTCTAAATCGCTGCCGGTTCTTCAAGGGCGTTTTTGATTGTGTTTTTAATTCCTTATTTTTGTGGAAGGTCAGGTTGTTTGTGTTCGATGTGATGCCGCATTCCGAGTGAATAAAAAAAATACATTCTGTGGATTTAACAAAGAAAGTTATGAGCGACTTAAAGATTTATGATGTTTGTTTTTTTTGTCATTGAATTTTTGCATGGGATCGGTTACTGTGCATTTGGGGGTGTCAAACTCATTTGAACTCGGGGGCCACACGATAGAACAAACATTATGTCGGGGGGCCGGACTAGTAGATTAAAGAGAAAGAAAAAGAGAGAGAAATAAAAGAAAGAGGGAGGGAAAAGGAGAGAGAGGGCGGGACGAAGAAAGAAAAAGAGAGAGAGGGAGAGACAAAAGATAAAAAGTCGTGAGAGAGGGAGAAAAGAAAGGGAGAGGAAGAACGAAATCCAAAGATAATAGAAAGACAGAAGGAGAGAAAAGAGAAAAAGCGCAAAGGGTATAAAGAGAGAAAGAGACAAAGAGCAACAAAGGGAGAGAAAAAGAGACACAGAAAGTGAAAGAGAGAGAAAAGGGGTGGAAAGGAGAGAGAGAGAGAGAGAGAGAGAGAGAGAGAGAGAGAGAGAGAGAGAGAGAGAGAGAGAGAGACAGACAGAGAGAAATACAAGTACAGTGTCTTTGTGAGAGAAACCTGGCTTTGGCAACATCAAGTTGACATATTTCAACCTGCAGCTTGTTTTTCTCCTGCGCTTCTCTGAGTGTTGTCTGGCGGGCCGGATTAAATCCCTTAGCGGGCCTGATCTGGCCCGCGGGCCGCCTGTTTGACACCTGTGCCTTGAGGTTTGTTGTATTCGGTACTCTTTCTTCCTTGCCGATTATAATCGTGTGGAGAAAGAGGACGAGGTTCTTATCACCCATGCTGATGAAATGTTCACCCCCCATGACCAAGCCTCTGGCTGATTGGTCGCACGGTGTCGATGCAAATTTCCCAATAGTCCTTTGAAGCTTGGGAGAAGGGTGATCGGTCATAACCCTACCCCCCAGGCGAGGTGATAAGTCATTGTTATCTGCACAGACTGAAACCAAAGACGCATTCCGAAGCAAAGGCGGATTACGACACCCTTCTGAAGAATTGCACTAAAGGCTGAGGTCAAACTTAGGACAAGTATTTTTGAGTATAAGTGGAGTAAAACAGCGTATAAAGTATATATAACTTCATCATCAACGCTTCTGTCACTCGAAATGGAGCAAGGGTAGCAACGAGTCTAGAAAAGAGGTCGGCAACAGGTATCAGGCGGGAAACAGGGCAAAACGGGTCAATGGCCGGGACGGAGGAACAAGGCAAAAACGGGTCTGTAAAAGGTATCAGGCAGGAGAAAACAGGGCAGGAGAATGTCTGATAGTACAGGGATTGCCTAGCTGAAAGCGTAGGTTCGCAGACGGTCTGACAGCTTCCTCTTGGAAGACGGCGGTTTAAAAAGAGTCAGGGAACCAATCAGAGACCAGGGCTGTTGGCGTCAACAGGGCAGTCGCAGGTGCCCCGAATCAGCAATCATGAAAAATGTCTTCAGCTATTTACCTTTCTTTTGTTTTTACTTCTTTTACAAAAGTTATATTCAGTCAATTTCACTTTGCACTGTCATTTCCTACAGCCATTAATCCGTAGCTCTTTTTGCCTGGAATATTCTGTAGTAAAATGTCATCAGAATTGTTCATCTCCAGTTCATATAATTGAACACACGAACCAACAGACTTGATTTTTCTATTAATTGCTAATCTTACATCTCATGCTATCTAGCATATCCCATTTAGTCAGAATTTTATGATTTTTTTGATACCGGAAAAAGACACACTCGTTAAAGTGTTTTGTCGCGGTTACCATGGCGCCCAATTGGCCCAGCTACGGCTCAGTAACAGATTGGCTTTCCATCTTTTTAAGCTCAGTGCGCTCTCTTACTTTTTCAGTCCGTCAACAAACCTCTGTCCCGCAAGACGTGGGTTCTGACTCGGTTCTGTTTTCCTGGATTACCACATGTGAGGTCCTTTCTCAAGGTTTCTCTTTTTCCCTCACACTGAGGTTTTTGAGTTGTTCCTTGCCCGCATGCTGGTTTAAGATCAGGTCATTGTGCAATTGTGTAATTGTAATCCTGTGCAGTCCTTTGAGACATTTTTTTGATTAAGGGCGTCATAAAAAAATGTGACTTGACTTGACTGTTGGTATTTCCAGTCCGGTATTGTTCCCGTTTATTTTTGTCCTGTTTAATATCGGTTTCCAGTTTCGTTCCCGCCTGTTTTTGTCCTGTTTATTATTCACTCCAGTTTTCGTTCCCGTCTTGTCTGTCCCGTTTATTTTCGATATCCTGTTTCATTATCTATCCTGTCTGTCTGTCTGTCCCGTCCTGTCCGGTATCGACCCCATATGTCCGATATCAACTCGGGCAATTGGAATCGTTCTCGTCGGTCTCTGGCTTCCTGGCTTTCCACGCCAGACCGCTGTCTAACTTGCATGACTCCCCATTTCCCGTGAAATAAAAGGCTTGTGTGAGAAACGTTACGCGATTGGGTCCTGATCAGTGTTCTCTCTAAGCTGCGCGCGTGCGCAATTGCGCACTGCTCGCTCATTCTCAGCGCACAAGAAAATCTAGCCAGCGCACAAAAAATCAGGGTTCGAAATTGATAATTAAGAAGCGACTTAAGTCAAAGTTGCAGTGCATGAAGATAAAAATACACGGGTTCCCCTGACGTTGTGTCCTAAATGCGGTATTTTGAAGACGAGTCGAAGTAGAACGAAGTTGAGTAAAGTTAGTAGAGTTTGTCGAGAACCGGCTTCTTCGGCTCGGCTCACTAAAAGAAACCGGCTCTTTCGGGTCCTAAACGGCTCTTCGGGTTGTTTTTGCTTCTTTCATCCCAACATGACCAAATATTATGTAAAATTATGCACAAAATGACTTAAAAGAAAAAATACACTGGTTCCCCTGACGTTGTGTCCTAAATGCGGTATTTTGAAGTCGAGTCGAAGTCGAACGAAGTTGAGTAATTTTAGTACAGTTTGTCGAGAACTGGCTTCTTCGGCTCGGCTCACTAAAAGGAACCGGCTCTTTCGGGTCCTAAACGGCTCTTCAGGGTTGTTTTTGCTTCTTTCATCCCAACATGACCAAATATGATGTAAAATGATGCATAAAATGACTTAAAGGGAGGGGGGAATAGAACAAACAAGAAAAAAAATACCAAAATGAAAAAGTAGTGAAAAGCTGAGAAAAAAAGAAACAAAAGGAAGAGAAAAAAAGAACGAAAAATGTAGAAAAAAGCCAGAAAAAAAGAAAAAAAAGAACAAAAAGAAAAAAGTAACAGCTCGGAAAAAATAAACACAATGAGATTTTTTTAAAGGAATTTAAAAAAAAGTAGAGAAAAAAAACACGGAAAAAAGAAGAAAACGTTTGTGTTGCATTCAAATAATTTCTAATGATATCAAGTGATTAAGTACAGTTCTTTATCTTACAACCGACTCAATAAGCCCCCAAAAATGTGAATATTATGCGACAAAATATATCAGGAAATAAAAAGAAATGGATATCTTGTGAAATAATTGTAAGAACAAACGACGTTTGTAGGCAATAGTACATGAGTCAATTCATTCAAAAGAGAAAAATAATTTAGAATTGCCGGAAACTCAGCAAAATGTAACGTGATGTCAAGTTTTGGACATGTTTGATTATGACTCAGTTGCCTCACTTGGGATTGCCGTTCCTCACTGCTGTTTCAAGCGTTGCTCACCGACTTTGTGTGAACGCTTAGACCCGTAAGGAAAATGACAGGGAACACTGGTCCTGATCCTGTTCCGGTTCTAGACATGTTTCGCATATGCCGCCGAATTTCGTCTGATTGTAGGTGTGATCTTGTTGAAAGGCTAACAAAAAAAAAAAGAAGAAAATGCTACCATGGTATATTTGCTCTTCCGGAACACGCGAACCACGATAATGAATCGACACAATAGCGCTAAGTGAATCCAGCATCGCCCTCAGTCACAATTTCCACCTTTCATTTAGCATCCGCCACCTCGCTCTTCGCAAAGCAAGATATGAATTTAACGATTTGTCAGTACGTCTTTTCGCCCTCTGGATTCCTTCGCTCTTTTTTTTTTAGTCTTTTCCTCTGCGCCTGCCTATTCCATTCTCTCATGTGATAGACAGCTAACGCGGGCAATGCTAGATGATATCAGGGAATAGCGTATTTTCTCAGAGAGCGGTTGTTCGACCGGGGAAATGGACTTCTAATTAGCGGGCAGACACCGATACATCGTTTTCATAGTTCGACTCAATCGTTGTCACTGTTTCCTTCTTCTTATCACTAATAAACCCATTATTCTGGACAGAAAAAGGAAATAAAACCAATGAAATCCCAATAAAGAAAGATGTTGTCCCTTTGACCGAACTGAAAGAGATTGAGCAGAATATTATTGCCATCTAGTCCTAAGTAGCTGGTCGTTTTTTCTTCTTCTTAGCATTATTTGGCAACGGCATGAATGGCTATAGACGACGAAATTGTGATGAAGATAAGACCAATTTGTTGAATCGTCTCATACGCGTTCAAAGAATGCAGGAATCAAAATGACATAAGAGGGAGTTCTTTTTTATTGATACACAATTTCAACAAGAGACTCAGCGAATCAAAGATATGCGTGTGTCTTTATAGTTTTCAACATAGCACGTGTACCCGGTTTGGCCCCGTCCCTTTTCACGCCTGAAGGCGTACATGCCCAGGGTTCCGTCCTTATTTGGAAGTGTTTTTAAGTTTATACCAGTTTATGTCACCTTGCCCTTTGCCGTTATCTGTTGTCCTCCCTTAAGGAGGATTGTTTATACTAATTCGTCCGCCGAGACCTTCCCGAGATGTAAACAACATTTCTCCCAACTGTAAGCAAGTCTTTCTACATTTCTTTCTAAATGTATGCAAATCTATTCTACAAATGCAAGTTTATTTTCTACAACACTTGACGGCTATAATCATCAAAGATCCATTTTAGCTTTAGAAGTCAATGATCCATTTTAGCTAGGCTGCAATCTTCGGCTAAAGATGACAAAGATCCATTTTAGTAAGGATGGCTTTGTAAGAGCTGTAAGAATTGAGTGAATTGGATGTTGAAGAGAAGTTGTGGAATGCATTAGTAGGCTATACGCTAAACATGTTAAGAACCAGAACAGGATCAGGACCCAATCGCGTAACGTTTCTCACACAAGCCTTTTATTTTATGGGAAATGGGGAGTCATGCACGTTAGACGGCGGTCTGGCAGGGAAAGACAGGAAGCCAGAGACCGACGAGATCGATTCCAATTGCCGGAGTTGATATCGGACAGACGGGGTCGATACCGGACAAGACGGGACAGACAGGATATCGAAAATAAACAGGACAAATAATTCGGGAACGAAAACTGGAGAGATTAATAAACAGGGTTGGGTAAGGTTACTTTTAACTGGGTTACTTTCAATTACAGTATACGCTAAGCAAGCCTTTTGACCCTGACTCACTCCTGTTTTGGCTCCCGTCTGTTTCCCGACTTCGACCCATTTTCTGATCACGACCACGTTTTTGGCTCCCCTGTACTGACCTGTTTTTTCCCGCTTCCGACACCACCATTGCTCGCCACGGAAGTACAACTTCCACCTCTAGAAAAACCTGCTCCCCGCGACCAGTGATCACTGGATCGTGTGTGCAATCCTTTCCCTTCTTCCCCATAAAACGGAGAGAAATTTACGCAAGTGGGTTCTGTTTCTGTTCTGGTCTTGACATCTTCCCAATCAGCCAGTAAAACGAAAAGTGCAGAGAATTATCTAACCTCACAGCTCGTTTTGAATATATCTTTTCAACAGTTGTTTGAAATCTATCAATTTTTTACTCCGAAGTGAGAGGGCGTATGAGAAAACAGTCCTATTGATTCTACATGAAACACTGGCAGTTAACCAAAAGAGCAAAGGATTTCCATTAAAAAGGGAACTGATCGAGGGGCGAGATATGTTGGAGTGGCGTAAAACCGGCGACGCGATAAAGATGATTGACGGCTTCGGATAGGAGGAGATTCGCGTTTCAGCACTCGTACAGGTAGATCCAGGTAATTAGATATTCAAAAGAAGGAAACGAAGCAAGAATCTCGCACGGGGTGTTTAAATGTTCGCATTAAAATCGAGTTATTTATCACCTGTGCAGGATAAGAGAATATGCAGTGCCTGGCAAAAAGTAGTACTTTTTGACCCATTGCCATACTTCAGGCTTTAAACTTAAAGATAAAAAACTGAACATATGTTCCAGGAAATAACATGCGAGTGTCACAACCCGGATCGGAAACAGGACCCACTCGCGAACGTCGGGAACGGAAAAAACGGGACAGTAGCCGGGATGGAAGAGCAAAAACGTGATCGGAAACAAGTCAAAAGCCAGGAGAGGAGAGTAGACGTGGTCGAGATCAAAAAACGGATCGTTATTCGGGAAGAGAGAACAGACGTGGTCGAGATCAAAACAGGTCGTCATTCGGGACGGGAGAGCAGACGGGGTCGAGATCAAAACAGAGCGTAGCGGGAGACAAACAGGAGCAAAAACACAGGACAGGCGAAAAAGGGCTTGCCGTGTAAAATCAGAGATTCGCAGACGGACCGACAAAAGGGGACTGACAGGACAAAATAGGATAAACAACTGAACATATGTTCCAGGAAATAACATGCGAGTGTCACGACCCAGATCGGAAACAGGACCCACTCGCGTAACGTTTCTCACAGTTTTATTGGGAAGAAGGGAAAGTAGTGCACACACGATCGGGTGGTCGCGGGGAGCGGGTCGCTCTGAACGCGGAAGTGGGACTACCGTAGCGAGCGGTGTCTGAAACGGAAAAAACGGGACAGTAGCCGGGATGGAAGAGCAAAAACGTGATCGGGATCGGAAACAAGTCAAAAGCCAGTAGAGGAGAGTAGACGTGGTCAAGATAAAAAAACGGATTGTTATTCGGGAAGAGAGAACAGACGTGGTCGAGATCAAAACAGGTCGTCATTCGGGACGGAAGAGCAGACGTGGTCGAGATCAAAACAGATTGTAACGGGAGACAAACAGGAGCAAAAAACAGGGCATGCGAAAAAGGGCTTGCCGTGTAAAAACAGATTCGCAGACGGACCGACAAAAGGGGACTGACAGGACAATTTAAATACTGACAGGGAGCCAACCTGTCAACAAGCTTCAGCTGGTGCCACACGGGCGGGGCCAATTGGGCGCCATGGCAACCGTGCCACACGAGCGGGGCCGGTTGGGTGCCATGGCAACCGTGACAGTGAGACAAAATCTACAAAAGGAAGGAACTTAATAACAAATCTTATATTGTGCTGACATAGAAAAAAATAGAAGAGAAGATTTTGCAAAACTATTGCCCCCCACAGCCCAGGTCTTTTTAGGTTTGTCTCCATAAATCATGCAAATCTTAAAACAGATATTAGCCAACTATTCCTTAAAAACGACTTAAGTTCCTAAATGTACTAACTATCTTCTCAGTCTCTGCTGAAGAAAGGAAAACTCAGGACATGATGCTGGCTCCCCCATGTTTGACAGTGGAAATCATTTTTGGGATAATGTGGTGTTTGTCACGGTTGCTATGGCGCCCAATTGACCCTGCCCGTGTGGCACCAGCTGCAGCTTGTTGACAGATTGGCTCCCTGTCAGTATTTAAACTCTCTCCTGTCAGTCCCCTTTTGTCGGTCCGTCTGCGAATCTGTTTTTACACGGCAAGCCCTTTTTCGCCTGTCCTGCTTTTTGGCTCCTGTTTGTCTCCCGCTAGGATCTGTTTTGATTCTCGACCACGTCTGCTCTCCCGTCCCGAATAAACACCAAACAAGCCTTTTTATGGTATTCTTTCAGAAAGGGCTTTCTTCTTGCCACTCCTCCATAAAGGACAAATGTATCCAGAATTTGACTTACAGTTGTCTAATGCTATATTGTCCCACCTCACCTGTGTATGCCTGCAGGTTATCTAATGTGATAATGCCCCTCTTGGTCGCTTTTCTGAATAGTTGTTGTTTGGGCCGAAGGTTTAGAAGGAAGGGGATGGTTTTATGCTGTCTCAATTATGCTCCGGGAGATGTGTGAAGGTTGCTAAATCTTCGTTTCCTATTCCTGCTTTTAACTTCCTTTATACCCAGGGTTGGGTAGGGTTACTTTAACTGGATTACTTTCAATGACTTTTGGATTACTCCAATACCAAATATGCTAATACAAGACAAAAGAAACTAAATATGAATAAAATTACTGAATTTTGTGCAGGCTTGGGGAGTAACGGAATACATGGAACGGCAAAAATGATGTTGGCAAGCTGTTTGGATTTATTTTCATTTTGTTTCTGTGGCATTTTATGTTCGTTTTGCCGGAGATCAAAGAGATCAAAGCCAGGAGAGAAAGCTTACCACGTGTTGTGAGTCATCATTTGATTCCTATTTAGTTTCTTTTGTCTTTTATTAGCATATTTGGTATTGGAGTAATCCAAAAGTCATTGAAAGTAATCCAGTTCAAGTAACCCTACCCAACCCTGATAATAATAACTGCTAAGAGTTCATTTTGCATTGATTCTAATCAGGGTTTGTATGGGTGCTTGAAATCCTGGAAAAATGTGGTCGTTTAATGTGTTTTCACGGATTGAAAATGGCTTGAATTTGGGACAAAGTGCTTGTAAACGCTTTAAATTGTTGCCATGTCCCCGGTAGTCTGACTTAATAGACCACGCATTGATTAAATATGTGTATTTGTTGCTGTATTATGCATCATGTATGGACATTTATTTTGGGTTATGCAAAAACGAAGGTAGCGTTTCCAAGCGGTATATTCTAATAGAAGAACTTCCTTCCATTTTCATTTTGTTTCTGTGGCATTTGATGTTCGTTTTGCCGTAGATCAAAGAGATCAAAGCCAGGAGAGTAAGCTTACCACGTGTTGTGAGTCATCATTGGATTCATATTGAGTTTCTTTTGTCTTTTATTAGCATATTTGGTATTTGAGTCATCCAAAAGTCATTGAAAGTAATCCAGTTAAAGTAACCCTACCCAACCCGGTCTATAGTACACAATTTATTTCTGTCTCGCTCAAATCGGACTGGAGCGGAATGTATTAATAATGTGCTGAGATGGTATTGTTATTTGTCATCGGCAGGGAAGGAGGAAAAAAAAAAAAGTGACAGAAGAATGCGTGGGAGGAGACAAAACATTTTAGGAACGCAAAACAATGTTGGCCTAAAAACTAAAAAAGATCTGACGGCCCGAGAGGTTATTTCACACAAAGAAACACAAAAACACACAACAGCAACACACGAGGCAGCAACTCTTAAGAGGAAAAAAATGCAAGATGCATCAATTATTCTGCAGTCAAACATATAAAACCCTTTGCATCAATTATTCGTGACGATAATAATTTTCGTGGATTTTTTTGAAACAGAACAATATATCCTACCCGACAAATATTTACTTGTGCTGTGCAAAAAAAACAAATAAGAAATAAACAACTGATTTCAAATCATGTGTAACAAAGAATTCCGTGCTTCTAGCATGCTCTTCGTGTCTCCGTCCTGGTTCGGAGTTCAGAGACGAGGGAGAAAGCAGGGTGGAGGATGCCGCCCAAATTAAAAACAATATAGCAAAATTCCATGAAGTTTCAAATGAATTAAAAAAAAAGTTAGGCTATCGCTACGTCTGTCTCGCATTTTTGACGGATTGTCAAAAGCCGGCAAAAGCAGACATCATTGGATCACTTTTTCAAGAAACGTGAGGTAAAAAGGTCAATAATTATTTTTTAATTTCCTTTATTCTCCTTATTTCAACCCAGTCCTTTCACTCTCCTGTTGTCAGTCCGTCTGCGAACCTCTGTTGATACAAGGCAAGTCTTTTTTTTTTGCATTATGTTTATTGTGCAGTAATCTAATTTTAACATTTATTTTCATGATCTGATGCTCTTTGATGATTTACTGGAACGGTGTCATGATAACTCATCGCACTCACCTGTGCCCGCTAGATTGATTCCCCTCCTATTTATACTCCAGTCACTCCTGGTCAGTCCGTCAACGAACCTCTGCATACGCAAGGCAAGCGCTTTGACTCGGTCCTGTTTCCTGTTGCTACTTCCTGTCCAGTATTGTTCCCGTTTATTTGGTCCTGTTGAATATCGGTTTCCAGTTTCGTTCTTGTCTAGTTTGTCCTGTTTATTTTCGATATCCTGTTTTGATACCAATGCTGTCCGTCCCGTCCTGTCCGGTATCGACCCCATCCGTCCGATATCTGCTCGGGCAATTGGTATCGATCTCGTCAGCCTCTGGCTTCCTATTCCAAGCTAGACTCCTGCCTAACGTGCATGACTCCCCATTTCCCGTAAAATAACAGGCTCGTGTGAGAAACGTCACGCATTTGGGTTCTCCTCCTATTGTGGTTCATGACAATGCTCCTCTTGAAATATTCATATAACAAACCTGGGTCTCTTTGTGGTATTTTGCGGCATATTAAGACAAAATATTAGCTTTGAGTCTTATTCTCAAAATTGTGTTATTATATTTCCGGAGGCAGACAAATCAATATTGGATCTCATTAGTATGTGAAACCGCTGGAACAGGTACAGCCTGTCTTCGCATTCTTCCCTCCATCCCGAAGAGTCCCATAATGATTTTTTAGTATTTTTTCTTATTTTTTCTGCGTTTTGTTTTCTACTTTTTTTTAAAATTCCTTTGAAAAAAAATCTCATTCTGTTTATTTTTTCAGAGCTGTTACTTTTGTATCAACAGAGGTTCGCAGATGGACTGACAACAGGAGAGTGAAAGGACTGGGTTGAAATAAGGAGAATAAAGGAAATTAAAAAATAATAATTGACCTTTTTACCTCACCTTTTAAAAAACTGATGTCTGCTTTTGCCAGCTTTTTCTATTTACTTTTTTCCTTTGTTTCTTTCTTTTCTTTTTTTCTGTCTTTTTTCTAAATTTTTCCTTCTTTTTTCTCTTCCTTTTGTTTCTTTTTTTCTCAGCTTTTCACTCCTTTTTCATTTTGGTATTTTTTTCTTTTTTGTTCTCTTCCCCCCTTCCTTTAAGTCATTTTGTGCATCATTGTACATAATATTTGGTCATGTTGGGATTAAAGAAGCAAAAACAACCAGAAGAGCCGTTTGGGACCCGACAGTAATAACACTCCAGGACTGTATTTCTTTATGTTAAAGTCAATCATTATTAAGACTATTTCGTGGCCATATTTACCCAAATAAAATACATATATATTGTTAAAATCTAATCATAGCAAGAGCAGATTTCACTCACGTCCTCCATGATCTTGAAGAAGGGAAAGAGACCCCGCCCACAACGTGGGCGTAATTATTATACTTCAGGGAGAAACAGTACACATGAACATTTCACAATAAAAGAATATAAGATTGACAAACGCACAAGAGATGCAATTAGACTGATTATTGAAACGTTACTTCACGTGTGTGTGTGTGAAAGATTGTTTTTATATTTAGTAATATAAAAACAAGCTAATTACCTTGAGACAGAAATTTAAGAGATTTTAAATTGAAAACCTGACACTTTATAACGCACTGGATGCCAGCCGACGGTTCAGTTTCAACTCCCAAAAATGTTTTGGTTTATTTACCCTCGCCAAACAAATCTTCTGCAAACGTTTTTAAGACTTTAGCAAACTGTCGATGGTATTTCTGGAGTGTCAAGCCTCCAAATCGGGAACGATGGCGTAACCCGAGAGCGCCCACGTCGGAGAGCCCTACCTCGGTTTAACCTCCCGACTCCGAACAGTCAATATTACAACAATTACCAGCAACGCGCAAAATGTCAATACGTGACATTTTGCGGAGGTCAGTCTCCGAAAATCAAAACTAAAATGACGTTACCCGGGGCGATGATGACCTTTTGCGCTTGAATGGAAAGAGAAAATTGTAGTTTTTTTTTTCCACGATCGAACTTACGGCTTTTTATTGTTATTGTCGAAATGGATCCGGCAGTGAGGATATCGTATCATTTGTACTGAGGCAATATCGGACTGCAGTTATTTGTGTAATCCTACAAAGTTGTTATCCTGACCCAGCAGGAAAGGATTGAGTAAAAAATGTCTGTTCTTGAAAGGTAGACAATTTGTACTGGATACCGATTAACATTTTTTATTTTGTTTGGATATTATTTTCTTTATTTTTTACCTGTTTCTTTCTGTCAAGACCAGAACGGTGACAGGCAATGGTCCCTCAATCGCGCACTGCCCGCACATTCTCAGCGCACAAGAAAATCTAGCCAGCTCACAAAAATCAGGGCTTGAAATTGCTAATGAAGAAGCGACTTAAGTCAAAGTTACAGTGCATGACGGTCAAAATACACGGGTTACCCTGACGTGTCATAAATGCGGTATTTTGAAGTCGAGTCGAAGTAGAACGAAGTTGAGTAAAGTCAGTAGAGTTTGTCGAGAACCGGCTTCTTCGGCTCGGCTCACTAAAAGGAACCGGCTCTTTCGGGTCCCAAACGGCTCTTCAGGTTGTTTTTGCTTCTTTAATCCCTACATGACCAAATATGATGTAAAATGATGCTCAAAATAACTTAAAGGAAGGGGGGAAAATAGAACAAAAAAGACAAAAATACCAAAATGAAAAAGTCGTGAAAAGCTGAGAAAAAATGAAACGAAAGGAAGAGAAAAAAGACAGAAAAAAAGAAAAGAAAGAAACAAAGAAAAAAAAGTAAATAGAGATCAAAAAGAAAAAAGAGAAAAGCTAGGAAAAAAATAAACACAATGAGATTTTTTAAAGGAATAAAAAAAATAGAAAAAAAACAGGGAAAAAGAAGAAAAAGTCCGTGTCGCATTCAAATAATTTCCAATAATACCAAGTCAATTTTGTTGCCAAAATTGTACTTCCACTAAAAAATGTGATTAAGTAGAGTTCTGTATCTTGCAACTGACTCAATAAGCCCCCCAAAATGTTAGTATTATGCAACAAAAGATATCAGGAAAAAAAAGAAATGGAAATCTTGTGAAAGAATTGTAAAAACAAATGACGTTTGTAGGCAATCGCACATGAGTCAATTCATTCAAAAGTGAAAAATCATTTTGCATTGCCGGAAAGACTTCCCAAAGCGCTTTACAACGTGCTTCACATTTCCCAATAGCGGCCGTGCAGCCATGTAAGGCACTAACCTGCTTATTGGGGGCATTAGGGGCTCAGTGTCTTACCCAAGGACACTTCGACATGTAACACGGAGGAGCCGGGATTCCAACTGCGGTTTCTTGATCCCAAGACGAGCGCTCTACCTCCTGAGCCACCGCCGCCCCGTAAAAAAATGCCAATAGCGGCCGTGCAGACATGTAAGGCGCTAACCTGCTTATTGGGGGCATTGGGGGTTCAGTGTCTTACCCAAGGACACTTCGACATGTAGCACGGAGGAGCCGGGATTCGAACTGCGATTTCTTAATCCCAAGACGAGCGCTCTACATCCTGAGCCACTTGTAATTGTGGTATATTCTGTTGCTTTTGGTGCATGGATGTACTGCCCTATATCGCTCGGAAAATGCTGGTTTAATAGTTTTCCCAAGAGCCAAGAAGAAATCAGCAGGTTTGACCACCAGTTTATGCACCCTACACTAAAACTAAGCTACCGTATTTTCCGCACTCTAAGGCGCACCTAAAAGCCTTTATTTTTTTCAAAAGCTGACCATGCGCCTTATAATACAGTGCGCCTTATATATGGATCAATATTAAATCGCAAAGATTTCCAACTAACTTGCAGCCGCCGACTCGATTTTCCCCCGAAGGCGAAGTCGTCCGCGGTGTATACTGGGCTTTATATACAGGCGTTTCATTGGCTAACCAATGTGTCAATCATCATTTGAATCGATCACTATTGGCTAAAGTTATTCGGAGGTCAAGAGGCGGATCCTTTTTATCATTTACAGGCTGGCATTGGCTTAAACGGCAAAACAAAGCCTGCAATTGGCCGAAAAAGATGAATGCGTATAGCACGTGGCTGACGGCACACAGAAAGCATTTTTTTCTATTCTGTATTCGTAAATATGTTATTCTCCTGGATTTACTGCACTCACGGATATAAGAGGACATTGGCTGCACATTATTATGAACACAACGACTTCGGTGAGCTACTCCGGGTTTTATATTGTCCCTGTATCTTGTTTCAGACTGAACTCGATGTTTCTGTGATAAGCGGTGCAGATAATGGATGGAATGGAGTGTCTATTTTTAAATTCAACTCAATTCCAAGTGTTTATTGTCATAAGCACGGTAAAGTTGCGAGCGAAAAAGAAAATAGAAACTAAGGAATGGTTGGCATTTCTTGAATCCCGAGACTTTAACCTTCCGAATGATGGAACGATGCATTTGAGTGACATCGTACGGACACCGCATCCGCACGTGTTCTCGACACATATTTGCGTCTTTGCAAGCTATGGGAATGTTAAGGGGGGAATAAGTTGGACTGAACTATCTGACTGTTTTGTCGACGTTCCCATTGTAGCACCTTATAATCCGGTGCGCCTTATGTATGTCAAATATAGGACCAAAAAATATTTTTTCGGGGTGCGCCCTATAACCCGGTGCGCCTTATAGTGCGGAAAATACGGTAGTTGTCAAAATGGATCGCTAAGAAAAAGCAATGTCATCCTTGAGTAGACAATGACTTTCCTCAAGACTTTTCAGGTCAACACAAAGACAAAAAGTGACAATGGCCGACGTTTGCCTGAAAAAGAAAAGAATTTTCATCGTATGCAGCGAAAATCGCTTCTCGGGGAACAAAGGTCAAATTTTTGTTTTTGTCGCGCGTTTATTGTTCTTGGGAAAGCTACCGGGAACCGGAGACATGAATAAAACATGTTTTTGCACACAAACACTGCGAAGTAGCTAGCGTGTTATTTGGAAAAGTGATTGACGCATGTTAATGGCGTGTAGTGTTTGATGTCAGCCTCTCGTTTGATGTTATAAAAAGCGAAGAAAACTCAAAAACCTGGAGAGAATTCAATTTGGGTTCAAACTTCCATCCATCTATCCATTATCTGCGCTGGTTATCCTCAGTAGGGTCACGGGGGTGCTGGAGCCCATCCCAGTTACCTTCGGGACACCCTGAACTGGTTTTTGGAATGTGGGAGGAAACCGGAGTGCCCTGAGGAAACCCACGCAAGCACAAGGAGAACATGCAAACTCCACACAGGAAGGTTTGATCTCATGACCTCAGAACTGTGCTGCACACACGCTAACCATTGCTCCGCTATGCTATTCTAGTATTTCCATCCATCCATCCATCCATTATCTGCACCGCTTATCATCAGTAGGGTCACGGGGGTGCTGGAGCCCATCCCAGCTATCTTGGGGCAGTGGGCAGGGGACACCCTGAACTGGTTGCCACCCAATCTTAGGGCACACAGGGACAGAGAATTCGCTCGCTCATTCACACCGAAGGACAATTTTGGACCGGCCAATTAACCTAACATGCATAAAACCCGCGCAAGCACGGGGAGAACATGCAAACTCCACACAGGAGGTTCGATTTCATGACCTCAGAACTGTCTCATACAAGTGCTAACCACTGTCTGGAGTCAGATATCAGACAAGACGAGACAGACGGGATCGATATTGGATACTGGAGACTGGAGTCAGATATCAGACAGGACGAGACAGATGGGATCGATACCGGAGACTGGCGCAAGATATCAGACAGGATGAGATAGACGGAATCGATACTGTATACTGGAGACTGGCACAAAATATCAGACAGGATGAGACAGGCGGGATCGATATCGGATACTGGAGACTGGAGCAAGATATCAGACAGGACGAGATAGACGGGATCCATATCAGATACTGGAGTCTGGAGTCAGATCTCAGACAGGATGAGATAGATGGGATCCATACCACATACTGGAGTCAGATATCAGACAGGACGAGACGGACGGGATCGATACCGTATACTGGAGACTGGCACAAGATATCAGACAAGATGAGACAGACGGGATCGATACTGGATATTGGAGATTGCCGCAAGATATCAGACAGGACGAGATAGACGGGATCCATATCAGATACTGGAGTCTAGAGTCAGATCTCAGACAGGATGAGATGGATGGGATCCATACCATATACTGGAGTCAGATATCAGACAGGACGAGAAGGACGGGATCGATACCGTATACTGGAGACTGGCACAAGATATCAGACAAGATGAGACAGACGGGATCGATACTGGATACTGGAGACTGCCGCAAGATATCAGACAGGATGAGACAGGTGGAATCGATATCTGATACTGGAGTCTGGAGTCAGATATCAGACAGGACGAGACAGACGGGATCGATACAGGATACATAAGCCGATACTGCACAGACGGAATCGATACCGGACAGGATGAGACAGACTGGATCTATACCAGACAGAGTCAAAATACACGTCTTGCTGGTGCAGAGGTTTGTTGACGGACTGACAAAGGGTGAGTGAGAGGACTGAGCTTAAATAGGAGGGAAGCCCATCGGGCAACGAGTCGTAACTGGCACCAAACTGAGGGCAACCGTGACATGGAGTGCCATGTCCAATCTCAATGCATACAACGTTTCACTACTCTGATATCCAAGTTTTTGTCCGCCTTCTAAAAAGACAAGACACATGAGTCTTTATTATGCAGCTAAGCAAGTGTAAAATTGACTTTTAGCCGGTATGCGGGCACACTGACTAATGCCGGTCGGAGTCTGCGGGATGAGTGAGTGTGAAAAATGAGAAATAAACGTGTTATTTTCTCTTTATGGAGAAAGAGAGATGCTGGAAGGGCGAGCAAAATGCTCATTATTTGGATGTATCATTTGAGAGGATCGGACAGTTCAAACAAATTCAAACGAATGTGCTCGTCGAGTTCCTCTGCTCGCCTCTCCGGAGGATTTTACAAGGAGAGTGTGCTGTGCATTCCTCCATATGTAGAAATAAACGAGTACCGTAAATTCCGGACTATAGAGCGCACCTGATTATAAGCCGCACCCACCACATTTTAAGAGGAAAACCGATTTTGTACATACACAAGCCGCACCTGTATATAGGCCGCATGCGAACCCAAACCCGACTTTAAGTCCCGCGATTGAAACTAAACGTCCTTCATTAAAGTACACAGTCCAAAAATCACAGCCGGCGAAATGAACGGAAAAGGATACCGGTACTTAAGGTTTGATGCAGACCTGCAGAGTCCGGGTCCCGTTGAAAGTAATCCAAGGAAAAAAGTGTATATTTCCAAAGGTAAGGGTGGGAAAAAATATATATCCACTATTTCCGCCGCGTCCACAAACAGGTTTTGTCTGTTCCTCACCTTTACCCCACTTCCCGTCACCCCGCGTTTGTTCCGCCCCTCCTTTTTCATTCGCCCGTGCAAAACATATCCGAATAAGTGTCTAAAATAAATGCATTACAAAAATAAACAAACTAAATATGAATCAAATGATGACTCACAACACGTGGTGAGCTTTCTCTCCTGGCTTTGATCTCTTTGATCTCCGGCAAAACGAACATAAAATGCGACAGAAACAAAATGAACATAAATCCAAACAGCTTGCCGACATCATTTTTGCCGTTCCGTGTGTTCGGTTACTCCCCAAGCCTGCACAAAATTGAGTCATTTTATTCATCTTTATTTTCTTTTGTCTTTTATTAGCATATTTGGTATTGGAGTAATCCAAAAGTAACTGAAAGTAATCCAGTTAAAGTAACCCTACCCAACCCTGTTTGCCAGATTACTAAGTACCAAAGACTACTCTTGCTTGATTCCTGCCTGCCTTCTGTTTTTGACCTGTTTCCGTTCCAAGTTTTCGACCTGCTCTCCCGCCTTGGCCATAGACCTGCCTGCTAAGCTTTACCGATTCCACCTACCTGTCACGGAACTGCCATTCCGTCCGAAGCGGCTGATGACCGACAAACGACGCAATTGGGTCCGAGATTCCGTCCTGGTTCATGACAGAATTAGTCGGATTAGTGTCATCGGAGTCTCTGGGGAGCCCTCTCTTCAAGTCCTACAGCCTTCTCCTCCAGGCCCACGTCTTTCCGCAAGATGGTGTCCCGGCTCCTCCCGTGGGCGTGCCAGGGGACTCCACCAGAGTCAGAGTCCTGTTATGAAAATTCCTGAGTCATTTTATTCATATTTAGTTTCTTTTGTCTTCTATTAGCATATTTGTTATTGGAGTCATCCAAAAGTAACTGAAAGTAATCCAGTTAAAGTAATCCCTACCCAATGCTCCTTCCTTTCTTCAGGTTCTCAGGTAATACAAGTTGAATTCTGCCAGGACGGGTGTCCCCCGAATCCTCAATTAAATTTGAGCTTTTGAGTCTTTGAAGTATCTCCGGCTCCCGTTCAAAGACACGGCTCATCGCCAGGGAGCCGCTTGGCTGTATGCCGACTGCTCTCCAACTTCAATTGCCACTTGTTCAATTTCGATTTGTTTTTTGTCTTACTGAGATTTGATTTGATCCTAATCTGTCGTTTCAGTCGCACGTGAAAACTATTACTAGAATAGCTTTCTACAGTCGGATGCGGAAATTATAATCCATGCGTTTGTTACCTCCAGTCTCGATTACTGTAATGCGCTACTCTCTGGTCTCCCGAAGTCTAGAATCAAGTCTCTTCAGCTGGTACAAAATGTCGCAGCGAGGCTTTTAACTAGGACCAAAAAGTACGATCACATAACACCAATTTTGGTTAACCTGCATTGGCTCCCAGTTAACCTTAGATGTGATTTCAAGGTTCTCTTAGTATTATACAAAATCATACATGAACTTCCTCCCTCTTATCTTTCGGATCTGACTTGACTTACCACCTCCGTAATATTGCGAAGATTCGTTCAATGCTGTCCCAATCACATGCAGAGGTTTTAATTCATGCGTTTATTACTTCTCGGCTCGATGACTGTAATGTATACATCGAGTTCGGTCTGAAACAAGATACAGGGATAATATATAGCCCGAGTAGCTCACCGAAGTCGTTGTGTTCAATAATAATGTGCAACCATCCGTGAGTGTAGTAAATCCAGAAGAATAAAATATTTACAAATACAGTATAGTAAAAAATGTTTTCTCTATGCCGTAGTGCAACCCAACGTGTGATTCGAATTCATCTTTTTCAGCCAATTGCAGGCTTTGTTTTGCCGTTTAAGCCAATGCCAGCCTGTAAATGATAAAAAGGATCCGCCCCTTGACCTCCGAATAACTTTAGCCAATAGTGATCGATTCAACTGATGATTGACGCATCTTTTTCGGCCAATTGCAGGCTTTGTTTTGCCGTTGAAGCCAATGCCAGCCTGTAAATGATAAAAAGGATCCGCCCCCTTTAGTGATCGATTCAAATGATGATTGACACATTGGTTAGCCAATGAAACGCCGGTAAATGAATCCCAGCATACACCGCGGCTGCTGCATCAGTTGGAAGACTTTGCGACTTAATATTGATCCATATATAAGGCGCACTGTATTATAAGGCGCATGGTCAGCTTTTGAAAAAAAATAAAGGCTTTTAGGTGCGCCTTATAGTGCGGAAAATACGGTAATTGATCAAACATTTGAGGGTATTTGTTTTGGGCGAGAACGTGAAGATGAGAGAGCTGTCCATGCACGAAAAGCTTCGAAGAGGAGCGAGGATGGAAAAATCGATTGGAGCTACAATTAGGGATGTCCTGGGGGGAAAAAAGAAAGAAATTACTGGTGGAATGAGCAGCACTGCAGAAAGTTCTGCTCGAAATGAAATAAGCAGTCATTATTCCGAATCCAGTGCCTATCCGGTCTGTATTGTTAACGATACCGTACTGTAATCATTGAGCAGGTTCCATTGTATCTCCAGGGCCTTCCTACTCATTAAAAGAGCCACCCCTGCTTGACACGGTTGCCATGGCGCCCAATCGGCCCCGCCCATGTGGCGCCGGCTGCAGCTTGTTGACGGATTGGCTTCCCCACTATTTAAACCGGGGGTGTCAAACTCATTTGAACTAGGGGGGCCACGCGATAGAACAAACATTCTGTCGGGGGCCGGACGAGTAAATGAAAGAGAAAGAAAAGGAGGGATAAAGAAATAAGAGAAAGAGGGAGGGGAAAGGAGAGAGGAAGGGACAAAGAAAGAAAAAGAGAGAAAGAGAGAGCGTGAGAAACAAAAGATGAAAAGTTGTAAGAGAGGGGGAAAAGAAAGGGAGAGGAAGAAAGAAATCCAAAGAGAAATAGGAAGACAGAAGGAGAGAAAAGAGAAAAAGAAAGCACAAAGGGTAGGAAGAGAGAAAGAGAGAAGAGAGAAAAGGAAAAAAGAAATTTAGAGCAAAAGAAATTAAAAAGACACAGAGAGAGAGAAAGAGACAGGGAAAAGGAGAGGGGCGGGACAAAGAAAGAAAAAGAGGGAGAAGGAGGGAGAGTGAGAAACAAAAGATGAAAAGTTGTAAGAGGGGGGAAAAGAAAGGGAGAGGAAGAAAGAAATCCAAAGAGAAATAGAAAGACAGAAGGAGAGAAAAGAGAAAAAAAAGCGCGAAGGGTAGGAAGAGAGAAAGAGAAAAGAGAGTAAAGGAAAAAAGGAAGTTAGAGCAAAATAAGTTAAAAAGACACAGAAAGAGAAAGAGACAAAGAGCAACAAAGGAAGAGAAAAAGAGAGACACAGAGAGTGAAAGAGACAGAGACAGAGTGGGAGAAGAGGGGTGGAAAAGAAAGAGAGAGAGAGAGAGATAAATACAAGTATAGTGTCTTTGTTCCAGGCACCTAGCATTGGCAACATCAAGTTGACATATTTCAACCTGCAGCTTGTTTTTCTCCTGCGCTTCTCTGAGTGTTGTCTCGCAGGCCGGATTCAATCCCTTAGCGGGCCTGATCTGGCCCGCGGGCCGCCTGTTTGACTCCTGTAATTTAAACACTGTCCTGTCAATCCCCTTTGGTCAGTCCGTCTGCGAATCTCCGTGTGTTCAAGGCAAGCCTTTTTCGACCCTGACTCCCACCTGTCCCGTTTTGCTCCCGTTCGTCTCCGGCTACGACCCGTTTTGATCCCGATCACTGGTTTCGTGTTATGCTCTCTCGTCTTGGCTCACGACTCGTTTCCGACCCCGATCACGTCTGCTCTCCCGTTCTGGCTTACGACTCGCTTACGACCCCGACCACGTTTTTTCTCTCCTGTCCCAGCTAACGACTCGTTTTTTTCTGTCCCGACACCGCCATCGCTCGCCACAGAAGATCCACTACCTTGTTCGGATCACAGGTCGAGGACGAGAGCGACTTGCTTTATGCGTCCAGCCAACTTCGAAGGGTGGCCCCACCCCTTCCTTGTACCTTCAATAGAACTTGTGGTAAACGTCTCTCTCTCTCTCTCTTCCACACCTCTTCTCCCTCCCACTCTCTGTCTCTTTCACACTCTGTGTCTCTCTTTTTCTCTTCCTTCGTTGCTCTTTGTCTCTTTCTCTCTCTCTGTGTCTTTTTAATTTATTTTGCTCTAAATTTCTTTTTTCCTTTTCTCTCTTCTCTCTCTCTCTTCCTACCCTTTGCGCTTTCTTTTTCTCTTTTCTCTCCTTCTGTCTTCCTATTTCTCTTTGGATTTCTTTCTTCCTCTCCCTTTCTTTTTCCCCTCTCTCATGACTTCTCTTTTTTATCTTTTTTTGTTTCTCACGCTCTCTTCTTCTCTCTCTCTTTCTCTTCTACACCTTTTCTCACTCTCCCACTCCGTCTCTTTCACTTTCTGTGACTCTCTTTCTCCTCCTTTGTTGCTCTTTGTTTGTTTCTCTCCCTGTGTCTTTTTAACTTATTTTGCTCTAACTTCCTTTTTTCCTTTTCTCTCTTTTCTCTTTCTCTCTTCCTACCCTTCGTGCTTCCTTTTCTCTTTTCTCTCCTTCTGTCTTTCTATTTCTCTTTGGATTTCTTTCTTCCTCCCCCTTTCTTTTCCGCCTCTCTTACGACTTTTTATCTTTTGTTTCTCACGCTCTCTCCCTCTCTCTCTCTTTTTCTTTCTTTGTCCCGCCCTCTTTCCTTTTCCCTCCCTTTCTCTTATTTCTTTATCTCTCTTTTTCTTTCTCTTGAATCTACTCGTCCGGCCCCCGACAGAATGTTTGTTCGTGTGGCCCCCGAGTTCAAATGAGTTTGCCACCCCTCTCTTTCCACAGGTAGTTTGCGCGAGAAGTTTTGTCAAAGCAAAGGAAGGCTAACGCGACCGCACTCGCTAATGAAGACGATCCCGACGGCAATGGAAGCAATGTTTGCTCTATTAGCATTGTGAAGACTGCGCTCCCATGAATTAAGCTCTCCCATCCCCTGCACCCCCAGCGCACACACTTGATCCGAGATTGGGTTCGACTCCTTAACATCTCTGGTCGGTTGGTTTCCCCTCTAGATCAGGGGTGTCAAACTCACACGATAGAACAAATATTCTGTCGGGGGCCGGAGTAGTAGATTTAAGAGAAAGAAAAAGAGAGATAAAGAAATAGGAGAAAGAGGGAGGGACAAAGAGAGAGGGCAGGAGAAAGAAAGAAAAACAGAGGGAGAGAGAGAGTGTGAGAAACAAAAGATAAAAAGTCCTAAGAGAGGGGGAAAAGTAAGGGAGAGGAAGAAAGAAATCCCAAGAGAAATAGAAAGACAGAAGGAGAGAAAAGAGAAAAGAAAGTGCGAAGGGTAGGAAGAGAGAAAGAGAAAAGAGAGAAAAGGAAAAAAGTGAAAGACACAAAGAGCAACAAAGGAAGAGGAAAAGAGAGACACAGAGAGTGAAAGAGACAGAGTGGGAGGAAAGGAGTGGAAAAGAGAGAGAGGGAGAGAGTGTGAGAAACAAAAGATAAAAAGTCGTGAGAGGGGAAATAGAAAGGGAGAAGAAGAAAGAAATCCAAAGAGAAATGGAAGGAGAGAAAAGAGAAAAGAAAGCGCAAAGGGTATAAAGAGAGAAAGAGAAAAGAGAGAAAAGGGAAAAAGAAAGTTAGAGAAAAAGAGGTTAAAAGACACAGAGAGAAAAAGAGACAAAGAGCAACAAAGGAAGAGAAAAAGAGAGACACAGAGAGTGAAAGAGACAGGGTGGGTGAAAAGGAGTGGAAAAGAGAGAGAGATAGAGAGAAAGCGTGAGAAACAAAAGAGATAAAAAGTCGTGAGAGAGGGGAAAAGAAAGGGAGAGGAAGAAAGAAATCCAAAGTGAAATAGAAAAACAGAAGGAGAGAAAAGAGAAAAGAAAGCGCAAAGGGTAGGAAGAGAGGAAGAGAAAAGAGAGAAAAGGAAAAAAGGAAGTTGAAGCAAAAGAAGTTAAAAAGACACAGAGAGAGATCCCAAACCGAAAAATAAACTTAATTTTCCCCAGATTTTCATTTTATATTTGTGAGGACTCAGGAGGAGTGAGGGTGATTTGCTCCTGGAAGAAGTGCCCATTTGTTTGTTTGTAACTTGCCTTTCCATTTTGGTCTTTTTTTCTGGTTTTAATCGTGTTAGGTTAAGCTTTGTCTGGATATTTTGTTGTTTTGTGACCCTTTTTCCAGGACAGGAACGGAAACAGGACCCAATAGCGTTGTATTTCTTGCAAGTTTTATTGGAGGAAAGAGAAAGGGCTGCGCCCACGATCCGGTGTTCGCTCTTGTACTCGGATTGTGATCCGAACGCAAAAGTGGATCTTCCGTAGCGAGTGATGGCGGTGTCAGGGCCGGAAAAAAACAGGTCGGTAGCCGGGACAGGGAGAGCAAGGCTTGGTCGGGGTCGGGAGCGAGTGGTAAGCCAGAACAGGAGCAGGGACAAAAAGAGGTAGTACGCTGGGACGGGAGATCAGACGTGGTCAGGATCAAAACAGGTCGAAGCCGGAGACATACGGGAGCAAGAAACGGGGCTGGTAGGAGTCAGGGTCGAAAAAGTATATACTGAGGTTCGCAGACGGACTGACAACAGGGGACTGACAAGACTGGGTTTTCAGCAAGGTTTGCCCTCAGAGGTGTGTAGATTCCAGAAGGCTTTTGCTCCAGGGGTTCGCCCTGCTCGCTTATCCAATCAGAAGGCGTAGGAGCGAAGGAGAGAGAGTCTCGACTGCATCTGAGCCTAAATAACCGTCCCGTCGAATAAATAACAATACTGATACCGATATCCACCTGGTTTTCCGATTATTATTCAACCTCTACTTTGAACTCCCTTGGGCATTGTTACCCATACTGATGAGAGTAAATATTTAAAAAAAAACTTCAAACAACACACCCCCACTATCTTTTAAATGGTATTTCCTGCAGAACATTTGTTGGGGAAGGTCATAAAACTACGTACTAGAAAATAATATGCGTGATATTACAGCTATTGCTTTGCGGATACCCGTTCCGCTCGACATCTACATCTATCTAAGTGACGTCCGGTGCACGTTTGCCAAAGATTCATTTGAAGAGTCGTAAAGATTAGCATGCTAATCACATGACCTTTGCAGAGTCAATCAAAAGGATTTGATATTTTAAGAGGCGCTAAGCCGCTAATAACCACGGCGGCGCTTTCAAAGTGATATGTGCGCCCTCTTCGCCGTTCTTGGTGTCTTTGATGACTCAACAATGAGGGAAATTACCACAAATGAAGACAATTGAGTCGATGACATCAATTTTTATGATTATGTATTGTGGGAAAGGCAAAACATGATTGGCTGATGAGCTTGTTGACCGTCATCCTGATTTCTGATGTCTTTTGTGTTTATTTTTTGGCGTGTAAATATATTTAAAACTGCCTCGGACTCTGATTGGCTCCCTGTCCCTATTTGAACCCACTCGTATCCGTCCCCTTTTGTCAGTCCGTCTGCAAACCTCAGTTAACACTAGGCAAGCTTTTTCGACCCTGACTCCCACCTGTCCCGTTTTTGCTCCCGTCTGTATCAAGCTACGACCCGTTTTGATTCTGACAACGTCTGCTCCCCCGTTCGGACTTACGACCCGTTTCTGACCCCGACCACGTCTGCTCTCCCGTCCCGACTTACGACCCGTTTTTGATCCCAACACCGTCTGCTCTCCCGTCCCAGCTTACGACCCGTTTCTGGCCCCGACCACGTTTTTAGTCTCCTGTCCGGCTATCTTTGTTTTTCCGTCCTTGACACCGCCATCGCTCGCAACGGAAGATCCGCTTCCGTGTTCGGATCACAACCTGAGTATGAGAGCGACTTGCTACCTGTCATGTCCTGCACGGTCGTCATGGCATCCAGGGCGTGTAAATATATATAAAACTGCCTCGGACTCCGATTGGCTCCCTGTCCCTATTTGAACCCACTCGTATCCGTCCCCTTTTGTCAGTCCGTCTGCAAACCTCAGTTAACACTAGGCAAGCTTTGTCGACCCTGACTCCCACCTGTCCCGTTTTTGCTCCCATCTGTATCAAGCTACGACCCGTTTTGATTCTGACAACGTCTGCTCCCCCGTTCGGACTTACGACACGTTTTTGATCCCGACCACGTCTGCTCTCTCGTCCCAGGTTACGACCCGTTTCTGACCCCGACCAAGTCTGCTCTCCCGTCCCGACTTACGACCAGTTTTTGATCCCAACACTGTCTGCTCTCCCGTCCCAGCTTACGACCCGTTTCTGGCCCCGACCACGTTTTTGGTCTCCTGTTTTTCCGTCCTCGACACCGCCATCGCTCGCCACGGAAGATCCGCTTCCGTGTTCGGATCACAAACTGAGTACGAGAGCGACTTGCTACCTGTCATGTCCTGCACAGTCATCATGGCATCCAGGGCGTGTAAATGTATATAAAACTGCCTCGGACTCCGATTGGCTCCCTGTCCCTATTTGAACCCACTCGTATCTGTCCCCTTTTGTCAGTCCGTCTGCAAACCTCAGTTAACACTAGGCAAGCTTTGTCGACCCTGACTCCCACCTGTCCCGTTTTTGCTCCCGTCTGTATCAAGCTACGACCCGTTTTGATTCTGACAACGTCTGCTCCCCCGTTCGGACTTACGACACGTTTTTGATCCCGACCACGTCTGCTCTCTCGTCCCAGGTTATGACCCGTTTCTGACCCTGACCACGTCTGCTCTCCCGTCCCGACTTACGACCCGTTTTTGATCCCAACACTGTCTGCTCTCCCGTCCCAGCTTACGACCCGTTTCTGGCCCCGACCACGTTTTTGGTCTCCTGTCCGGCTATCTTTGTTTTTCCGTCCTTGACACCGCCATCGCTCGCCACGGAAGATCCGCTTCCGTGTTCGGATCACAAACTGAGTACGAGAGCGACTTGCTACCTGTCATGTCCTGCACGGTCGTCATGGCATCCAGGGCGTGTAAATATATATAAAACTACCTCGGACTTCGATTGGCTCCCTGTCCCTATTTGAACCCACTCGTATCTGTCCCCTTTTGTCAGTCCGTCTGCAAACCTCAGTTAACACTAGGCAAGCTTTGTCGACCCTGACTCCCACCTGTCCCGTTTTTGCTCCTGTCTGTATTAAGCTACGACCCGTTTTGATTCTGACAACGTCTGCTCCCCCGTTTGGACTTACGTCCCGTTTTTGATCCCGACCACGTCTGCTCTCTCGTCCCGGCTTACAACCCGTTTCTGACCCCGACCACGTTTTTGGTCTCCAGTTTTTCCGTCCTCGACACCGCCATCGCTCGCCACAGAAGATCCGCTTCCATGTTCGGATCACAACCTGAGTACGAGAGCGACTTGCTACCTGTCATGTCCTGCACGGTCATCATGGCATCCAGGGCGTGTAAATATATATAAAACTGCGTCCGACTCTGTCTCCCTGTCCCTATTTGAACCCACTCGTATCTGTCCCCTTTTGTCAGTCCGTCTGCAAACCTCAGTTAACACTAGGCAAGCTTTGTCGACCCTGACTCCCACCTGTCCCGTTTTTGCTCCCGTCTGTATCAAGCTACGACCCGTTTTGATTCTGACAACGTCTGCTCCCCCGTTCGGACTTACGACCCGTTTTTGATCCCGACCACGTCTGCTCTCCCGTCCCGACTTACGACCCGTTTTTGATCCCGACCACGTCTGCTCTCCCGTCCCGGCTTACGACCCGTTTCTGACCCCGACCACGTCTGCTCTCTCGTCCCAGGTTACGACCCGTTTCTGGCCCCGACCACGTTTTTGGTCTCCTGTCCCGGCTATCGACCTGTTTTTCCGTCCTTGACACCGCCATCGCTCGCTACAGAAGATACGCTTCCGTGTTCGGATCACAATCCGAGTATGAGAGCGACTTGCTTCCCGCACCTAGCAAATGCCGGATCGTGGGCGCAGCCCTTCATCTTTCCTTTAATAAAACTTAACGCAATTGGGTCCTGTTTCCGTTCTGGTGGTCCTGACAAAAACAAGTACTATTATGAAGATAGTCTGACCTACAGTGCCTAGCAAAATGATTGGCCCATCAAGACTTTTTGTCATTTTGCCACATTTTAGGCTTTAGACCTAAAGCTAAACTGTTTTTTGTTTCCTAAAATCAAAAACATGTGATACACTATAGTGACATCGAACCGAATCATTTCAAAAAACAAAAAAAAACTGAAAAGTAGATGTTGCAAAAATATTGCCCCCCTGTTCCCTCAACTGACTCCAGAAGTTCCCTGATCACTTCTAAATAATCCAATGTCCACCAAAATGACTAATAACTACATACTGACCAGACCTGTGTTTCTTTAAGTCTCAGTTTAATTGCCTCTGCTTTATAATGGGCTAAGTGGTCTGTGAAAGGAAACACTGGAGAACAGAGTGCATTAAGACCAAAGAACGTGTCAGGACCAGAACAGAGACAGGACCCATTTGCGTTGCGTTTCTCACAAGTTTTATTGGAAGAAAGAGAAAGGGTTGCACCCACGATCTGATGATTGCTGGATGCGGGAAGCAGGTTGCTCTGATACTCGTGGAGCTTCCGTGGCGAGCGATGGCGGTGTCGGAGACGGAAAAACGGGTCAGTAGCCGGGACAGGAGAGCAAAAACGTGGTCGGGGACAAAAAGAGGTCCCACTTCCGCGTTCAGAGCAACCTGCTTCCGGTGACCAGAGATAAACAGGTGCACTGAGAGAAACGTAACGCAAGTGGGTCCTGTTTCCGTTCCTGTCTTGACATTGTACATAATTTAAATACAATTTTGGTTTCTTAAAATGAGAAAAAAAATATTAATTCTGTTTGTGTTAATGAGAAAAAATATGATAATGATCACAGTGATGGTGAGAATAGTGAATGAAAAATACATAATTTTTGTCAGGACCAGAACAGAAACAGGACCCAATTGCGTTACGTTTCCTAAGTTTTATTAAAGGAAAGAGGAAGGGCTGCGCCCACGATCCGGTGTTCGCTAGGCGCGGGAAGCTAGCCGCTCTCGTAGTCGGATTGTGATCCGAACACGGAAGCGGATCTTCCGTGGCGAGGGGACGGAAACACTGGTCGAAAGCCGGGACAGGAGAGCAAAAAAACATGGTCGGGGTCAGAAACGGGTCGTAAGTCAGGATGGGAAAGTAAACGTGGTCGGGATCAAAAACGGGTCGCAAGCCGGGACCGGAGGGTTGTAGTGGTCAGGATTAAAAACAGGTCAAAGCCAGGACGGGAGAGTTGTAGTGGTCAGGATCAAAAACGGGTCGAAGCCGGAGACAGATGGGAGCAAAAACGGGAAGGGTGGGAGTGAGGGTCAGAAAAGGCTTGCCTAGTATTCACTGAGGTTCGCAGACGGACTGACATCAGGAGACAGACAGGACTGGGTTCAAATACTGACAAGGAGCCAATCAGAACCTTGGAAATCTCGCTTTCCGTAAATTTTAGACTTGTTACTCGGGGTTTGTCTCCTTGGAAGTTTTTGTCTTTCATTTTCTTAAGGGAATACACAAACTCAATCGCAAGTTGATTTTCTCAGCTTAATGAAGGTTTATTTACAAAAGTCGACTTAAAACTTTTTGCCTTTTGCTCAAAGCCTTTGAGTTTTTTCACTTTCGACCCGTGGGAACGGACGGTTCTTTTGTGTTGTTGTTTTTGTTTTTTTTGTTTTTTGTCGTCAAACATTCATTAAGATGAATCCTTGCCGACTTTTAACGGGCAGCCACAGAAATCGGCTGAAGCACTTTCAATTATTTTTAAAAAATGTCGCTTTTCGGATGGATAAGTTCAAGGTCGGAGCCTAATCGCAGCCGAGAGCTCGTGACTGCCCCCTACAGGACTGGAGAATATTTGTTTAAAGAAACTTCATTTATCGAAACAACAATATGGATTTGAATGATAAGCCAAACGACGTGGATATAATCAACCAATCTAAATGTATTTCATTCTTTTTTTATTTTTTTCAAGTCTTTCTAAAAAATTGATCCAGGTTTCTGACCCAGAGTACGTGTAAATTGTGTCTCCCATGCTTTTTCTATCACGAAGCTGGTCGGGAAGCAGGAAGTCAGAACTCGTTTGCGTAGACGATCTGTCGCTTTGAGAAAGAAAAGTTGTCCGAGACACAAACGGACCGAAAACAAAACAAAGCAGGCCTAAATGCAGGCAAAACTACAGACTAGCCATTTACAACAAGCAAAACAAGAATAAACAGGTATCAACAAGTTTTCAACAAGGGTAAACAATGATCTGGCAAAGGGCAGTTCCAAAAGGAGTAATCAGGAAATGCAGGTCAGCCGGTGTCAAGGGGCGGGGCCAATTGGGCGCCGTGGCAACCGTGACAATATATTCATCCCGGAGCGCCACATCTATTGTTTCTGTCATGAAACGGAACGGGACTGTCTTGAAAAGGGTCAGGAAGCAGGAAGTCGGAACTCGTTTGCGTAGGCGATCTGTCACTTTCATTGAGAAAAAAATTTTGTCCGACACACAAACGGACCGATAACAAAACAAAGCAGGCTCAAATGCGGGCAAAACTACAGACTAGGCATTTAACAGGATTACCGTAAAAGATAGAAATAGAGCGCACCTGATTATAAGCCGCACGGACTCCATTTTGCGGGCATTATTGGTTTAGTCCTTACACAAGCCGCACCTGCCCACGTTATAACATGAAGAAAAATCAAAAGCTTATCCCAAATTTGACTGGGTGCCGCGACTGTAACTTTAAATATAGTATACAATCCAAACACCACAATCGGCAACATGAACGGAAAATGATACCGGTACTTAAGGTTTGATGCAGACCTGCAGAGTCCGGGTCCCGTTGAAAGCAATCCAATGAAAAAAATGTATATTTCCAAAGTTAAGGGTGGGAAAAATATATACCGGTATCCACTATTGTTCGCTGCAACAACAAACAGATTTAACTCAGCTTCACCCCACTTCCCGTCAGCCCGCGTTTGCTCCGCCCCTTCTTTTTGATTCGCTCGTAGAAAACATATCAGAATAAGTCTCTGAAATAAATACATTACAAAGAAAAAGAAATCCAAGTACAGTGTCTTTGTTCGAGTCACCTGGCTTTGGCAACATCAAGCTGACATCAACCTGCAGCTTGTTTTTCTCTTGCGCTTCTCTGAGTGTTGTCTCGCGGGCCGGATTCAATCCCTTAGCGGGCCTGAACCGGCCCGCGGGCCGCCTGTTTGACGCCTGTGCTCTAAACCATCTATGTATACAGTATATGTTGCTTTCCTTATAAGGGTTTCAGAAAAGTCTTCATTTTTTTATAGCGCCCAGCATATCTTAGTTTGTTTTTCTCCAATATGGCTTTTTCAACATTTTGGGTTGTCAACCTTTGACGAACAGGGTTGGGTAGGGTTACTTGAACTGGATTACTTTCGATTACTTTTGGATTACTCCAATACCAAATATGCTCATAAAAGACATAATAATAACTGTGAAGAGTTCATTTTGCATTGATTCTAATCAGGGTTCGTATGGGTGCTTGAAATCCTGGAAAAATGTGGTCGTTTAATGTGTTTTCACGGATTGAAAATGGCTTGAATTTGGGACAAAGTGCTTGTCAACGCTTGAAATTGTTGCCATGTTTCCCGGTAGTCTGACTTAATAGACCACGCACTGAATAAATATGTATATTTGTTGCTGTATTATGCATTATGTATGGACATTTATTTTGGGTTATGCAAAAATGAAGGTCGCGTTTCCAAGCGGTATATTGTAATAGAAGAAGTTCCTTCCATTTTCATTTTGTTTCTGTGGCATTTGATGATCGTTTTGCCGGAGATCCAAGAGATCAAAGCCAGGAGAGAAAGCTTACCACGTGTTGTGAGTCATCATTTGATTCCTATTTAGTTTCTTTTGTCTTTTATGAGCATATTTGCTATCGGAGTAATCCAAAAGTCATTGAAAGTAATCCAGTTAAAGTAACCCTACCCAACCCTGATAGTACTTAATACAGAGAAAATTCATTTCATTCCAGGGATGTTTTCCTTTGTTCCGTGTTAGTCCCAACACTGATGCTAAACAAAAAGAAAAAAATATTTTCATTTTGTTTCTGTGGCATTTTATGATCGTTTTGCCGGAGATCCAAGAGATCAAAGCCAGGAGAGAAAGCTTACCACGTGTTGTGAGTCATCATTGTATTCCTATTTAGTTTCTTTTGTCTTTTATGAGCATATTTGGTATTGGAGTCATCCAAAAGTCATTGAAAGTAATCCAGTAAAAGTAATCCTACCCAACCCTGCTGACGAAACCAAACATAGCAGTTTTCTTTTCACACTTTTTCCCTTTTAAACAGTTGAATAGTTCCCCTCCAGGGGGCGCCTTTTCTAGAAGCACTTAGGCCTACCACTTCCTACTGAGTCACTCCGCAGTTTCCCCGGAATAACTCTATCGGCTTTTTTGTGTTTGGAAAAAAGGAAAAAGGCTTGAATAGAAAAGTGGAAAAAGCCCACCCACTAGGTTTGGTTTTGAGTTTTTCTTTTTTTCATAAAAGACTTTCGGACGAATCTATGTTTCTTCATCAATACTTCACACTTTTGTGTGTTTTCCGTCGCCTTAATCATCGTTAGAAGCATTTACACCACACGTGTCAAAAAGGCGGCCCGCGGGCCGGATCAGGCCCGCTAAGGGATTGAATCCGGCCCTTGAGACAACACTCAGAGAAGCGCAAGAGAAAAACAAGCTGCAGGTTGAAATAGGTGCCTTGAACAAAGACACTGTACTTGTATTCATTTCTCTCTCTCTCTCTTTCTTTTCCACCCCTTTCCTCCCACTCTGTCTCTTTCCCTCTCTGTGTCTCTCTTCTTCGCATCCTTTGTTGCTCTTTGTCTCTTTCACTCTCTGTGTCTTTTAACCTCTTTTGCTCTAACTTCCTTTTTTCCTTTTCTCTCTTTTCTCTTTCTCTCTTCCTACCCTTCACAATTTCTTTCCTCTTTTCTCTCCTTCTGTCTTTTTATTTCTCCTTGGATTTTTTTCTTCCTCTCCCTTTCTTTTCCCCTCTCTGACGACTTTTTTCTTTTGTTTCTCACACTCTCTCCCTCTCTCTCTCTCTCTTTTCCACTCCTTTTCTCCCACTCTGTCTCTTTCACTCTTTGTGTCTCTCTTTTTCTCTTCCTTTGTTGCTCTTTGTCTCTTAACCTCTTTTGCTCTAACTTCCTTTTTACCTTTTCTCTCTTTTCTCTTTCTCTCTTCCTACCCTTCACGCTTTCTTTCCTCTTTTCTCTCCTTCTGTCTTTCTATTTCTCTTTGGATTTCTTTCTTCCTCCCCCTTTCTTTTCCGCCTCTCTTACGACTTTTTATCTTTTGTTTCTCACGCTCTCTCCCTCTCCCTCTCTTTTTCTTTCTTTGTCCCGCCCTCTCTCCTTTTCCCTCCCTCTTTCTCTTATTTCTTTATCTCTCTTTTTCTTTTTTTTATATCTACTAGCCCGGCCCCCGACAGAATGTTTGTTCTATCGTGTGGCCCCTGAGTTCAAATGAGTTTGACACCCCTGATTTACACACAGATGCGTGTTCGTGTGTAACATATAATTTTCAGAGAGTGGATTTTTTTTTATTCTAATACGAAAACACATACTGTAACATTAGCAGTACTACTGTCAGGACCAGGACAGGGAACAGAACCCACTCGCGTAACGTTACTCACAGTTTATTGGGGAGAAGATAAAGTGGGGCCAATTAGGCACCCTGGCAACTGTTACAGAAGCTGGCGCCACGCGGCAGGGCCCATTTGGGCGCCCTGGCAACCGTACATATATATAGTCGTTTTTTTTTACATTAGAGTATTATGTATTGGTATTTTTTTTAAGTATTTCAGTAGAAGTATAATTGATGTATTTCCAAAACAGATTTTTTTTTTTTTGGTAGTATTTCGATCATAGTATGTTTGTCATATGTCCGTAGTATTTTTGCAATTTTACTGTAGTTGTCTTTTTGTCGTACTTTCGGATTAATCATCCTGTAGTAGTATTTTGTAATATAGGGTTTCTGTAGTAGTATTTTTGGAGTAATTCTATACTATTTTTTGATATTCAGAATTAAAGCAAAATAATTGATGAGGTTGCTGTTTTTAGACACTGTATTTGATAGTTATTGCAGTTATTGCGTAGTATTTTTGGAGTATTTTTGTAGAAGTATTTTTGAGTGGACACACAGTTTTTGGCACTGTAGTTTTGTTTAAGTGATATTTCCATAGGAGAATTAATGTAATTTGCAGTATTTATGTTGGAAACCTCTTGTAGTAGTGTTTTGTAGTAATATTTATAAAGTAGTTTTTTACATTATGTATTTTTTTTAGTATTTCAGTAGAAGTATAATTGATGTATTTCCAAAACATATTTGTTTTTGTAGTATATCGATCATAGTATTTTTGTCATATGTCCGTAGTATTTTTGCAATTTTACTGTAGTAGTATTTTGTAATATAGGGTTTCTGTAGTAGTATTTTTGGAGTAGTTCTATACTATTTTTTGATATTCAGAATTAAAGCAAAATAATTGATGAGGTTGCTGTTTTTAGACACTGTATTTGATAGTTATTGCAGTTATTGCGTAGTATTTTTGGAGTATTTTTGTAGAAGTATTTTTGAGTGGACACACAAAGTTTTTGGCACTGTAGTTTTGTTTAAGTGATATTTCCATAGGAGAATTTTTGTAGTATCGCATTAGGTGTAATTTGCAGTATTTATGATGTAAACCTCTTGTAGTAGTGTTTTGTAGTAATATTTATATAGTAGTTTTTTTTACATTATATATTGGGCATTTCAGTAGAAGATCATAGTATTTTTGTCATATCTCTTTAGTATTTTTGCAATTTTACTGTAGTTTGTAGTACTTTCAGAGTAAATAATTCTGTAGTAGTATTATGGATTATAGTGTTTCAGTAGTATTTTTGGAGTAATTCTATACTATGTTTTCAGAATTAAAGCACAATAATTGATGAGGTTGCTGTTTTTAGTCACTGTATTTGAAGGTTGTTGCGTAGTATTTTTTTGAGTAGTATTTTGAGAAGTATTTTTGAATGTTGGCCCCCAAAAAAATGAACCACTTTTGGGAGCCCCCTAGTGGTTGCAGGGCCCTAAGCGTACGCAGGTATTGTATAGTACCCCTAAAAAAATCGAACACGTATGTTTTATCTATCAGTACATGTTCATACATAACACAGTGTGTAGGAAAAAAACGGGACGACGTTAATTTAAAGCCGTACACACACATATATACCGGCGTTGTATATGTACCCATTCTCTGGTAAACAGCCTGTGGCACAGTGCCGCCATTACCTCTTGCTCTCATTAGGGAAGAAATGTGGAGCATAAGTCAGCCCTGAGGGCCGGCTCTCTTCCAAAACTCAACAAACTTTGTAGGATCCAACATGACTCAAAAACAATAAAACAAACCTCGGAAAGCAAGCGGGACGGGAAAACACCGTCCGAATGTTTGTTATGGTCAGGGTTGGGTTGGGTTACTTTAACTGGATTACTTTCAATGACTTTTAGATTATTCCAATAGCAAATATGCTCATAAAAGACAAAAGAAACTCAATATGAATCAAATGATGACTCACAACACGTGGTAAGCTTTCTCTCCTGGCTTTGATCTCTTTGATCTACGGCAAAACGAACATCAAATGCCACAGAAACAAAATGAAAATGGAAGTTCTTCTATTACAATATACCACTTGGAAACGCGACCTTCATTTTTGCATAACCCAAAATAAATGTCCGTACATGATGCATAATACAGCAAGAAATACACATATTGATTCAATGCGTGGTCTATTAAGTCAGACTACCAGGAAACATGGCAACAATTTCAAGCGTTTACAAGCACTTTGTCCCAAATTCAAGCCATTTTCAATCCGTGAAAACACATTAAACGACCAAATTTTTCCAGGATTTCAAGCACCCATACAAACCCTGATTAGAATCAATGCAAAATGAACTCTTAGCAGTTATTATTATCAGGGTTGGGTAGGATTACTTTTACTGGATTACTTTCTGTTACTTTTGGATAACTCCAATAGCAAATATGCTAATAAAAGACAAAAGAAACTCAATATGAATCAAATGATGACTCACAACACGTGGTAAGCTTTCTCTCCTGGCTTTGATCTCTTTGATCTCCGGCAAAACGAACAGCAAATGCCACAGAAACAAAATGAAAATGGAAGGAAGTTCTTCTATTACGATATACCACTTGGAAATGCGACCTTCATTTTTGCATAACCCAAAATAAATGTCCGTACATGATGCATAATACAGCAACAAATACACATATTGATTCAATGCGTGGTCTATTAAGTCAGACTACCGGGAAACATGGCAACAATTTCAAGCGTTTACAAGCACTTTGTCCCAAATTCAAGCCATTTTCAATCCGTGAAAACACATTAAACGACCAAATTTTTCCAGGATTTCAAGTACCGTATTTTCTGCACTATAAGGCGCACCGGGTTATAGGGCGCACCCCGAAAAAATAGTTTTTGGTCCTATTTTTGACATACATAAGACGCACCGGATTATAAGGCACTACAATGGGAACGTCGACAAAACAGTCAGATAGTTCAGTCCAACTTATTCCCCCCTTAACATTCCCAAAGCTTGCAAAGACGCAAATACGTGTCGAGAACACGTGCGGATGCGGTGTCCGTACGATGTCACTCAAATGCATCGTTCCATCATTCGGAAGGTTAAAGTCTCGGGATTCAAGAAATGCTAACCATTCCTTAGTATCTATTTTCTTTTTCGTTCGCAACTTTACCGTGCATATGACAATAAACACTTGGAATCGAGTTGAATTTAAAAATAGACACTCCATTCCATCCATTATCTGCACCGCTTATCACAGAAACATCGAGTTCAGTCTGAAACAAGATACTGGGACAATATAAAACCCGGAGTAGCTCACCGAAGTCGTTGTGTTCATAATAATGTGCAGCCAATGTCCTCTTATATCCGTGAGGGTAGTAAATCCAGGAGAATACAATATTTACAAATACAGAATAGAAAAAAATGCTTTCTCTATGCCGTCAGCCACATGCTATACACATTCATCTTTTTCGGCCAATTGCAGGCTTTGTTTCGCCGTTTAAGCCAATGGCAGCCTGTAAATGATAAAAAGGATCCGCCCCTTGACCTCCGAATAACTTTAGCCAATAGTGATCGATTCAACTGATGATTGACACATCTTTTTCGGCCAATTGCAGGCTTTGTTTGCCGTTTAGGCCAATGGCAGCCTGTAAATGATGAAAAGGATCCGCCCCTTGACCTCCGAATAACTTTAGCCAATAGTGATCGATTCAAATGATGATTGACACATTGGTTAGCCAATGAAACGCCGGTAAATAAAACCCAAGCCTGCACAAAATTTAGTAATTGTATTCATATTTATTTTCTTTTGTATTTTATTAGCATATTTGGTATTGGAGTAATCCAAAAGTCATTGAAAGTAATCAAGTGAAAGTAACCCTACCCAACCCTGCTTATTGTTCTACTTGATCAAGGTGCTTCTATTTTGACTATTGAACACCTGCAAAGAAGATTGCTTAAAGCCCCAGTGTGTAATAATTGACCAATAGGTGGCACTGCATTGTCTAATGAGGAAAAAAAAGAAAATTTCTAATGAGCACTGTGTAGCAGCAAGTCCAAGACAATCATGGCAGTAACTTCTATGTAAAAAAATGTAAAATTTCTGCACCTATAATTTCATAAAAATTACCATTGGTATGATTGTTTTGACCCATTTTGACCATTGAACACCTGCAAAGACGAACCTCCTGTTTGGAGTTTGCATGTTCTCCCCGTGCTTGCGTGGGTTTCCATGCATATCAGGTTAATTGGCCGGTCCAAATTGTCCCTAGGTGTGAATGAGCGAGCGAGTTGTCCGTCTCTCTGTGCCCTGCGATTGCCTGGCAACCAGTTCAGGTTGTCCCCTGCCCACTGCCCGGATATGGCTGGGATGGGCTCCAGCACCCCCGCAACCCTACTGAGGATAAGCGGTGCAGTTAATGGATGGATGGATGGTTGTTTGTGTAGTTTTTTACCAAATTATTCGAATTAGTTATCTGACTCCATTAACCAAACATAAACTTCATTCACCCAACAATGCATGCTCTTTTCTTTTCGGGAAAGTATGGGAAAGAGACCGGCATTTCCACACGGGCGCAGATTTATTTTCTTAAAGTATTTAACTAAGTGAATTCCATCGAATTAGCCGAATTATTGTCAAATTAATCGAATTAGTCTTCGTCGGGCCTCCCTCTCGATCGATCTCCTTATTCTGAAGTTCTTCTGCCCACGTCTTTTCACAAGCCGGCGTGTCGGCCACCCCCATGGGCGGGCCAGGAGATCCCCATGTGGCCTCCACCTAGTCTCCTCGATATCTGGACCGGTGCGTCACGAAGGCCCCTCTTGCGCCGGGAAGTGCTGATTATGGAAGTGCTGATTATCAAATCAGGGCCAGAACTAAACAAAACATTCGCATTTGGAACTTTTGGTCTTGACAGCCTGTTAAAGCTTAGCTCAGTAATATGACTCATTTAATGAAATATTCATCTTGTTTTGTGAAGATCTGCACTTTTAAAAAAGAAAGTGGATTGAGAAAGTACTATTGAATAAATATTTAGTTTCCGTGATGACAGTTAAGCTACAGCCACACCTGCCTCCCCTGACTTGATATTATAACCTTAAATAACAGGACCAGAACGGAGACAGGACCCACTCTCTTAGTTTTTTGGGAAGAAGGAAAAGGATAATATACACAATCCGTAGATCATTGGTTGCGGGAAGCAGGTTGCTCAGACTCCCAAGTGGTATTTCCGTGGCGAGCGATGGCGGTGTCAGGAACAGAAAAAAACGTGTCAGGAGCCAGGACGGGAGAGCAAAAAACGTGGTCGGGATCAGAAAATGGAGCCGGGAATCAGACGGAAAACAGGGCAGGAGAGAGTCAGGGTTGAAAGGCTTACCTAGCGTGAGCTGAGGTTCGCAGACGGACTGACAACCGGCTCAAATAACGTCCAGCCTTTCGATTCCAGAACCAGAACGGAGACAGGACCCACTTGCATGCGTTTCTCTTAGTTTATTGGGAAGAAAGGAAAGGATAGTATACACGATCCGTAGATCAGCTGGTTGCGGGAAGCAGGTTCCTCAGATTCTCAAGTGGTATTTCCGTGGCGAGCGATGGCGGTGTCAGGAACAGAAAAAACGGGTCAGGAGCCAGGACGGGAGAGCAAAAAACATGGTCGAGATCAGAAAATGGAGCCGGGAAACAGAACAGGAGAGAGTCAGGGTTGAAAAGCTTGCCTAGTGTGAGCTGAGGTTCGCAGACGGACTGACAACCAGTGACAGGAAGACGGGGGTATAAAAAGTGTCAGGTAGCCAATCAGCGTCCGAGGCAGTATCTATCCCTATGTTACTGCGGTGTACCTGTCCCACCAAATATCCACATTCACGCTTGTCTGGATGATGAGGTTTTTATTACAGTTGCTGCAAATGAATGAGTCACAACATTAGCTTTTCTGCTGGCTTTGATCTCTTTGATTTCAGTAGCAGTTCCCTCTGAAAACTGCCCAACAAAGCATATCAAAGAGCTTTCTTTTCAATTTACATAAAATAGATTTTAGAATATCACAATACATTTTTACATCCATTTTAACAAGATACTTTTAACAAGAGATCGTATAGTGTTTTTTTAACGATTACAATGAATTCAACATATTTTTCTTTAGTCTGAATTTTAACCAACATCATCCTTTTTATATATATGAGAAAATAGAAATAATAACAATAAAGAGTATAAAAACGGGTACAATTTACCTGCAAATGAATGAGTCACAACACAAAACGTGGTAAGCTTCTCTGCTGGCTTTAATCTCTATAAGGGGAATTAGCATTTTAGCACAACATGCAACGCCCGGCAAAACTAACATAAAAGGCGACGGAAACGAAACGAAAATAAATCCAAACAGCTTGACAACATCAATCACATTGACTGCCAAAAACCCTTACCCTCCTGTCGCAAATTCTAAAGCCAAACCAAACCTTACCCCATGGACTCATCATTGCAGGACACTTACACAGAAACTATACAACATATTTCAGCAGGAATTTCAATAAAACAAAAGTTATTATTACACCTATAGCTGTCATTTCACACAGCAACCACCAGGGTGGTCTTTCTTCCCCTTTCTCTTAAACATTCCCTCATTCTTATCAGAAGGAAATTGGCCTCCCTCACACACTGCGCCATTGTTTGATGAGAATGATGAAGGAGAGCACGTCTGCAGTTGCACACAATATTTAACAAAGTCCCCGCGGGGGCAATTTTATTTCGATTAAGAGAAAACCTTTTTGAAAAGGGAACAATGCAGCTTTTCATTCCGAAAAGAATACTTTTGAAGCTTGGATTCTTGGACGTGAACTCGGGGCAAAATGGACCAACTGCCTAAATTTTCTCTTCGTTCCATTCAAAACGCAGAGTTTATGAGACTTTTGAGGAGAAAATATCATGTTTACCTGATCTGTGGCCGGGACGGGGAGCAAAAATCGTAGTCAAGTTCAGAAAATTGAGACGGGAAACAGAACAGGAGAGAGTCAGGGTCGAAAGGCTTGCCTAGCGTGAGCTGAGGTTCGCAGACGGACTGACAACCGGCTCAAATGACGTCCAGCCTTTCGATGTCAGGACCAGAACAGAGACAGGACCCACTTGCGTACGTTTCTCTCAGTTTTATTGTCATGTTCAGCATGGTCGCCGTGGCGACCGGCTGGCCCCGCCCCCTTGGCACCGGCTGTAGCAGATTTTTTAATTTGCATGTGTGCTTCTTAAGGGCGGGTTTTGGGGATTGCCAGTGCATTATTCTGTTCTGTTTGACTTGAGGAAACCTGTACTTGCCCCTTCTGAGTAAAAGCCTGTTTTGTGAGTATTCCTAGTCTGAGTTCCTGTTTGCCTGTAAGCCTGTTTTTGTTTGTGTCCCTGAGTGTTGGACGACTTTTATTTCCTTAATAAAAGTAACTGATCGTTAACGCGGATGAGTTCACCCTTCCTGCCTCCTGCCTCCGATCTGGTCCGGTCTCGTGACAAGAAGATAAAGGAACAAAGAAGATAAAGGTTTTAATTTACACAATGTTTACACAAGAAAGTGTGGGCATGTAGGATGTCATTGTTACAAAATGGGTTGAACATATCGTGACAACAAAATTGGACGTGGCACTCCAGTTTTACATTTAACAGTGAGGATAAAAGAAAACAAAGAAGTGTCATGTCCAGCATGGTCGCCGTGGCGACCGGCTGGCCCCGCCCCCTTGGCACCGGCTGTAGCAGATTTTCTAATTTGCGTGTGTGCTTCTTAAGGGTGGGTTTTGGGGATTGCCGGTGGCGGGTTCATTGCATTACTTTGCATTATTCAGTTCTGTTTGACTTGAGGAAACCTGTACTTGCCCGTTCTGAGTAAAAGCCTGTTTTGTGAGTATTCCTAGTCTGAGTTCCTGTTTGCCTGTAAGCCTGTTTTTGTTTTTGTCCCTGAGTGTTGGATGACTTTTATTTCCTTAATAAAAGTAACTGCTAAATGTATTGCACCCTGGTCATCCTGGATGGGGTATTCTGAGGCCCCTTCTCAAGGTTTCTTATTTTCTTTTCTTTCTTTTCTTTTCTTATTTAGTTTTTGAGTTTTCCCTTGCCCGCATGTCGGTTTAAGATCAGGGGATGGTGTCCTTTGAGAGCCACTGTACCTCACACGAGTTTGATCCATAGGCTTCGGTTAAATTCCTGCTTCAATCTTGACAAAAAAAGAGACAAAAATCGTAAAGATAGAGGGCGGTATTGTGCCAAAACAATAAATGCAAACTACCGTTAAATTCAAAGAAGAAGAGTAAGACCATCTGTTCTGTTTGAGACTCAGTCACAGAAATTTGATCCCCCAGGGCTTCAGTTTAATTCCTGCTTCATTCTAGACAAAAAAACAGAAAAAAAATCCATAATTATAGGGGGTAGTATTGCACCAAAAAAATAAATGCAAACTACTGTTAAATTCAAAGAAGAAGAAGAAGAAGAGGAAGAACATCTGTTCTGTTTGAGACACAGAAATGTGATCCCCCAGGGCTTCAGTTAAATTCCTGCTTCATTATGGACAAAAAAAAAAGAGAAAAAGAAAATCCATAACGATAGGGGGCAGTATTGCACCAAAAGAATAAATGCAAACTACCGTTAAATTTAAAGAAGAAGAAGAACAGCTGTTCTGTTTGAGACTCAGTCACAGAAATTTGATCCCCCAGTGCTTCAGTTAAATTCCTGCTTCATTATGAACAAATAAAAACAGAAAAAATCCACTGTAGGGGGCAGTACTGCACCAAAAGAATAAATGCAAACTACCGTTAAATTCAAAGAAGAAGAAGAAGAAGAAGAAGATCTGTTTTGTTTGAGACTCAGTCACACAAGTTTGATCCCCAAGCTTTACATAAACTTCAGGACAAAAATGAGATAAAAAAATCCGTAACGATAGAGGGCAGTATTGCACCGAAACGATAAATGCCAACTACCGTTAAATTCAAAGAAGAAGAAAAAAATGCAGCTTCACTTGGGAGTGAGTAGGAAGAGTTTGATCCCAGTTTATATAAAACTCCTGCTTCATTCTGGACAAAACAAGAGGCCAAAATCCGTAATGAATAGGGGGCAGTATTGCGCCAAAACAATAAATGCCAACTGCCGTTAAATTCAAAGAAGAAGAAGAAATTCTGCTCCACTTGAGAGTGAGTCACACAAATTTGATCCCAGTTTCAATTAAATTCCTGCTTCATTCTTGAAAAAAAGAGAGACCAAAATCCTAATGATAGAGGGCAGTATTGCGCCAAAACAATAAATGCCAACTGCCGTTAAATTCAAAGAAGAAGAAGAAATTCTGCTTCACTTGAGAGCGAGTCACACAAATTTGATCCCAGTTTCAATTAAATTCCTGCTTCATTCTTGAAAAAAAGAGAGACCAAAATCCTAATGATAGAGGGCAGTATTGCGACAAAACAATAAATGCCAACGGCCGTTAAATTCAAAGAAGAAGAAGAAATTCTGCTTCACTTGAGAGTAAGTCACGCAAATTTGATCCCAGTTTCAATTAAATTCCTGCTTCATTCTTGAAAAAAAGAGAGACCAAAATCCTAATGATAGAGGGCGGTATTGCGCCAAAACAATAAATGCCAACTGGCGTTAAATTCAAAGAAGAAGAAGAAATTCTGCTTCACTTGAGAGTAAGTCACACAAATTTGATCCCAGTTTCAATTAAATTCCTGCTTCATTCTGGACAAAACAAGACGCCAAAATCCGTAATAAATAGGGGGCAGTATTGCGCCAAAACAATAAATGCCAACTGCCGTTAAATTCAAAGAAGAAGAAGAAATTCTGCTCCACTTGAGAGCGAGTCACACAAATTTGATCCCAGTTTCAATTAAATTCCTGCTTCATTCTTGAAAAAAAGAGCGACCAAAATCATAATGATAGAGGGCGGTATTGCGCCAAAATGATAAATTCCAACTGCTGTTAAATCCAAAGAAGAAGAAGAAGAAGAAGAAGAAAATGTGCTTTCCTTGAGTCACAAAAGTTTGATCCCCAGGCTCCAGTTAAACTACTTCATTCTGGACCAAAAAAGACAAAAAAATCTGTAATGATAGAGGGCAGTATTGCGCCAAAATGATAAATTCCAACTGCTATTAAATTCAACGAAGAAGAAGAAGAAGAAGGAACATGTGCTTTCCTTGTGTCACAAAAGTTTGATCCCCAGGCTCCTGCTGCATTCTGCTCATAAAAGGACTTTGGGACTTATTTTAACAGAAAAGAAGACAACTTAACATTAAAGCAGTGAGGTATGTCTATTTTGTTTTGTCAAATTTGTAAAAAATTGGACTTTTTACCAGTGTGCATGAAAAAAATTGAAATATTGATACAAAATACTTGAAATGTGTACTATGAAGAGGGTCTTGAACTAATGTTGGGCAATAATAGGATTTTTGGTATCGATCCGATACTTTTTGCTTGTAAATATCAAGATCAATGAATCATGGTACCCCCTTGAGTATGATAATTATGATTAAAACAGCAATACAGACTTTACTGTGTCAATAAATTAATATACATATTTCTATTACAACTGTTTCTGAACAAAATTCCAGCGAGTCATGTCGAAAAAAGCAACAATGTAAGGAAAATACAATAACAAAGTCAACATGACAACTAAAATACCTTCTGTTGCATAATATTTCTAAAATGAAGTGCAAACAGTATAAACAAAACAATGTAAATAACCTAAAATATTTCTATTCCAACTGTTTCTGAACAAAATTTGAGTGAGTCATACCGAAAAAAAAAGCAACAATGTAAGGAAAATACAATAACAAAGTCAACATGTCAACTAGAATACCTTCTGTTACATAATATTTTGAAAATGAAGTGCAAACAGTATAAACAAAATAATGTAAACAACTTAAAATATTTCTATTACAACTGTTTCTGAACAAAATTCGAGCGAGTCATGCCGAAAAAAGCAACAATGTAAGGAAAATACAACAATAACAAAGTCAACATGTCAACTAGAATACAATCTGTTGCATAATGGAAACAGATAGATAGATAGATACTGTAGAGATAGGTAGATAGATACTGTAGAGATGGATCGATAGATAGAAAGATAGATACTGTAGAGATAGATAGAGATAGCTACTGTAGAGGTAGATAGATAGATAGATAGATAGATACTGTAGAGAGAGAGAGACATAGAAAGATACTGTAGAGAGAGAGAGACATAGAAAGATACTGTAGAGAGAGAGAGACATAGAAAGATACTGTAGAGAGAGATAGATAGAAAGATACTGTAGAGAGAGATAGATAGATAGATAGAAAGATACTGTAGAGAGAGAGAGATAGATAGAAAGATACTGTAGAGAGAGATAGATAGATAGAGATAGATACTGTAGAGGTAGATAAATAGAGATAGATACTGTAGAGGTAGATAAATAGAGATAGATACTGTAGAGGTAGATAGATAGATAGCTACTGTAGAGGTAGATATATAGATACTGTAGAGATAGATAGATAGATACTGTAGAGATAGATAGATAGACAGATAGATAGGTAGATCGATACTGTAGAGATAGATACTGTAGAGATACATAGATAGATAGACAGATAGATAGATACTGTAGAGATACATAGATAGATAGACAGATAGATAGATACTGTAGAGATACATAGACAGATAGATAGATACTGTAGAGATACATAGATAGACAGATAGATACTGTAGAGATACATAGATAGACAGATAGATACTGTAGAGATACATAGATAGACAGATAGATACTGTAGAGATACATAGATAGACGGATAGATAAATACTGTAGAGATAAATAGATAGATAGAAAGAGATAGATAGATATAGATAATATAGAGATATATAGATAGATAGATACTGTAGAGATAGATAGACAGATACTGTAGAGATAGATAGATGGATAGAGATAGATAATGTAGATATATAAATAGATAGATCGATAGATTTATAGATAGATCGATACTGTAGAGAGATATTGTAGAGATAGATACTGTAGAGATAGATAGACAGATAGATAGATACTGTAGAGATAGATACTGAATAGATAGATAGACAGATAGATATATACTGTAGAGATAGATTGATAGATAGAGATCAATACTGTAGAGATAGATATTGTAGAGATAGATGCTGTAGAGATAGATACATCGGAAGGTTACTGTAAGTAGTAAATAGGTTCATTTCCATAACGCCAAATCACGTCTGCATTTCCAAGCATGAGAACAGGGGCCTTATTTTCACGGTTTCCGGGCCCTTCGTCTCGGAGCCTCGCCTCGCCCGCACCGTTAAAACCTATCGGGGCGAAAGAAGAAAATGAATCTTCCTTTCACAGATCGTAACTCCTTCGCCATTCTCTCCATTTTTTGCCGCTACGTTCTTCCAAATCGTCGGCCGAGTAGATTTCACAGTTCTTTAGGTTAAATGGGGTGCAAATTGTTAAAAAGGTCACGGCGGGGGTTTTATGAATGCGTTCCTAGGAAATTACGACTCCGGAATAAAGAAATCGTTCGGAGACTGATCTAACTCGTGACATTATATTAAAGGGGTGTGAGAGAGAAAGAAAATGTAAGGAAGAAAGACAGGGATAGAAACAACTCGAGATGAAAGAGAGAAACCGAAAAAGAGACCAAGATAATTAAAAAGGTAGAAAAAGAGAGAAAGAGTAGAAGAGGAAGAAGGGATGAGAAAAAGAAAAAAGGAAGGAAGGGAGAAAGAAAGACAGAGATAGAAAGAAATAAGGAAGAAAAAGAGATAAACTGAAAAGAGACAAAAGATTAAAAAGATAGAAAAAGAAAGAAAGGTAGAGAGAGAGAGAATATAAGAGTAAAAGAGGAAGAAAGGGGTGTGAAAAAGAAAAAAAAGAGAGAAAGAATGACAGAGATAGAAACAAATAGAGATAAAAGAGAAAAACAGAAAGAGAGAGAGAGAAAAGATTAAAAAGATAGAAAAAGAAAGAAAAAAAGATGTGAAAGAGAAAGAAAAAAGTAGGGGAGGAAGAAAGATAGAGATAGAAACAAATGGAGATAAAAGAAAAAAACTGAAAAAGAGAATAAGATAATCAAAAACGTAGGGAGAGAGAGAGAGAGAATAGAAGAGAAAAAAAGGGATGTGAAAGAGAAAAAAAAAGTAAGGGAGGAAGAAACATAGAGATAGAAAGGAATAAATAGAAAAAGGAGATAAACCAAAAAGAGACAAAGAATTAAAAACATAGGGAAAGAAAGGTAGAAAGAGAGAACATAGAAGAGTAAAAGAGGGGAAAAGGAGTGTGAAAGAGAAAGAAAATGTAAGAGAGAAAGAAAGACAGGGATAGAAACAAATTGAGTTAAAAAAGAGAAACTGAAAAAGGCTAAGATAATTAAAAAGGTAGAAAGAGAGAGTCAAAGAAAAAAGGGATATGAAAGAGAATGGAAAAAGTAAGCGAGAAAGAAAGACAGAGATAGAAAGAAATTAAGACAAAAAAGAGATAAACCGAAAAGAGACAAGGAATAAAAAGTATGGAAAAAGAAAGGTAGAGAGAAAAGGAAAATTGAAGAATGAAAGAGGGAAAAAGGGGTTTCAAAAGAGAAAGAAAAAGTAAGAGAGAAAGAAAGACAGAGATAGAAACAGAGATAAAAAAAGAAACCGAAAAAGAGACTAAGATAACTAAAAATATAGAGCGAGAAAGAAAGGTAGAAAGAGAGTGCGAGTTAACGAGAAAAAAAGGAGAGAGAAATATCGAGAAAAAAGACCGATAAATAGAGAAAGATTGAAAGAAAGAAAGAAAAAGAAGAGAAAAAGAGAAAAGGATAGAGAAAGAGGGAGAAAGTGAGAGAGAGAAAAAAAAAATAGAGCATAGGAACAAATCTTACATCCATGAATCTTAATTTAATGTCGAGCCTCCGAAGGGATCTCCAGCTTATTCACCGGTTCCATGCTTTTAATTGACTATTCCTGCCCCGGTGAGGTTTTCTTCTATCCTCTGAGCTGGAAGGGGTGTCTGGATTTCCAACAAAACAAACCTCCTTGTGTTTCCATAATGAGCTGGCTGATCTTTTGCTCGCCATTCCCGGAGCTCAATAGGATTTTGTTGGTAATTCCCGCAGCAGAGACGGGACCAGATGGACACACTGTCCTGGGGGCGCTCTCATTGGACTGCCCCCAAGTTGGCCCTGCAGCTTCACTCGCTCGGAGTTTTCTCAGCCTATTGAGGACATCATCTGACTTCCGATTGGTTGGGAGACTGTTTTTAAGCTGTTCCTATGGTAAGGTTGAGAAAGTTTCATTTCAAGAATGGTGGTTATCAAGTGTAAAAACCAGAACCTGGACTTTTTCACCATGTTTGACAGGGGTCCACCTCTTGCCACTCTTCCACAAATAGCAGCTTTATGAAGAATAAGACTAAAAGTGTTCCAATGCACACACCTCAGCTGTGTATGTCTTGCAGATAATCCAATGTCCTAACGGGTCTCTTGGTTGCCTCACTGATTAGTTATCTCCTTGTTTGGGCCACAAGTTTAGAGGGACGGCCAAGTCTTGGCAGGTTTGCAGTGGTTTTATGCTTTTTCGCACAGTATTTTGGGGGACGAGTCAATGTTGCAAAATCCTGTATCGCATTCCAGCTTTGAATTTTTCACACAATTCTATCCTGGGCTGGTTAGTGTGTTCTTTGCTCTTCATAATGGTGTCGTTTCAGAGGCATTTCATCAAGTTAATGACGCACAAGTGTACTCTGTTTAGATAGATAGATAGATACTTTTCATCCCAGTAGAGCTATCCAAAGCTACCCTGGTTTCAGTTAGACAGAGACACGAAAGCCTGCGGGAAGCGGAGAGGAGGTGGACTCGCTATCTACGTGAACACGAGGCGGTGTAACCCTGGGCACAAAGATTTCCATCTGCCGCAGGGACGTCGGACTTTTGGACTAGCGTGTGATGTCATCCACTCCGCTGTTGCTAAACTACAACACAGCACCCTGAAGCCATCCTGTTAATCTGTTAATAAACAACCAAGGAGACTGCTGGAAGTGTGAATTTGTTATTGTCAGTCATTTAGATTGACATTGGAGCATTCAGAAGTCATTCGGGAACTTCTGAAGGTCAGTTGGCTGAGCTGAGAGAACAGGGGCCAAGATTTTTGCATTACTTTCCAGTTTTATGAAGCTATAAATTTAATATAAAAGGTTGAAATAATTTAGTTAAACATTTAGGATTGTGTCTCATGTGTTGATTCTTAGAAAATCCTGATTCTTAGTTTTTTAGCTTTAAGTTCGAAGCCTGAAATGTGGATTTCAGGACCAGAGCAGAGACAGGACCCACTTGCGTACGTTACTCTCAGTTTTATTTGGGAAGAAGGGAAAGGATTGCACACACGATCTGGTGATCACTGGTCGCGGGAAGCAGGTCGCTCTGAACGTGGAAGTGGCACTTCCGTGGCGAGCGATGGCGGTGTCGGGAGCAAAAAAAACCGGGTCGGTAGCTGGGACAGGAGAGCAAAAAACGTGGTCAGGATCAGAAAACGGTCAAAGCAGACGGGAGCCAAAACAGGAGTGAGTCAGGGTCGAAAAGCTTGCCTAGCGTGAACTGAGGTTCGCAGACGGACTGACAACAGGTGACAGATAGACCAGGATTGGCGCCGAAGGAGCGGGCACAGGTGCCTCGCATCATTAATCATAACAGTGGAAACATGACAATAAGATGGGGGCGATACTATCCCGCGGCACTGTTAATAGCGATTCCTGACTTCAGAAATTTGTTACTCGGCGCACAAAAATCAGGGCTCGAAATTACTAATTAAGAAGTGTCTTAAGTCAAAGTTACAGTGCATGAAGGTAACGTCGTTGTGTCCTAAATGCGGTATTTTGAAGTCGAGTCGTAGTAGAACGAAGTTGAGTCAAGTTAGTAGAGTTTGTCGAGAACCGGCTTTTTCGGCTCGGCTCACTAAAAGGAACCGGCTCTTTTGGGTCCTGAACGGCTCTTCAGGTTGTTTTTGCTTCTTTCATCCCAACATGACCAAAAATTATGTACAATTATGCACAAAATGACTTAAAAGAAGGGGGGAATAGAACAAAAAAGAAAAAAAACACCAAAATGAAAAAGTCGTGAAAAGCTGAGAAAAAAAGAAACAAAAGGAAAAAAAAAAGAAGGAAAAAAAGAAAAGAAAGAACTGTAGGAAAAAAGTAAATAGAGAACAAAAACAAAGTAATAGCTGGGAAAAAATAAACACAGTGAGATTTTTTTTAAAATAATTAAAAAAAAAAAGTTTTAAAAAAAAAAGCATGAAAAAAAGAAATGACTTATGACTTAGTTGCCACACTTGGGATTGCCGCTGCTCACTGTTGTTTCAAGCGTTGCTCCTCGACTTTGTGTGAACGCTCAGACCCGTAAGGAAAATTCCAGGGAACATTGCTCGGCGGAATTTTTACTGCAATCCCCAGAACAGATGGATGGACGAATAGTGATTAGACTGCTTGGGCTCACTAGCGCCATCCATCACATGGCAAGTTTGACATGAAATTATAAAATAAAGAAAGCAATATCTCGGAGCAGATGGTCTTCTTTGGGCTATTACTCATTCCATCACAATTTACTGGCAGCAGAAATAGTGACACATCCCTGTTAGCCTGCGGAGCACCTTTTGTTTTTTTCCCCCCCTTCGCAGCTTCAACCGGTTATTATTATTATTAATAGACGGCGGGACATTTTTCATCTATTCATTGTTACTCTGCGACTATAACTCAGTTAATATGCTAATAAAGCACACGTTTTACTGGCCGTTTGCCAAAAATGATCTGACGCGCTGCCAAAATCTCCTCCAGTAAAAAAAAAGAAAAAAAAAGAATTAACTACCCAATAGGCTTTACGCTGGCTCGAAATGCAAAGTTGTATGAAATAGACTGATTAATAAAACAACGCGGCGATAAAATAGGCCACGTCCCGGCGTCGAAGCAACTGCCCTTGTCATTTGCCGTGTACCTGTTACCAGTTTTATGACAGTTGAGTTTAAACGACCCTAAAAAGCCGCCGTGCAAAAAACTGCCGACTCTGCGCTTTGCTTTTAATGGGGATTCCGCTTAAAACCTGTATCCGAGTCGAGTCATGGTTATTTGCATAGGCCTTAATCACGAGAAGTCTCAAAGGGCTCTACAGACTACTATGAACCCATCCCCTGATCTAAAAAACTCAAATAATGAACAGACAGTAAACAGTCAACACGAAGTATAGGTAGTACCGTATTTTCCGCACTATAAGGGGCACCTAAAAGCCTTTATTTTTTTCAGTGCGCCTTATATATAGATCAATATTAAGTCGCAAAGTCTTGCAACTAAGGCAGCAGCCGCCGACTAGATTTTCCCCCGAAGGCAAAGTAGTCCGCGGTGTATGCTGGGATTTATTTACCGGCGTTTCATTTCCTAACCAATGTGTCAATCATCATTTGAATCGGTCACTATTGGCTAAAGTTATTCGGAGGTAAAGGGGGCGGATCCTTTTTATCATTTACAGGCTGGCATAGGCTAAAGCGACAAAACAAAGCCTGCATTGGCCGAAAAATGAATGTGAATAGCAAGTCTGGTTGTTTACGGCATAGAGGAAACAATTTTTACCATTCTGTATTTGTAAATATTTTACTCTCCTGGATTTACTACACTCACTGATATAAGAGGACCATGGTTGCACATTATTATTGAACACAACGACTTTGGTGAGCTACTCCGGCTATATATTTTCCCTGTATGTATGTATCTTGTTTCAGACTGAAATCGATGTTTCTGTGATAAGCGGTGCAGATAATGGATGGAATGGAGTGTCTATTTTTAAATTCAACTCGATTCCAAGTGTTTATTATCATATGCACAGTCAAGTTGCGAGCGAAAAAGAAAATAGAAACTAAGGAATGGTTGGCATTTCTTGAATCCCAAGACTTTAACCTTCCGAATGATGGAACGATGCATTTGAGTGACATCGTACGGACACCGCATCCGCACGTGTTCTCGACACGTATTTGCTTCTTTGCAAGCTTTGGGAATGTTAAGGGGGTAATCAGTTGGACTGAACTATCTGACTGTTTTGTCCACGTTCCCATTGTAGCGCCTTATAATCCAGTGCGTCTTATGTATGTCAAAAATAGGACCAAAAACTCTTTTTTTCGGGGTGCGCCCTATAACCCGGTGCGCCTTATAGTGCGGAAAATAAGGTATTTTTAATGGGAAAAATGATTTCGGTGATCTAACAAATCGGTTCTCGAACAGGGTTCTGGAACGGATTATGGTCGAGAACCGAGGTTCCGCTGTATCTTCTCCCACTCATGTAATGGTCAAGCCCCCTTCGCCCCAGGAGAGAACGAATCATAGAGCTGTGTCTTCCCTCACTCTCTCTCTCTCTCTCTTTTTCTCTCCCTCCCCTTTTGCTTCACTCCCTCCCCCACTGCCTTCTAGCTCCGGTTTCCCAACCAGAAGAGGAGGTGTCCTGTTGCTTGCTCAGCTCCCCTCCAAAACAATTCGACTCTCTTCGTTGTGAAAAGCGTCTGCCCAGTTTCTCCAAAGACCCCCCCCTGTCACGCAACCCCCCTGGATGACTTGCGTGGATGTTATATCCCGGATTTTGTCCACCCGGAGCGGCTGACGACGCGCGGGAAAGTGGATGTTAACCTCATGGCTGCGACAAGGAGAATGACGAGGTAAAATATGCGAAAGTATTTTCGTATAAGTCGCACCGGGTGAAGTGTCGCGACGGGGGAGCTGTCCGCGGTGCTGAAAACAGCCTCGCGGCTCATCAGACGCGAGATGACTTGTTTAGAATTCATTTTTTTTGCTTCATTAACTTCCCCGGACAAGTTTGCGGGGCGAACGCACACTCGGTTTTCTCCCACGAGGGCACATGTGTGCGTTTTCAACAAGTAGGCGAGCGGGCAAGCCGGTTACCTAACGGCAGCCGGTGTCTTGGATTAGGGAGGAAGGGAGAGTCATCCGATTAGCTAAACGAAGGCAAGCTGTCACCACGGGAGAAAGCCAAAGGTTACTGGTACATGTGTGTAAAAAACATGGGCGTGCTACTGGTAGTGATTGGTCGCTACTTCATTTAAAAATTAACTCCAGATTACGAACACCCAAGAGGAGCACAATATTCTCAACGTAACTATCGAGTTACAAATTACCGTGTACGCCTGCATAGAAGCCAATCATCTTAAACTGTTTAAAAATAGTCACATAATGAAATAAATGGAAGAACATGTGTACACCAATCTGTGGTGGCAGTGAAGTCTTTATATTTCTTGGCTTGTGCCATCTTGGGACCTTGCAACCCAACACTTAAGTTCAAAGTCTGAAATGTGGATTTCAGGACCAGAGCAGAGACAGGACCCACTTGCATACATTTCTCTGTTTTATTTGCGAAGAAGGGAAAGGATTACACACACGATCCGGTGATCACTGGTCGCGGGGAGCAGGTCGCTCTTAACGTGGAAGTGGCACTTCCGTGGCGAGCGATGGCGGTGTCGGGAGCAAAAAAAAAAAAAACGGGTCAGTATCTGGGACAGGAGAGCAAAAAACGTGGTCGGGATCAGAAAACGGTCAAACAGACGGGAGCCAAAACAAATAACCGTGTATGCCTGCATAGAAGCCAATCATCTTAAAGTGTTTTAAAATAGTCACATAATGAAATAAATGAAATAAATGGTGTACACCAATCTGTGGTGGCAGTGAAGTATTTATATTTCTTGGCTTGTGCCATCTTGGGACCTTGCAACCCAACACTTAGGCGAGAGAGTCCATATCCAACTTGTCCTTGGGCTTCAAACCACTCAAAGTGCTCCTTCTCCGTTTCTGGGAACTGTCAAGGATGTTTTATTTTTTCATTCTTCGGATGACAGCCAAACAATTTGGAAAGCTCATTTTTAACCCCGAATCCAAACTTGATGAATCAGCATCTCATTTCTCTCTGTCACTATCTCTACATAGGGGCTAGGTGGTGATAGTCAGAAATCTAAACCACTGGTAATTGATTTGATATTTATCCATTTGATTATCTTCTCCCCTCACATTATAGTCAAGCTTTTTTAGCTCCAGGAGAGAACAAATCATAAAGCTGTACAGTCAGACGTCTTTTTTCTCGAGACATGATGTATTGCAAAAATTCTATGGATACAATTATCAAAATTCACTTTTACTGTAGATCATGTGATTCGGGTTGCCTCATTTAGGTACCGTAAATTCCGGACTATAGAGCGCACCTGATTATAACCCGCACCCATCACATTTTATGGGGGAAACCGATTTTGTCCATTCAAAAGCTGCACCTGTATATAAGCCGCATGCACCCACATCAATCAAACACGAAATTAATCCAAGCCAAACTTCAAGTCCTGCGATTGAATCTAAATGTCCCTCATTGAAGCACACAGTCTAAATATCACAGCCGGCAAAATGAGCGCAAAACGATATAGGTACTTAAAATTTGCTGCAGACCTGCAGATTCTGGGTGCCCGTTGATAGTATTCCAAGGAAAAAAAGTGTATATTTCCAAAGGTAAGAGTGGGAAAAATACATATCCATTTTTGTCCGCCGTGTCCACAGAAACTCACCTTTACCGGTCCCCACTTTCCCATCAGCGTTGGCGTTTGCTCCGCCCCTCTTTTTTAATTTGCTCGTGCAGAATAAGTGTCTTAAATAAATACATTACAAAAATATACATTTGCTAATACATATTACACATATTTACAAAGAAAGACGGTACATCGAGAGAGTTTTCAAAGCTTTAATAATAATAATATAACTTTCATCCTTAACTGTGCCTTTGGGAGGTAGCCTCACGCTACTAAAAAGACGCTCGCACACCTACAAATTAATCTGTTAAAGCCGTAATCGTAAGAATTGCAGCAGACCATCCGCTTTTTCCTTCTTGGTAAAGACATCTAAGTTGTCTTTCTCAATATTGAAAATAAATTTTATCATAATATCAATACATCCCAGTAATATGCCCGTTAGCTTTTAACATAGTGGCTGCGTCATGAGCCTTATTTTGTGCAATTTGCACGATGAGGGTATGTTTACGCTCATAAATTGTGATATTCCTCGGCATTTATATTCCACCGGTCTAAATCTTACCTCTCATACTCGAGCGCCGCTGGCGGCCTGTTAGAAAAATGACATAAATTGGCCGCATCTCTGAATAAGCCGCAGGGTTGAACGCTTGGGGAAAAAAGTAGCGGTTTATAGTCCGGAATTTACGGTACTTTGTTGTTAAGTCAAGTCAAGTCATTTTTATTTGTGACGCCCTAAATCACGAAGAGTCTCAAAGGGCTTCACAGATTATTACACAGACTATTTTCCATCCGACGAGAAGAGTAGGTTATTCATATGCTATGGAGTAGAAGTGCGTTTTAAGCTTAGATTTAAACATTTCCACTGAGGTTGCAGATCGGATCTCAGGGGGAAGAGCATTCCACAGCACTGGTGGAGAACGCTCTCGAACCAACAGAACACTTCTTTGCTCTTGGGATCACCAGAAGACCGGCACTCTCAGATCGTAGGCTTCGGACCGGGACATGGGGGCAAATCAGATCCGAAAGATAAGAGGGAGCAAGTCCATGTATGATTTTGTATAATACTAAGAGAACCTTGAAATCACATCTAAGGCTAACTGGGAGCCAATGCAGGTTAGCCAAAATCGGTGTTATGTGATCGGACTTTTTTGTCCTAGTTAAAAGCCTCGCTGCGGCGTTGTTCACATATAAACCATGCCATCCGTTGTTTACTGGGAACATACAACAAAATATAAGCTGACCCCCTGATTTGAGTATCTTGTAGTTGTAAATTTGGCTCGGATGTGAGTATATACAGTAGTAATAATATCCGCATGAGGAAAAATCCGGGCTTTTTTATATTCCGTGAGACAGCGTTCCAGGAAAGTGTGAAACCCAACATTGGTTTATAAAAGTTGTTGGCGTCACTTTGGGAATGGCTAAGCTAGTCGGCTAAATAATTGATTATCATTCAAATTGAGTGCCGTGATCGATTAGATCAATTTAGATTGAGGGCAAAACACATCAACAGAGTGTGGTTCTTGATGAGTTGATTCAGTAATCTCAAAGAATTGCGATTGTATACTGACTGATTTAATCTGACACTCTAAAAACAACAATAACCCGATTTGGACCGACCCAATACGTGGATTTATTCAACTAATTTTGCTGTTATGAAGAAAACCTTCCTCATTTTTTTTTTAAATAACTAAAATAGAACTCCTACTGGATTGGATTGCATTGTGGTACGTTTATAGTTTAGAAGATGCTCAAAATACATGAATACATTTTGAATTTGCAAGAACGGGACTGTCCAATAAAAAACCTTCATCTGCTTTAAAGGTCCTTCCCCTAAGATGTCTCATCTCATCTCATTAGCTACACCGCTTATCCTCAGTAGGGTCGCGGGGGTGCTGGAGCCCATCCCAGCAAGCAGTGGGCAGGGGACACCCTGAACTGGTTGCCAGCCAATCGCAGGGCACACAGGGACAGACAACTCACTCGCTCATTCACACCTAGGGACAATTTTGACCGGCCAATTCACCTGAAATGCATGTTTTTGGAACGTGGGAGGAAACCGGAGTGCCCGGAGGAAACCCACGCAAGCACGGGGAGAACATACAAACTCCGCACAGGAAGTCTGGAGCTGGATTTGAACCCACGCAGGAGGTTCCCAAGACATGAACTGTGCCGCACATGCGCTAACCACTGCGCCGCCGTGCTGTCCCCCTAAGATGTATTCTTATTAAATTCTCTAGGTTACAAAAACAGAAAAACTCTAAAGGGTGTGGAATTGACTGCAACATTGGGCGATCGGGAAAATGATCTATATCAGGATAACCGATGTAATGCACCTGTGCTCTCTCCTTTGGTGTCAACTGCCTTGGACTCTGATTGGTTAAATGTCCCTATTTAAAGCCTCTCCTTTCTGTCAGCCGTTGTCAGTCCGTCTGCAAACCTCAGGGAATACTAGGCAAGCCTTTTCGACCCTGACTCCCGCCTGTCCTGTTTTTTCTCCCGTCTGTCTACGGCCCGTGTTGATCTTGACCACGTCTGCTCTCCCGTCCCGATTTACGACCCGTTTCCGATCCCGACCACGTCTGCTCTCCCGTCCCGGCTATCGACCTGTTTTTCCGTCCCCGACACCGCCATCGCTCGCCTTCCGAGAAAGTAACAAACTGGCATCCTATGCAATCTCCTTTGCGGGAATTTAATATTGAAAACAGAAACAGAATACAGTATCTATCAAACAAGGGAAAAGGATCATACTGTACAAAACAACTACAGAGCATAGATCAGTTTATTAATAGCAAGGTTGTTCCTTTTTTCAGCATGTTTGTGAGTGTTTGCTTGTATTTGTTGAAATGTCCATACAGTTTTGGCTATTTTAGCGCATTTTCAACTTGAAAAGTCAAGAAACAGGTAGAGGTTAAAGGCAGGTGTAGTAATATGTGTTGCTATGTGATAGTCCATCCATCCATTATCTGCACCGCTTATCCTCAGTAGGGTCTCTGGGGTGCTGGAGCCCATGCCAGGTATCTTTGGGCAGGGGCAGGGGACACAGGGACAGACAATTTGCTCATTCACACCTAGGGATAATTTGGACCAGCCGATCAACCTGACATGCATGTTTTTGGAATGTGGGAGGAAACCCACGCAAGCACGGGGAGAACATGCAAACTCCACACAGGAAAGTTCAATCTCATGACCTCAGAACTGTGCCACACACGCGCTAACCACTGCCCCACCGTGCTACCCTCATATGATAGTCATTAATTTCAAACCCCTGCTCAAAAAATTGTCATTTGGTCCAAAAGAACTACGGAAACATTTTTATTACTACTTTTATTTACTTTCCTCTGAAAATTTTGTTAATTTGTACCAAAAACTTGTAGTTTCCTAAAAAAAAAAAAACAGGAAGTTGGATCAAATTGATCCAAGTGATAGATTGGCCATTTTTACCCTTTTTTTTTTTTTTACAGGCCTGTTTGGATTAAATTAGGTGGAAAATCAATCATTCATTCATTCATTCATTCATTCATTGATCCATGGATTGAAACCTACTACTGGTTAAATGCTCAAGTGCCCTGCGATTGGCTGGCAACCAGTTCAGGGTGTCCCCTACCCACTGCCCGGAGATAGCTGGGATGGGCTCCAGCAATCCCGCGACCCTACTGTTGATAAGCGGTACAGATAATGGATGGATAAATGCTCCGGTAAAACGATCATTTGTAGCTCAATCAACTCAGAGGATGATATCGATCGATGAATCAAGTTTTTTTTAAATATTTTGTGTGTCAACCATATAAATAGAATGATGGAAGAGAAACAAATTGAGTTTTAATTAGAGATTGATGACCAGATTCAACCACTGATTGGATAAATATGGAAGAAGGTTAGTCCGTATAAATGACTCATTGAGCCCGTGTGTTGCATTGGCAGGTTTAGTGATTAATTCCGCACCCCCATGTTTTGGACTGAACAGATTGACAGAGAGCTGGATATGAATTTTAAATAATGGATTACAGTAATTGAATATTGTTTCATTGGCTGAGGGAGATCGGAATGATGGACAGTCGGGATTAGTAATCTGGCGAGACATGCAATTTATCAGTAATGCAGTACCAGGGTGGGGTAGGGTTACTTTAACTTGATTACTTTCAATGACTTTTGGATGACTCCAATACCAAATATGCTAATAAAAGACAAAAGAAACTAAATATGAATCAAATGATGACTCACAACACGTGGTAAGCTTTCTCTCCTGGCTTTGATCTCTTTGATCTCCGGCAAAACGAACAGCAAATGCCACAGAAACCAAATGAAAATGGAAGTTCTTCTATTACAATATACCGCTTGGAAACGCTACCTTCATTTTTGCATAACCCAAAATAAATGTCCATACATGATGCATAATACAGCAACAAATACACATATTTATTCAATGCGTGGTCTATTAAGTCAGACTACCGGGAAACATGGCAACAATTTCAGGCGTTTACAAGCACTTTGTCCCAAATTCAAGCCATTTTCAATCCGTGAAAACACATTAAACGACCAAATTTTTCCAGGATTTCAAGTACCCATACGAACCCTGATTAGAATCAATGCAAAATGAACTCTTAGCAGTTGTTATTATCAGGGTTGGGTAGGGTTACTTTAACTTGATTACTTTTAATGACTTTTGGATGACTCCAATAGCAAATATGCTAATAAAAGACAAAAGAAACTCAATATGACTAAAATGACAAAATTTTGTGCAGGCTTGGAGTAACGGAATACATGGAAAATGATGTTGGCAAGCTGTTTGGATTGATTTTCACTTTGTTTCTGTCACAGCAAGGAGAGAAAGCTAACCACGTGTTGTGAGTCCTCATTGGATTCATATTTAGTTTCTTCTGTCTTTTATTAGCATATTTGGTATTGGAGTCATCCAAAAGTCATTGAAAGTAATCCAGTTAAAGTAACCCTACCCAACCCTGGAGTGTAGCATGGGCATCCTAGCTGGAAAACAGGTGAGACAAAAGCTTGAAGCCTTACCTGGTACCCTGTCAAATGTGATCTCAATCTGATAAACAGATCATGTATTTCACACATCATTCCAAGGAAACAACCAGATTATGGCACTGTGTATTTTATTTTGGCCATTTTTTTTTCTGAAATTTTGCAAGAGTTGTAAATGTTTGACTTCTCTTTTCGCATCTCTATCACTATTGTGCACACTTGCACATATTTATGGTGCGTAAAAATAATGAAAACGTCATGATTACTGATGTGAATCACCTGTGCCCGCTCATTTGGCGTCAACCCCCGCGGGTTCTGATTGGCTCCCTGTCCCCTGTTGTCAGTCCGTCTGCTAACCTCCGTTTACACTAGGCAAGCCTTTATTTCCATTTATTCCGTTACTCCCCAAGCCTGCACAAAATGCAGTCATTTGATTCCTATTTAGTTTCTTTTGTCTTTTATAAGCATATTTGGTATTGGAGTAATCCAAAAGGAATCGAAAGTAATCAAGTTAAAGTAACCCTACCCAACCCTGTACTGTACTCACTTCATATTGCATGACGATAAGAGGTGGAACTGATTATGGTGGCTAGAATAAAACCTCATCACGTTTATAAACATTGGATCTCGTGGTATGCTTATTCAGTTGTATCGATTCCAATCCAATTTTATAATATTCCTTTTAAAAAATGTTGATATGTCGCAGGTTTTATGTACTTTATATGTGCCCGAGAGTAAGATATTTAGAGGTGTGGTCTTCAATAAGCCTGTGGCTTCAATCTGTCATCCTGTTTGATGAAGGAGCACTATGTATTACCGTAAATTCCGGACTATAAGCCGCTACTTTTTTCCCTAACTTTCAACCCTGCGGCTTATTTAGTGATCCGGCCAATTTATGTCATTTTTCTAGCGGCGCTCGAGTGTTGCTACCATTAACTGCCCTGTCAAAGCTATATTATTATTATGAAAGCTTTGAAAACTCTCTCGGTGTACCGTCTTTTTTTGTAAATATGTGTAACCTGTGTATAATATGTATTTGCAACTGTATGTTTTTGTCATGTATTTATTTGAGACACTTATTCTCATATGTTTTGCACGGGTGAATGAAAAAGGAGGGGCGGAACAAACGCGGGGTGCCGAGTTTAAGTGGGGACCGCTAAAGGTGAGGGACAGACAAGGAAAGAAGAGGGGTTAAAAAGTTGGTTAAAGAAAAAGGAGTTGCGTGAGTAAATGTGTTCATCTGATATATTTTTCCCACCCTTACCTAAGGAAATATACACTTTTTTTCCTTGGATTGCTTTCAACGGGACCCGGACTCTGCAGGTCTGCATCAAACCGGTATCATTTTCCGTTCATTTTGCCGGCTGTGATTTTTGGACTGTGGACTTTAATGAAGGACATTTAGTTTCAATCGCGGGACTTGAAGTCGGGTTTGGGTTAATTTTTTGTTTGTGTAACATGTTTAAATGTGGGCGCATGCGGCTTATATACAGGTGCGGCTTGTGTATGTACAAAATCGGTTTTCCTCTTAAAATGTGGTGGGTGCGGCTTATAATCAGGTGCGCTCTATAGTCCGGAATTTACGGTATTTGCCAACTAAATGTCGCTCTATTGTGTAGTGCAACCAACAACGATTGCTACAAAGCACAAGAAATAATACAAACTCTGTTGACCAAAACGTAAGAATGTTCTTATTTTTTCACACAAGTGTCATTGTCAAAAACTCAAGATCGGGCAAAAACACAATGCAGAAGGATATAAGTACAACAAATCCTTGTCTTTTATTAGAGCAGTGTTCGTCACAAGGATATGCAGGCGGCGAGGCAATGTTATCCAAAACACCAGCGGCAAACGAGTTTAACCAAATAGACCGGTGAAAAGGTTGAGGTCCAGTGAGTCCAAGCAGCAAAGTCGACAGACCAAAACTTCATTAGGAGATGGTTAGATAAGAGTGTTTGTAACATTAGAAATGCCACAAACTAGTAATAATGCACTGGGGCGGAGTACTAGTAAGGGAAATGGGACGAGTTGTTATAGGAGGGAAAACGCGCTTAAATCGAGACGATGACAAAAGCTCCTGGGAAGGGAATCGAACTCGGAAGTGAGTGACCAAATACGGTGACGTTGAGAGAGAGAGGGTTAAAAGATAGAGAAGGGGTGAGAGGGGGAAAAAAGAGAAAACACAGAAAAACATAACTCAGAGTGCAAGATCGTTTCAATCGTTTTTAGGGGTTCCACTCACGGCAAGGAACAGAAACTCTTGACCGGAACTCTGCAAATGTCAGATCTTGTGGAAATCTTATAAGCAGTCAATTGTCAGGACCAGGACAGGAAACAGGAAGCAGAACCCACTCGCGTAACGTACTCACAGTTTATTGAGGAGAAGAGAAAGGAGCGCAAACACGACCCGGAGATCGTTGGTCCCGGGGAGTAGATTGCTCGGAACGCGGAAGTGGTCAAAATCAAACAGATTGTGGCGAGAGCAAAACAGGAGAAAAACACGGGAAAAACGGAGATTCTCAGGGCTTGACGTGTCAAAACAGAGTTTTGCAGACAAAAGGCGACTCACAGGACAGCGTTTAAGTAATGCTAGGGAGCAATCTGTCAACGCGTTTCAGCTGGTGTCCATGGGCGGGGCCAATTGGGCGCCCTGGCAACCGTGACAGATTCTGGCGCCACTCGGCCGGGGTCAATTAACCCTGACAGCCAATGGCAAACCTGGGACATCATCACAACGTGTATCGTGAGTAGGGGGGGTAGGACAATCTAGGGCACAGGTGTCAAACAGGCGGCCCGCGGGCCAAATCAGGCCCGCTAAGGGATTGAATGCGGCCCGCGAGACAACACTCAGAGAAGCGCAAGAGAAAAACAAGCTGCAGGTTGAAATATGTCCACTTGATGTTGCCAAAGCCAGGTGCCTCTCACAAAGACACTGTACTTGTATTTGTTTCGCTCTCTCTGTCTCTCTGTGTCTCTGTGTCTCTGTGTCTCTGTGTCTCTGTGTCTCTGTCTCTCTGTCTCTGTCTCTGTTTTTCTCTCTCTGTCTCTGTTTTTCTCTCTCTGTCTCTGTTTTTCTGTCTCTGTCTCTGTTTTTCTGTCTCTGTCTTTGTTTTTCTGTCTCTGTTTTTTGTCTCTGTTTTTCTGTCTGTTTTTTGTCTCTCTCTCTCTGTCTCTGTTTTTCTCTCTCTCTCTGTCTCTGTTTTTCTCTCTCTCTCTGTCTCTGTTTTTCTCTCTCTCTCTGTCTCTGTTTTTCTCTCTCTGTCTCTCTCTCTGTCTCTGTCTCTCTGTCTCTGTCTCTCTGTCTCTGTCTCTGTCTCACTGTCTCTGTCTCACTGTCTCTGTCTCACTGTCTCTGTCTCTGTCTCTCTGTCTCTGTCTCTCTGTCTCTCTGTCTCTCTGTCTCTCTCTCTCTCTGTCTCTCTCTGTCTGTCTCTCTCTGTCTCTCTCTCTCTGTCTCTCTCTCTGTCTCTTTCACTCTGTTTTTCTCTTCCTTTTTTGCTCTTTGTCTCTCTTCTCTCCTTCTGTCCTTCTATTTCTCTTTGGATTTCTTTCTTCCTCTCCCTTTCTTTTCCCCCTCTCTCAGTTTTTATAATTTGTTTCTCACGCTCTCTCCCTCTCTTTCTTTCTTTGTCCCGCCCTCTCTCCTTTTCCCTCCCTCTTTCTCCTATTTCTTTATCTCTTTTTCTTTCTCTTTAATCTACTAGTCCGGCCCCCTACAGAATGATTGTTCTATCGTGCGGCCCCCGAGTTACAATGAGTTTGACACCCCTGATCTAGGGGAATGCGTTTGTCCAAATTGGGACACGTCCAACTCTCAGCGAGCTAAAAGCCGGTTGGTCACGCTGGATGACAAAAGCGGCAGGTTTTAGGTTTAAATAGCGGCTGACGCTAAAGTGCTTAGACTGACAGTTCGGCCCACCAAAGAAAAACAACGAGAATACTCGAGTGCATTTCCAGTCATGTCCTGATCGGAGAAGAAAATCAACTTGGACTGGATAGAGAAATGATGTTTGTATTTTGAAATGAAGTTTTCATAAAGTGATCGATTTGCAGAATAGTCACCAACTCGTTCGATATAGAGTAGTGGTTCTAAACGGTTAGGAAAAATACACGGGTTCCCCTGACGTTGTGTCCTAAATGCGGTATTTTGAAGTCGAGTCGAAGGAGAACGAAGTTGAGTAAAGTTAGTAGAGTTTGTCGGGGAACCGGCTTCTTCGGCCCGGCTCACTAAAAGGAACCGGCTCTTTTGGGTCCTAAACGGCTCTTCGGGTTGTTTTTGCTTCTTTCATCCCAACATGACCAAATATGATGTAAAATGATGCACAAAATGACTTAAAAGCAGGGGGGAATAGAACAAAAAAAGAAAAAAATACCAAAATGAAAAAGGAGTGAAAAGCTGAGGAAAAAAGGAAACAAAAGGAAGAGAAAAATGAAGGAAAAATTTAGAAAAAAGCTAGAAAAAAAGAAGAAGAAATGTAGGAAAAAAGTAAATAGAGAACAAAAAGAAAAAAAGTAACAGCTCGGAAAAAATAAACACAATGAGATTTTTTTTAAAGGAATTTTTTAAAAAGTCGGAAAAAAAACACGGAAAAAAGAAGAAAAAGTTTGCATTTAAATAATTTCCAATTTTATCAAGTGAATCTTGTTGCCAACATTGTACTTCCACAAAAAAATGTGATGAAGTACAGTTCTGTATCTTACAACCGACTCAATAAGCCCCCAAAAATGTTAATATTATGCAACAAAATATATCAAGAAATAAAAAGAAATGGATATCTTGTGAAAGAATTGTAAGAACAAACGACGTTTGTAGGAAATGGTACATGAGTCAATTCATTCAAAAGAGAAAAATCATTTTGCATTGCCGGAAACGCAGCAAAATGTCACTTGATGTCAAGTTTTGGACATGTTTGATATGATTTAGTTGCCACACTTGGGATTACCGTTGCTCACTGTTGTTTCAAGCGTTGCTCACCGACTTTGTGTGAACGCTCAGACCCCTGGAAAATTTCAGGGAACATTGGTTAGGACCCACGATCCCTGTCTAGTTCCAAGCTACAACCCAAGTCAGGAAAGCGTTTCCACTTCCAGAATGTATCCTATAAATGGATTGAGTAGTTGAAGGGTGTATACATCAGTGTTCTGGTTTGCCCTGCGTCCTACACGCATCATTTTTGCTGGGGACGCATCGTCTCAAATCGACGTCTGTCCCCGGGACGCAACTTTTTTGACACCAGATTGTCATTTTTTGACAAAGATTTACCGCACTCCAAACTTTTCGTTAGGCAGATCCGCCATTGTTGTTTTGGTCTCGCGGTTCGAGTTTTCGTCTGCACGCCGATCTCCAGTTCGAGTTGTGTAGTGAAAGTCTGTTTCTTTTTAGAGAACCGGCTTTTTCGGCTCAACTCATTCAAGAGAGCCGGCTCTCCAACGGCTCACTTGCTTTGATGCATTATATTCGAATGATGATGTTGTATAAAGAAGTTAAGTAAAAAAGGAAGTATAAAAGGAGAAAATGAAAAAAAGACAGGTTTGTGGTTATCCCTTCAATCGGTATATTACCGACAATAATTTGATGCAGAAAATGAATTCATAATTTGATGATTAAAACGGAATGAATATATAGATTTTTATTATATATTTGTCGCCGATTCACAATTTCAACCTGGATAAGACTAAATTTTGGGGACCCATAGATCTCTGTTGGGACCCATAGATTTTTGAGCAGACTCATCACTTTTGTTTTATTGTGATTGTTACAAAATGGGTTGAACATATTGTGACAACGAAATTGGACGTGGTACTCCAGGTTCACATTTTACAGTGAGGATAGAAGAGAACAAAGAAGATAAAGGAACAAAGAAGATGTTTGTATTGTCCTTGTTGCAGGCTTTGTTTTTCTCCAGAGGGGGTGAGGGACAGACAGAGATGGTCGGATCCAGCTAAGTGGGGGGGAGCTCTGTACGTATGTTTGATGTTAGTACAAAGTCACGACCACTCAAACACAAAGCCTTCGCTAACCTGCCCCCGGGATACCATTTGCTGTCCGCTGTCTGCTCAGAACACAATGCACTATACAATGAAATTGTTGGGAATTAAATATGAAAATGTACCGTTTACTAAATTGTTCGAATTAGTTATCTGACTCCATTAACCAAACACAACTTACAAATAAAAAGAATTTAGTGAAACAATGCGCGCTCGTTTCTTGATGGAAAAGATGAACAAGAAAAGCCGACATTTTTCACACATGGGCAGATTTAATTTCCTAAACAATTTAACTAAGTGTACTCCAATAAATATGGCCGAAGTAGTCGAATTAGTGTCGTTGGAGTCCCTCTTCAAATCCTCTCGCTTCTCCTCTCGGCCCACGTCTTTCCGCAAGATGTTGTGCCGGCTCCTCCCATGGACGTGCCAATGAAGCCCCCACGTGAGCTCCGCCACTTCGCCTGTCTGGAACACTCAAAACAGCAGAGAGCGTTTCTCATAACAATGCCTGCCGTCCTCCGTCATCAGGGCCTTTCTGCGTCGTCGGATGTGCTGACTATCTCATCAGCCATTCCTTTAAACCACAGGTGTCAAACAGGCGGCCCGCGGGCCAAATCAGGCCCGCTAAGGGATTGAATCCAGCCCGCGAGACAACACTCAGAGAAGCGCAAGAGAAAAACGAGTCAAAGCCAGGTGCCTCTGACAAGGACACTGTACTTGTATTTCTCTCTCTCTCTGTCTCTCTGTCTCTCTGTCTTTCTGTCTCTCTGTCTTTCTGTCTTTCTGTCTTTCTGTCTCTCTCTGTCTCTGTCTGTCTCTCTGTCTGTCTCTGTCTGTCTCTGTCTCTGTCTCTGTCTCTCTCTCTGTCTCTGTCTCTGTCTCTGTCTCACCCGTTTTCTCCTTCTCTGTCTCTATCTCTTTCCCTCTGTGTCTTTAAACCTCTTTTGCTCTAACTTCCTTTTTTCCTTTTCTCTCTTTTCTTTTTCTCTCTTCAAACCCTTCGCGCTTTCTTTTCTCTTTTCCCTCCTGCTGTCTTTCTATTTCTCTTTGGCTTTCTTTTCCCCCTCTCTCACGAGTTTTCATCTTTTGTTTCTCACGCTCTCTCCCTTTCTCTCTTTTTCTTTCTTTATCCCGCCCTCTCTCCATTTCCCTCCCTCTTTCTCTTATTTCTTTATCTCTCTTTTTCTTTCTCTTTAATCTACTAGTCCGGCCCCCGACAGAATGTTTGTTCTACCGTGTGGCCCCCGAGTTAAAATGAGTTTGACACCCCTGCTTTAAACAATATTCTCCACTAGGTTGCACTGACCTCGCACCGCAGCCCCGCCAGTAAATATCTTTTGCATTAAATGTAATTTATATTCGATTGTACAAAATCCTTTACAGTCAAACGTATAAAATCCTTCAACATCAACGACAATAAAGACAATTCGGACAAAGTAGCGAGGAGTCTTTGTCTATATATAAAAGTTTATCAACTGGTTCTTTATTTCGCAAATAAATTAGATTTAGGCTACACATTGCGTAGCCCCAGCCTTAATGGACAGATTTCACAATTAGCATATGCAATTCGAGTCCCATAGCAACAGGCCACTTATCACAGCGCTAACATTCCGAAGAACAACATGGGGCTAATTATCCATGTAGCCTTTCCAAATTTTTCACTAATGAAACCAGATCCCTCGATAGCTCTTGAGATAGCCTAATTTGCCCGAAACGTCATATTCACGAAGCGGTAAAATCGAAGAAAATCGATCTTGGGTTTTTTCAGGCGTTCATTTTTAAGGCCGTCAAAAGCAGAAAGAGGGTGTTAGGCATGGGGGTGATTAACTCGTCTTTGAGAGAGGATGGTGCTGAAAAGATGTGCAAAGCTGGACTTAAATATTTTCCTTCCAGGGTTCTTGCACCTTTTCCGAGATCAAATTCAAGCACTTTACAAAAAATTTCAAAACAATTTTTCTAGTAGTATTAAGACATCTGGTTTTTAATATCTTCTGTAAATCGGAAATTCACGGTATATGTTTTTGAGACAAATCTCTCCTCATGAGAGTAATATGTAGCTTACATTTTCAGTTTGTTGGGAATTAAATATTAAAATGTATCGTTTACCAAAACGTTCGAATGAGTTATCTCACTCCAATAACCAAACACTACCTACATTCACCCAACAATGCGCGCTCATTTCTTGATGGGAAAAATGAACAAGAGAAGTTGACATTTTTCACACGGGGGCATATTTAATTTCATTAACAATTGAACTAAGTGAACTCCACCGAATACGGCCGAATTAGTGTCGCTCGGGTCTCTGGGTATCAGATTAATATGGGATATTAATCTCTGGCTGATATGAGAGTCAAGGAAGATGCAGATTTGATATCAACAGGAGGCCCCCAGTTACCGCGGGGAGAAAAACGGACCCACTCCTCTGAATGACTCCTCTTTCTCACCGTGGCCCGGTGACGCGATTCTTTTTATTAGAAGAAGTCAAGCAGTTGTAAAAACATACCCTGGTGAGTTTCCTGTACCCTTCAAAATAAAGACTGAAAGTATGCGTGTTTTCGAACAGAATCATAAAAAAAGAGTACAAAAATAGAGAACAAGTAATAAAAAACAGCATGAAAGCAAGTATATTCCATCAGAGCCATTTGTAACGTGAGTAATTGAGAAAATTACAAATAACTAAATGTAATGTACCTTACACTGGGAAACCCTCTGTTCAAGTTCTCTTCTCCGCCCACGTCTTTCCGCAAGTTGGGTTGCCGGCTCCTCCCATGGAGATCAAAGAGATCAAAGCCAGGAGAGAAAGGTTACCACGCATTGTGACTCATCATTTGATTCCTATTTAGTTTCTTTTGTCTTTTATTAGCATATTTGGTATTGGAGTAATCAAAATGTAATTGAAAGTAATCCCGTTAAAGTAACCCTACCCAACCCTGCTGGTAACTTGTTTGGCACGTAACAAAAAATATATACTAAAAACCAAGATACTGGTATAATATCGATCCAATCCATATCCATATGTAGATCGACCCTTAATAGGAACCCACATAATGCGTTTTAAGTACCGTAAATTCCGGACGATGGAGCGCACCTGATTATAAGCCGCACCCACCACATTTTAAGAGGAAAACCGATTTTGTACCTACACAAGCCGCACCTGTATATAAGCCGCATGCGCCCACATTAAAAAATGTAACACAAACACAAAATTAACCCAAACCCGACTTTGAGTCCCGCGATTGAAACTGAATGCCCTTCATTAAAGTACACATCCGGCATAATGAATGGAAAATGATACCGGTACTTAAGGTTTGATGCAGACCTGCAGAGTCCGGGTCCCGTTGAAAGTAATCCAAGGAAAAAAGTGTATATTTCCAAAGGTAAGGGTGAGAAAAATATATATCCACTATTGACCGCCGCATCCACAAACATGTCTCGCGTTTACTCCACTTACCGTCAGCCCCCGTGGTTTTCGCCTCTTCTTTTTGATTCGCCCGTACAAGACATATCAGGATAAGCCTCTAAAATAAATACATTAGAAAATATACAGTTGCAAATACATATTATACATGGTTGCACATATATACAAAGAAAGACGGTACACTGAGAGAGTTTTCGAAGCTTTATAAATAATAATATAACTTTCATCCCAAACGGTGCCTGTGACATGTAGCAACACGCTAGCAACACGCTCGCTACACAGTAAACGGGTCTGGTAAAAAAACATACCGTACTTGTAAAAATCACGGTAAACCGGTAAACCGTCCTCATCTTCCTCTACCGAACTGTGAGTGAACTGCAGCATGCTTACTCCGAGTGCATTTTTATTGCGGCGGGGGACTTTAACCAGGCCAATATGAAAACAGTTCTCCCGCATTTCCATCAGCATGTAAACTTTGCTACAAGAGGTAGGAACACATTAGACCTGGCCTACACAAACATCAAAGGTGCATATAAAGCAGCCCCCCGCCCCCATCTTGGCTCATCAGATCACCTTTCTATTATGCTAATTCCAGCATACAAGCCCCTGCTGACCAGAGAAAAACCTACAGTGAAGCAGGTGAGGGTGTGGTCTGAGGGGGCAATGGAGGCACTACAGGACTGCTTTGATTGCACTGATTGGGACATGTTTAAATCGGCTGCCACTTACAACAACAAAATAAATATAGATGAGTACGCCATTTCTGTGTCAGCCTACATCAGTAAATGCGCAGAAGACGTCAGCAATAACAAAACTATATGCACCCGTGCCAATCAGAAGCCCTGGATGACTGCTGAAATACGAAAACAACTAAAAGTACGGAACCTTGCCTTTAGATCTGGTGACAAGGAGGCGCTGTTATCAGCGAGGGCTAACCTGAACCGGGCTATCAGACTAGCAAAGCGAACGCACAGTCAAAAAATCCAGGAACGTTTCCTCAGCACAACCAACACCAGGGATATGTGGAAAGGCATTCAGGCCATCACCAGTTACAAGTCAACCACCGCCCCAGTGCAGAACACTAGCATGGACTTTCTGAATGACCTCAACAAATTCTTTGGAAGGTTCGAGGCACAAAACGGCACCCCTGCAGCGAAAGCGGTTCCAAATCAGGGCGAAAGAGCACTCCACCTGGACTCATCTGACGTGAGGAAGACCCTGAGAAGGGTCAACACAAGGAAGGCTCCAGGCCCGGACAACATTCCGGGGCGGGTACTTAGGGAGTGCGCCGATCAGCTGGCTTGTGTACTAACAGACATTTTCAACACCTCGCTAGACCAAGCCAAAGTACCATCATGCTTCAAATTTGCCAACATCATCCCAGTGCCAAAGAAACCCCAGATCTTATCACTCAACGATTACCGGCCCGTTGCACTGACTCCTATCATAATGAAGTGCTTTGAGAGACTGGTTAAAGAGCACATCACCTCCAGTCTCCCCTCCTCATTCGACCCCTTTCAGTTTGCCTACAGGACAAACCGCTCCACCAGGGATGCCATCTCCTCTGCGCTTCACCTGAGCCTGACACATCTAGAGGAGAAGAACACCCATGTGCGGATGCTGTTCCTGGACTTCAGTTCAGCATTCAACACCATCATCCCACAACATCTGGTAGACAAGATGAGACTCCTGGGTTTCAACACCCCCCTGCGGAACTGGCTGCTGGACTTCCTCTGTGACAGACCCCAATCAGTGCGGATAGGTCAGAACAGTTCAGATGTCATCTACCTCAGCACGGGCTCCCCCCAAGGCTGCGTCCTAAGCCCCTTGCTGTTCACCTTGATGACACACGACTGCGTCCCTAGGTCCGCCACAAACCACATCGTGAAGTATGCTGACGACACAACAGTGGTGGGCCTCATCAGGGATGACAACGACCTGGCCTACAGAGAGGAGGTGGAGCAGTTGGTGGGCTGGTGCAGGGACAACAGCCATCATGGACTGTTCACTCTGCTAGCCTCTGGGAAGAGGTACTGCAGTGTGCGGTGCAGGACCACCAGGCTCCGCAATAGTCTAGTCCCCCTGGCCATTAGACTGTTAAATGGTCAATCTAACATATAGTTAACTTAAATCTAAACGGCTGCTAATCTGACTTTTGCACTACTGGCAGTTTTTTTTTTATAGCTTGCCACTCCTTGCACATTGCTCTCTGCACTATTGTAATTACAGCGTTATTGTTACAGTGTTAATGTTACTGTGTACCTGACTTGTTAACCTGACTGCCCATTTTGCACATCTGGTTAGCTACTCTTCTTGCACTATCGGCACTATGGTAAAATACTATACGTAGCCAAAATACAATACAACATTATTTATATCTGTACATTCAAGGAAACTGTGGGGGTCAGATGCATCGACATTTCGTTCTGTATACACGTGTACTAGAATGACAATAAAAGTAGATCTGATCTCTGATCTGATCTGATGTGCTGCGTCATGTGCCTTTCTTTTAGCATTTTGCATGATGAGGGTAAGTTTACGCTAATTTAATTTATGCACAAGCTAAGAAGTTGCAGTCTTCCTCGGCGCATATATTCCACCGGTCTAAATCTTACCTTTTGTACTCGAGCGCCGCTGGCGGCCGTTAGAAAAATGACATAGATTGGCCGCATCACTGAATAAGCCGCAGGGCTGAACGTTTGGGAAAAAAGTAGCGGCTTATAGTCCGGAATTTACGGTAATTCAGGAGACATTTAATAAATGTGACTAATGGAAGCCCGTGTCTGTCCCCAGCCACTTCATGCTAAATACAGTAAATAGATGACATTAACATGAATACGATTTCCTCACTTCCTGCTCAAGCGCTTTCACAAAGCTCTTAGGCAAAAGCGGACTGAATTTACCGCGAAGCGAAACGTTGTTCAAGGCTCCACTGGAGTGACGTTTTCATTTGCATCCGGATTCATTATGCTAATGCTATTTTTTTTTTTCTAATCGCTACATCTTGTTTTTGTAACCCCCCCCGAACCCCTTCCTCCCAAGAGAGACTCAAGTCCATTGATCTATGCTCGTCCCGAGCCAAAAGGAGAACAAATGACGAGTAAATGTCGTCCATTTGCTGATTGCTAAGACTAGAAAACCGGGAACTCATCCATCTCCTTTGTAGGACAGTCTACTTTGTTTGGGATTTTTCTTTTTTTTTTTTTTAACGTCTGCCCGGACCCCCGGGGCGTGCATTTTTATGTCGGGCGTACTTTTTAAAAGAAGGGAGAAAAAATCAAACATTTGCTTTATTCCCATTTCAAAATCTTCGTTCGTTTTGGAAATATCTGTATTTCGGTTTGTTTGGCAATTTGCATACTCGGCAGCCAATCGGAAGCCTGCATCTAATAACTTCCTGCTTCCGCACTTTCCCGAGCCTTATAAGGTTGCGCAATTGCATATCATTTTCCAAAGTAGACGCACAGAGAACACAAGAAAAATGGAGAAGTGGTTAGGAATCAAGCCAAAACCTCAGCCCCAGAAGAAAGATTCAAAAGAAGCTAACACAATTGATGACGCTACAAAACGTAAACGTACATTAAAAGCATCATGAAAAGATGAGTTACATACTGATGGCAGATGGAAATTGGAAAAAAAAATGGAGAAGTGGTTAGGAATCAAGCCAAAACCTCAGCCCAAGAGGAAATATTCAAAAGAAGCTAACACAATTGATGACGCTACGGTAACTTATTGTCACGAGTTTCAGACACTGTCTAGAGTATTCAATGATAAAAGTCAAGTCCCATTTAATGGTTTTGCCCTTGATCACAAGATGTCTTAAAGGATTGCACAGGTTACAATGAGACCATCCCCTGATCTTAAACCGACATGCCGGCAAGGAAAAACTCAAAAACTTCAGAATGAAGGAAAGAGGAAACCTTGAGAAGGGGCCACACTCTCTTTCTCTCTTTCTCTCTATCCCTCTATCTATCTATCTATCTATCTATCTATCTATCTATCTATCTATCTATCTCTACAGTATCTATCTATCTATCTCTACAGTATCTATCTGTCTATCTATCTATCTATCTATCTATCTCTACAGTATCTATCTATCTCTACAGTATCTATCTGTCTATCTATCTATCTATCTATCTCTACAGTATCTATCTCTACAGTATCTATCTATCTATCTCTACAGTATCTCTCTATCTATCTATCTATCTCTACAGTATCTCTCTATCTATATCTATCTCTCTCATTTAGCAGATAAACAGTACACAGAACATAATCAACATCAATAAAATAAAACAATTGGTAAAATGTTGAAATTTGTCCAAAAATTCCATAACAGCAAAGACTCAGCTTCCCATTGATGCAAGAGTTGACATGCTTCAGGTCCAGACGCTGGTACCTTGAATCATCTTAAATGGTCCTTCGCCCTCATATCACCACAAACCAGGCAGTCGGAAAAAGACAGGACAATACAAAATATTTGGTGGGCATCAATCGTAAGCCATTGAATAGAAGTGGGTCTTAAGTCTAGATTTGAAAACTCCCACTTAGGTTGTGGACCTTATCTCCAGAGCATTCCACAGCACTGGGGCACTGGATGGAGAACGCTCTGGAGCCTGCAGACTTCTTCTTGGCTCTTGGAGTCAAAAGTAGACTGGCAGGTCCTGAGCACAGGCTCTGTGCAGGAACGTAGGGGGAAATCAAATAGGAGCGATAAGACTGGACAAGTCTCACATTTATATGCTAGCTTGACAATCTTAAAGTCACATCCTAAGCGGACTGGGAGCCAGTGCAAAATAGCTAATATAAGAGTAATGTGCTTAAACGTTTTTGTCTTAGTCAAAAGTCTCACTGCCGCATTTTGGGACCAGAAAGCAATACTTTACAGTAATTCAGCAGGGAAGTAATAAACGCATGAATTATAATTTCGGCACCCGATTGAGACGGTATCGAGCAAATAACAATATTGATTTGAATACTGAACAAAAATAAACAAACTATACATATCATGAGACTCACCTAGAAGAAACTGATACGATTGTTCGCCATTTTGCAACTAAGGGTACCCCAAAAGACCAAAAACCTTGTGCTGGACCAAAAACAGTGCAGCTAGGTCACTTTTGAGTCTATGCATCGTATTTTCTGCACTATAAAACGGTCCAGAGTATAAGTCGCACCAGTGAGAAAATGCATTCCTTTCAAATTAGTGTCTCACGTGTTGTTGATTCATAGGAAATATTTTCCGTTTTTTACCTATATGGCAAAAATTTATGGGGGCCAATACTTTTGCAAGGCACTGTCTGTTTTTTTTTTTGTGTTGTCATAATTAAAGTCATGGTGCTTTAACTCCGAGTAAAAGCTTTGCCTGACTTTTTATTGAACCGAATACTCCTTATTTGCATAAAATAATTACAAAAAGTGAAATAAAATTGAAAAAAATACAATTTACTAGTCAAAAAACACTTTTAATGATAACCTTTATGTCAATACGCCCGAGGACTACTTTCCCAATGTGTTTTTCAATTTTTCGGGACAATTCGGTGCCCTCGGAGTGCCTGACTCACATACTAATAAGCGACTCAAGTGCCCGACACTCGTTTTCTCTTTTTTTGCATTTAAAACGTGTTTAAAGGTCCGTTTCGCTAATCAAAGGCTTCGTGGTACAAAGTCGTAAGCTGTCTTCTTGTCTACGCTGGCTTGTTTTACTCGGACGTTGTTTGCCTTCCGATTGTCGGACGATTACACGTCAATTAAAGGGAGGTATGTGTATTTTTTCAGTGCCTACTAGGAGTAAAACCACTTTATTCGTTTAAAAAATAATAATAATAATTTGAATAATAATCGAAAGTACTATTACCGTAAATTCCGGACAATAGAGCGCACCTGATTATAAGCCGCATCCACCACTTTTTGAGTGATTTGACACTTTTGTACTTACACAAGCCGCACCCCTGTATAAGCCGCGGGCACCCGCAGTAAAGCTTGCGACAGTCACAAGTTTAACCAAAGCTTGCAACACACAATTGTAACGGGGTTTTGTAGAGAGTTATTTTTTTATATTCTTTATCAATTATCCATTATCGGTCAAATCTAATACACTGCAAAGCCAAGAGGCCGAGACACTTGTTCCCAGCCAAGAGGCTGAGTCAAGGTCCCAGCAATACAGGGCCGATGCGTGGAGTGGTCAGAGCAAGCTCTTATTCCTTCTCCCAATTGCAAAAAATCAACTGAGCTTGTCATTGGGGGGGTGATTTTGTAAGGTTTATTGTTTTATATTCTTTATCAATTATCCCTTATCCGTTATCGGTCAAATCATAATACGCTACAAAGCCAAGATCCTAGCCTCGAAGCCTTGCTGCGATCATTGCGAATGCACCGCTCCCGGAAGTATTACTGCAATACCAGGCCGATGCGTGGAGTAGACAGAGCAAGGACATCACAAGTAGAAAATGATACCCGTAATTAAGGTATAATGCAGACTTGTAAAGTCGGGGTCCCGTTGAGAGTAATCCAAGGAAACAAAATGTATATTTCCAAATTTAAGAGTGGGAAAAATATATATCCACTATTGTCCGCTGCGACGACAGACAGATCTACCGGTAACTCAGCCTTACCACATTTCCCATCAGCCCGCGTCTGCTCCGCCCCTTATTTTTGATTCGTCCGTAGAACACATAACAGAATAAATCTCCTCATTATCAGAACGTACCTTGACTTTACAGAAAGTATATGCTAAATCTTAGAGATTGCAGTTTTTCTTGGCGCACATATTCTACTGGTCTTAATCTTACCTTTTAAACTCCTGCGCCAGCGGCCGTTAGAAAAATTCCATAAATTAGCCGCTCCATTGAATAAGCCGCAGGGCTGAACATTTGGGAAAAAAGTAGCGGCTTATAGTCCGGAATTTACGATACATAAAAGTGCATTTTTTAAATACTGGTAAAAATAAGAGATTTGTTGCGGTTTGGTCATTTTGAGTCTCGGTAGTTTGTATTTGTCCTTGTGCGTTTAAGCACACTTACTCGATTGCACTGCACAATACAGCTCCATCTAGTGGTCAAATAGTATACTGTGTTCTTGTGCCGACTGGATATCGTCATTGTCATGTGAAGAGAGATTGAATTGAATAATAAGCAATAAACTATCTTTTATACACGCATTTTTTAGATAGTCGTAGGCTCAGATAATTTCTGGTCATCTTGCTGCTACGGTTAATCTATCGTTTACCAAATTGTTCGAATTAGTCATCTGACTCCATTAACCAAACACAAACTTTAAGAGATTGGCATTTCCACACGGGGTCAGATTTATTTTCTTTAAGTATTTAACTAAGTGAATTCCATCGAATTAGCCAAATTAGTGTCTCTCTTCGTCAGGCCTCTCTTTCGATTGTCCCTCTCATGATCTCCTGAAGTTCTTCTTCCCACGTCTTTTCACACTCCTCCCATGGGCGTGCCGACTCCTCCCATGGGCGGGCCAGGGAAAAGCCCGACACGTGGGCTCCACGTCTCCGATGTCTGTCATAATAAACTTTCTTTTATATACACATTTTTTAAATATTCGTAGGCTCACATAATTTCTAGTCATCTTGCTGCTACGGTTACCCCCCAAAAAAACAAAAGCTTGATAAACAGAGAAAAAAACTTTGCTTTTTGGTCACTGAGTTTCTGTAGTTTGTATTCTTCCTTGTGCTTTCTAGCACTTGTTTTCAGTTGCAGTCAAAGTTACAGTGCCTGAAGGTAAAAATACACGGGTTCCCCTGACGCTGTGTTCTAAATGCGGTATTTTGAAGTCAATGTCGAAGGAGAACGAAGTTGAGTAAAGTCAGTAGAGTTTTTCGAGAACCGGCTTCTTCTGCTCGGCTCACTAGAGAGAACCGAATTTTTTTTTGCATTTAAACTCAGCAAAATGTAACGTGATGTGAAATTTTGGACATGTTTAATAATGACTTAGTTGCCACACTTGGGATTGCCGTTGCTCACTGTTGTTTCAAGCGTTGCTCACAGACTTTGTGTGAACGCTCAGACTTCTGGAAAATGACAGGGAACATTGTCTACGAAACCCTGATAACTTTCAAATTATACTCGGATACTAAAAACCACAATGGCCTAGAAAATTATGTTAACTGATGTTTAAGTTTGTTTATTATGGAATAATATTCCTGACTGTTTTAAATTCATATTAATTTCATTTTTTTTTTTTAAAGTAAATTGTATTCAATAAATATTCATCCTGTTCAGCCCATGACCAAAGGTGTGGTTTGAGTTATGGCCCTCTGTATAATTGAGTTTGACACCCCTGCAGTAGACTGTTTATAAATCGGGAAGGGGACACGAAGAGCATGCCGGGATTCACACATACGCATCGGGTGGCCAGGTAGAACAGCGAGTGGGAGCGTGACCTGTACTGTATATTTGACTTTGTATCCTGAAACGCCTTTGTAACTAGAGACTGTTCACAGAGCTGGAAGGGGACACGAAGAGCATGCCGGGATTCACACATACGCATCGGGTGGCCAGGTAGAACAGCGAGTGGGAGCGTGACCTGTACTGTATTTTTGACTTTGTATCCTGAAACGCCTTTGTAACTAGAGGCAGTATTTTTCAGTTCAGGTATTTTCTAACCTGGAACTTCTATATCTATGTATATTTCAGTCCCTAAAAAATACAATTCCATTTGATATTCCGAAATTTTCGCTGCCCGTGTCTCGTTTCCCAACAGCCCGTGCTCAAGATTGGATTTACATTCGACAAAAACAACCAAGTTAATTGTTTCTAACGAGATTATGCGCCCGCCGGCCAAAACACAGCCGGGAATCTGCATATCTGGCAACCCGAGCCGGAGAAACGGCAGCGGGGAAAATCAGACTAACTCTTTCTCGGGTCTCGAGACAATCTCTCCCATTCTCTCGTGCCGATTTCTATTTACGGGCTAAAACGAAGACGTTGAAAGTTCGCTCGGTCGATCCGGTGAAGCAATTAAGAAGTTGTGCCTACCCCAGACTTTACCCCCTTAAAATCTATGAAATAGGTCAACTGTTTTCGTCGGGCTACCTTTTGAAAAAAAGTTTACGAGTGCTCTTGAATCCTGACGGGAGATTAAATGAGCAGAGTTTTTAATCCATTGTGGTAAAAAGTTGCAAGCGGATGCCCCAGTTTAGATATCTTAAGTAGCTTTCTCTCTAATCAGCGAATCCCCAAAAACATTCTCAGTCCTGGACCCAAATAAGAAGGAATTAGTCGATACAAACTAATGCATGATTCGACGACGACTAAGGACCAGTCCAAACCTTGAAGATGTAGCTTAGAATGTAAAAATCGGAGGGGTTCTACTTACACAGCAATTACCAACCAAAGTGTTTAATGTATTAATTGTATCTTAGCCGAATAAGAAATTCCATTTTTTTATACATTAGTCAAGGTTAAAACTTGAAATTGTAATAAGATAAAGAAAGGAGGATTACATGTTTAAATTAAGATGGCGTGTGAGCATAATAAATCAGCAATAAGCAAAGTGAAACTTTATAAACCAAAAGGTACAATGTGTCATTATGAAGTCAGGGAAGTAGAAAAAGGGAGGCAAGCTCGCGACCAGACCTCCCGGCACCAAAGCGAAGGCCATCTTGATTAATACGGACAATGAGGATACAATTGTTTTATGTATTCATTGTATCTTAGCCGAATAAGAAATTCCCTTTTTTTATACATTAGTCAAGGTTAAAACTTGAAATTGTAATAAGATAAAGAAAGGAGGATCACATGTTCAAATGAAGATGGCGTGTGAGCATAATATATCAGCAATAAGCAAAGTGAAACTTTATAAACCAAAAGGTACAATGTGTCACTATGAAGTCAGGGAAGTAGAAAAAGGGAGGCAAGCTCGCGACCAGACCTCCCGGCACCAAAGCGAAGGCCATCTTGATTAATACGGACAATAAGGATACAATTGTTTTATGTATTTATTGTATCTTAGCCGAATAAGGCATTCCAATATTTTATATATTCGTCAAGGTTAAAACTTTGTATTAAGAGAAAAAAAGGAACACACTCTGAGTCAGAATTGAGGTTTTTGATAGCCCTTCCATCAGAGGCGCGTCCCACCTGAGCTCCCCCCAGGTCTGCTTCCGAGATCGGCTCAGGAAGGTATCACACACACCTAATAGCTAGAGACAAATTGGTGGAAAACATAAGCATAAAACAACACATCTGATTGGTGTAAACGAGGTCACATGACTACATGAAACAAATCTGAATTGGTTTAGACAGAAATCACACGTTTGAATGAAGTGCTGGTCGCTAGATGGCGTGTGAGCATAATATATTAGCAATAAGCAAAGTGAAACTTTATAAACCAAAAGGTACAATGTGTCACTATGAAGTCAGGGAAGTAAAATAAGGGAGGCAAGCTCGCGACCAGACCTCCCGACACCAAAGCGAAGGCCATCTTGATGAATACTTAGCGGACAATGAGGATACAATTGTTTCAAGAATACAAACAGCACCTGGATATGATGTTTGGCTTCGATAAGGTACTTTTGATAATAAAATCATAGGCAAGCACATACAAACTACAATTCCCCTTTTAATATTTGCTATTTTTCCAGTAATCAGTCAAATATGTATGTAATATACTAATTATTTGTTTGTGTTGTCGCACAGTATATTTAATAACTTATTTTGTTTAATAAAGTTTTTTTTAGGATCACACTGCAAAAAAATAATCAAATGAAACAAATACCATGAAAATATTGCATAGAATGTTGCTGTTTATTGATTTAATTTACAAAAAAAATAATTGGGAACATAGTAAAAAATGTTTTTGTTCTATTAGCAGATATCTTTTTAGCTAACATGTCTAGCAATCTTCGCAGTCCCTACTGAAGAAGTGCAATTCTAGAGCAGGATGCTACCACTACCATGCTTGACAGTGGGGTTTCAGATTGATTTGCAGTGTCACTCTACCAGACGTAACGTTTTGCATTCAGCCCAAAAATGTTACTTTTTGTCTCATCTCAGAGTACGACTAATAGGTGTCTTATGCACAGATATTCCTATCCTAGCTGTGTATGGCTGCCTGTCATCCAGTGTAGTAAGGCACCTCTTGGTTGCTTCTCCAATTAGTTTTCTCCTTGTTTTGGCCGAAAGTTTAGAGGGAAAGCCAGTCTTAGTCAGTTTGCATTTTGATACGATGGCTTGCATAGTACTGAGATGGGTAAAATGCCATTCCTGCTTTGAAGGTTTCCATTATCTTATCTCGGACCTGGCGTCTTTGGCCCTCAAAATGTCCACTTTTTTTTTCCTAGCCTAGTACAGAACAGGATCGAACATCCTGTGTGGAGTTTGCATGTTCTCCCTGTGCTTGCGTGGGTTACCTCCGGGCACTCCGGTTTCCTCCCACATTCCAAAAACATGCATGTTAGGTTAATTGGCCGGTCCAAATCGTCCCTAGGTGTTACTGAGCAAGCCAATTGTTTGTCTCTATGTGCCCTTTGATTGTCCCCTGCCCACTGCCCGAAGATAGCTGGGATGGGCTCCAGCACCCCGCGACCCTACTGAGGATAAGCGGTGCAGATAATGGTTGGATGGATGGATAGTACAGAACAGGTGCGTTTTAACTGAGACTTAATGACCCAAAGTTGCTCTCTGTCATTGCTTGTCATTTAGGTCGACATTGGATCATTCAGAAGTCAAATTTTGAAGTTATTCAGCTGTGCTGAGCAGGGGTCCAATGTTTTTGCAACACTGTTTTTTTCATTGTAAACAGAATTTAAAATTTAGATTCACTTCACGATTGTGTCTCAGGTGTGTTTTAACTGAGACTTCATGACCCAAAGTTGCTTTCTGTCATTGCTTGTCATTTAGGTCGACATTGGATCATTCAGAAGTCAAATTTTGAAGTCAGCTGAACTGAGCGGGGGTTTGACATTTTTGCAACACCGTTTTTTTCATTGTAAATAGAATTTAAAATTTAGATTCACTTCACGATTGTGTCTCAGGTGCGTTTTAACTGAGACTTCATGACCCAAAGCTGCTTTCTGTCATTTAGGTCGACTTTGGATCATTCAGAAGTCAAATTTTGAAGTCAGCAACACTTACATTTCAGTTTTTTTCATTGTAAACAGAATTTAAAATTTAGATTCACTTCACAATTGTATCTCAGGTGCGTTTTAACTGAGACTTAATGACCCAAAGTTGCTTTCTGTCATTGCTTGTCATTTAGGTCGACATTGGATCATTCAGAAGTCAAATTTTGAAGTCAGTCAGCTGAACTGAGCGGGGGTCCGATGATTTTGCAACACTGTTTTTTTTCATTGTAAATATGATTTCAAATTTAGATTCACTTCACGATTGTATCTCAGGAGCGTTTTAACTGAGACTTCATGACCCAAAGTTGTTTTCTGTCATTTATGTTGACATTGGATCGTTCAGAAGTCAAATTTTGAAGTCAGCAACACTTACATTTCAGTTTTTTTCATTGTAAACAGAATTTGAAATTTAGATTCACTTCACGATTGTATCTCAGGTGCGTTTTAACTGAGACTTCATGACCCAAAGTTGCTCTCTGTCATAGTTTGTCATTTAGGTCGACATTGGATCCTTCAGAAGTCAAATTTTGAAGTCAGCAACACTTACATTTCAGTTTTTTTCATTGTAAACAGAATTTAAAATTTAGATTCATTTCACGATTGTATCTCAGGTGCGTTTTAACTGAGACTTAATGACCCAAAGTTGCTTTCTGTCATTGCTTGTCATTTAGGCCGACATTGGATCATTCAGAAGTCAAATTTTGAAGTCATTCAGCTGAGCTGAGCGGGGGTTCGTTGTTTTTGCAACACCGTTTTTTTCATTGTAAATAGAATTTAAAATTTAGATTCACTTCACGATTGTGTCTCAGGTGCGTTTTAACTGAGACTTCATGACCCAAAGCTGCTTTCTGTCATTTAGGTCGACTTTGGATCATTCAGAAGTCAAATTTTGAAGTCAGCAACACTTACATTTCAGTTTTTTTCATTGTAAACAGAATTTGAAATTTAGATTCACTTCACGATTGTATCTCAGGTGCGTTTTAACTGAGACTTCATGACCCAAAGTTGCTCTCTGTCATAGTTTGTCATTTAGGTCGACATTGGATCATTCAGAAGTCAAATTTTGAAGTCAGCAACACTTACATTTCAGTTTTTTTCATTGTAAACAGAATTTGAAATTTAGATTCACTTCACGATTGTATCTCAGGTGCGTTTTAACTGAGACTTCATGACCCAAAGTTGCTCTCTGTCATAGTTTGTCATTTAGGTCGACATTGGATCCTTCAGAAGTCAAATTTTGAAGTCAGCAACACTTACCTTTCAGTTTTTTTCATTGTAAACAGAATCTAAAATTTAGATTCACTTCACAATTGTGTCTCAGGAGCGTTTTAACTGAGACTTCATGACCCAAAGTTGTTTTCTGTCATTTATGTTGACATTGGATCCTTCAGAAGTCAAATTTTGAAGTCAGCAACACTTACATTTCAGTTTTTTTCATTGTAAACAGAATTTAAAATTTAGATTCACTTCACGATTGTGTCTCACATGTTGTTGATTCTTAGAAAAGTTCTGAGGTCATGAGATCGAACCTCGTGTGTGGAGTTTGCATGTTCTCCCTGTGCGTACGTGGGTGTCCTCCGGGCACTCCGGTTTTCCTCCCACATTCCAAAACATGCATGTCAGGTTAATTGGCCAGATGGATGGATGGATAGTACAGAACAGGTGCGTTTTAACTGAGACTTAATGACCCAAAGCTGCTTTCTGTCATTGCTTGTCATTTAGGTCGACATTGGATCCTTCAGAAGTCAAATTTTGAATTCAGCAACACTTTTCAGTTTTTTTCATTGTAAACAGAATTTGAAATTTAGATTCACTCCACGATTGTCTCTCACATGTTGTTGATTCTTAGAAAAGTTCAGTTTTGAATCTTAAAGTTTGAAGACACGAGAAAATAGAACGCTTTGTAAAGCCTTTCTTTTTTTTCCTTTTTTTAATAAACACCGAATTGAACTTTTACTCGCACGCGTGTAACCGTCAGCGAGGATTTCCAATCTAGATAGTAGGAAAAGCAATAAAACACAGACTTTTTCTTTTTACTTCATCGGAGAATAAATCGACGTTTATCTCGACGGGCAATTGTGCTAGCGAGAAGCGACAACACCTCGTTCCTCAGTGCGTTAGCGCCGTTAAGTCTTGCCCCCGCGGCGTCGTGTTTTTGTATGCGCCAGGGAGATTACAGTGCCGACTTCAAAGTGCATCCTGGTGTTGAGCCAGGTCAGCGTGTTTACACAGGGGAATGTGTAGTGACAAATACACACGCTAGGAAAAATTCCTTACTCCAAATACGAATGGCCCCCGAGTGCATTGCTCTTATCGTCGGTCCCAGCGAGTGAGGCCAGGCATTTAATCGGGGTCAACCTGCCTCTCCGGGCAACAGACTTCTTCCCCAAAAATATTTTCCCTTCCTCTTGAGACTGAGAAATTGCTTGATTTTTTTCGGACTTATTTACAAGTATCGGCATGACCGTAAATACATTCTTATTAAAAGGCGATGTGTCAGTGTTCCAGTCCCTGCAGTAGAAATGATAATAAATGAGGAGATGTAAGGGTGTTTAGGGGATGATTGATCTCATTACTTCCCCTTACAACTTGCTACTTTGTCTTACCCCTTTTGTCATGAACCGGAACGGGATCGGGACCCAAATGCGTGACGTTACTCACATAAGCCTTTTATTTTACGGGAATTGGGGAGTCATGCACGTTAGGAAGGAGTCTGGTGTGGAATGATAGGGAGCCAGAGACCGACGAGCAGTGTTCCCTCTAAGCTGCGCGCAATTGCGCACTGCTCGCACAGTCTCAGCGCACAAGAACACAAGAAACTAAGGAATGGTTGGCATTTCTTGAATCCCAAGACCTTCCGTATGATGATGATTTTGTCCACGTTCCCATTGTAGCGCCTTATAATCCGGTGCGTCTTATGTATGTCAAATATAGGACCAAATACTATTTTTTTTCGGGATGCGCCCTATAACCCGGTGCGCCTTATAGTGCGGAAAATACGGTAATTAGCCTGATGTTTGAAACGTGACTTTATGTGTGTGTGTGTGAGAAAGATTGTTTTTATATTTAGGAATATAAAAACAAGTTCTTTTCATTGCATTGAATTCTGAGAAATCATTCCAAGAAAATCACAATGACCAAATGCTAGTGAGGTATTTCCAAACGCTGTGTCACTCCTGGAATATAGGTTTTAAGTGTGAAACGGAGACAGAAATCTTATTTTGTTGAGCGAACTTGGTAAAAAGCAAAGCAGTGATGCAAAACACAGCATTGAAGTGGACAGTAAACGGCATCTGGCATGAAATGGTCGAAAGTATCGCCAGCTAGGTTCATCGTAAAGCGCAGAATTACACATCGGACCCCCGGAAAAAGGACTTTAATGAAATAAAGCACAGGTGTCAAACAGGCGGCCCGCGGGCCAGATCAGGCCCGCTAAGGAATTGAATCCGGCCCGCGAGACAACACTCAGAGAAGCGCAAGAGAAAAACAAGCTACAGGTTGAAATATGTCAACTCGATGTTGCCAAAGCCAGGTGCCTCGAACAAAGACACTGTACTTGTATTTATTTTTCTCTCTCTCTCGCTCTCGCTCTCTCTCTCTCTCATTCTTGTCTCTCTCTCTCTCTCTCTCTCTCATTCTTGTCTCTCTCTCTCTCTCTCTCTCTCATTCTTGTCTCTCTCTCTCTCTCTCTCTCATTCTTGTCTCCTCCTCTCTCTCATTCTTGTCTCCCTCTCTCTCTCTCTCTCTCTTTTCCTCCCCTTTTCTCATACTCTCCGTCTCTGTCTCTTTCACTCTTTTTCTATTCCTTTGTTGCACTTTTTTTTTCTCTCTCTGTGTCCTTTTAACTTATTTTGCTCCAACTTCCTTCTTTCCTTTTCTCTCGTTTCTCTTTCTCTCTTCCTACCCTTTCGCGCTTTCTTTTCTCTTTTCTCTCCCTCTGTTTTTCTATTTCTCTTTGGATTTCTTTCTTCCTCTCCCTTTCTTTTCCCCCTCTCTCCTGACTTTTTATCTCTTTTCTTTCTCACGCTCTCTCCATCTCTCTTTTTCTTTCTTTGTCCCGCCCTCTCTCCTTTTCCCTCCCTCTTTCTCTTATTTGTTTATCTCTTTTTCTTTCTTTTTAATCTACTAGTCCGGCCCCCGACAGAATGTTTGTTCTATCGTGTGGCCCCCGAGTTCAAATGAGTTTGACACCCCCGAGATAAAGACAGATTTGTTCCTCTGCAGGGCAGTAAGAATTCCGTCCATACATTACTGCCTGACTCTCTTTGACTCTGTGGTTTTTCGTTTTTTGCTCCCTCTCCGGTCGTAAAAGCGCCACTTCTTCACGCCGAGGCAAACGCGCAGCCAATTATTTTCACAACGTCATCAATTATTAGCGCGCAATCTCTGCCTTCCAGTTCTCCCCGGTGTCATGAATATCAGAGAGAGTTGTCAGTCTCTTTGTTGCTTTCGTCTGCCCACGCTCTTGACTTGAAGTTTGTCCGAATCAAAAAGACGCTCTGTTGCTATTGTGTGTTTGTTGTGTCCTCTCTTGCATTTCAATTGAAATTGGGAGGTTTTTTTGCCCGTTTCGGTCGAATGCGTACCAGTGAGGTGCAGTCAGAGGAGAATATTTACTGTCATTGTTTAACTCGGGGGCCACACGATAGAACAAACATTCTGTCGGGGGCCGGACCAGTAGATGCAAGAGAAAGAAAAAGAGAGATAAAGAAATGAGAGAAAGAGGGAGGGAAAAGGAGAGAGGGCAGGACAAAGAAAGAAAAAGAGAGAGAGGGAGAGAGTGTGTGAAACAAAAGATAAAAAGTCCGTGAGAGGGGGGGGAAAGAAATGGAGAGGAAGAAAGAAATCCGAAGAGAAATAGAAAGACAGAAGGAGAGAAAGGAGAAAAGAAAGCGCAAAAGGGTAGGAAGGGAGAAAGAGAAGAGAGAGAAAAGGAAAAAAAGGAAGTTAGAGCAAAAGAGGTTAAAAGACACAGATAAAGAGACAGAGCAACAAAGGAAGAGAAAAAGACACAGAGAGTGAAAGAGACAGAGTGGGAGAAAAGGGGGGAGAGAGAGAGGGGGGGGCTGGTCAAAGAAAGAAAAAGAGAGGGAGGGAAAGAGCGTGTGAAACAAAAAATAAAAATTCATGAGAGAGGGGGAAAGGAAAGGGAAAGGAAGAAAGAAATCCAAAGAGAAATAGAGAGACAGAAGGAGAGAAAAGAGAAAATAAACCGCGAAGGGTATGAAGAGAGAAAGAGAAAAGAGAGAAATGGAAAAAAGGAAGTTAGAGCAAAAGAGGTTAAAAGACACAGATAAAGAGACAAAGAGCAACAAAGGAAGAGAAAAAGACACAGAGTGAAAGAGACAGAGTGGGTGAAAAGAGGGGAGAGAGAGAGGGGGGGGAGAGCTGGACAAAGAAAGAAAAAGAGAGAGAGGGAGAGAGCGTGTGAAACAAAAGATAAAAAGTTGTGAGAGAGGGGGAAGGGAAAGAGAGAGGAAGAAATAAATCCAAGGGCATGAAGAGAAAAAGAGAGAAAGGGAAAAAAGGAAGTTAGAGCACAATAGGTTGAAAGACACAGGGAAAGAGAAAAGGAGCAACAAAGGAAGAGAAAAAGAGAGACACAGAGTGAAAGAGACAGAGTGGGGGGAAAAGGGGTGGAAAAGAGAGGGAGAGAGAGAGAGAGCGTGTGAACCAAAAGATAAAACCTCGTGAGAGAGGGGGAAAAGAAAGGGAGAGGAAGAAAGTAATCTAAAAAGAAATAGACAGAAGGAGAGAGACGAAAAAAGAAAGCGCAAAGGGTATGAAGAGAGAAAGAGAAAAGAGAGAAAAGGAAAAAAGGAAGCAAAGGAGCAACAAAGGAAGAGAAAAAGAGAGACAGAGAGAGTAGATCACAGGTGTCAAACAGGCGGCCCGCGGGCCAAATCAGGCCCGCTAAGGGATTGAATGCAGCCCGCGAGACAACACTCAGAGAAGCGCAAGAGAAAAACAAGCTGCAGGTTGAAATATGTCCACTTGATGTTGCCAAAGCCAGGTGCCTCTCACAAAGACACTGTCCTTGTATTTGTTTCGCTCGCTCTCTCTCTGTCTCTGTCTCTGTCTCTCTGTCTCTGTTTTTCTCTCTCTGTCTCTGTTTTTTTCTCTCTGTCTCTGTTTTTCTCTGTCTCTGTTTTTCTGTCTGTTTTTGTCTCTCTCTCTCTGTCTTTGTTTTTCTCTCTGTCTCTGTCTCTGTTTTTCTCTCTGTCTCTGTTTTTCTCTCTGTCTCTGTCTCTCTGTCTCTCTGTCTCTGTCTCTGTCTCTGTCTGTCTCTCTCTCTCTGTCTCTCTGTCTCTGTCTCTGTCTCTCTCTCTGTCTCTTTCACTCTGTCTCTTTCACTCTGTTTTTCTCTTCCTTTTTTGCTCTTTGTCTCTCTTCTCTCCTTCTGTCCTTCTATTTCTCTTTGGATTTCTTTCTTCCTCTCCCTTTCTTTTCCCCCTCTCTCATGACTTTTTATCTCTTGTTTCTCAAGCTCTCTCTCTCCCTCTCTTTTTCTTTCTTTGTCCCGCCCTCTCTCCTTTTCCCTCCCTCTTTCTCCTATTTCTTTATCTCTTTTTCTTTCTCTTTAATCTACTAGTCCGGCCCCCGACAGAATGATTGTTCTATCGTGCGGCCCCCGAGTTACAATGAGTTTGACACCCCTGGAGTAGATGATCCTGAGTTTTTCCCAGCCTTTTACAATGCTCCGATTTATACCCCAGTGGAGGTTGATACCGGTATTGGCAGCAGCAAGACGCGTGCCAGACTGCCGCCTGCTCGAGGGCAGTGTGTCAAGCCCGCCTGGCGGGAATAGGAATTAGTTCATCCACCAATTAGCTCGCCGGGCAAATGGCTTCATGCCATCACGGTTGACAAAATACTAACTCACAAGTCTGGAAGTGTAAATATGATTACCATCTGACTTAACCGCGTAATGTTCCTGTAAAATCCGCCTGGAATCCCGATCCAAGACGTACCCGAAGTAAATTTGGAGATAATGGTGTCATGATTGCCAATTCGGGACACCTGTGACTGCCCAATGGGCGCCAACCGGCCATGAGAACTGATTGGCTCCCTGTCTCCTTTTAAACCCCCGGCTTTCAAGAGGACGCCGTCAGATCGTTGTGCGAACTGTTGCTCCCAGCTCAGGAAGCGCTCACGTTTAGACTCTGTTCCTGCCCTGTTTTTCTCTGCCTGATACCCGCTGCCAACCTGTTTCCTGTTTTCGTTCCCGTTCTGGGAAAAAAAAAGACGTGGGTTTTGACTCTGTCCGGTTTCCTGCCTGTGTTTCCTGTCCGGTGTCATTCCCGTCTATTTTTGTCCTGTTTATTATTCTCTCCAGTTTTCGTTCCCGTCTAGTTTGTCCTGTTTAATTTTGATATCCTGTTTCAATATCAATCCTGTCTGTCCCGTCCTGTCCGGTATCGACCCTATCCGTCCGATATCTGCTCGGGCAATTGGTATCGATCACATAGGCCTCTGACTTCCTGTCATTCCACGCCAGACTGCTGCCTAACGTGCATGACTCCCCATTTCCCGTAAAATAAAAGGGATGTGTGAGAAACGTCACGCATTTGGGTTCTACCGCTGTTACGGTTCATGACATCTATATGTTTAACTGTATCAAGATAATTTTTAGTCAAAAAGCTGTTGATCGTCCATTTTTATGTAAAACAAAGTATAAATCAAACCCACACCTCGTGGCGGCCCATTTCCGTTCCCATTTTTGTGCCTGTTGTGCTGGGTCTTCTGGGAAAAAAAAAGACGTGGGTTTTGACTCTGTCCGGTTTCCTGCCTGTGTTTCCTGTCCGGTGTCATTCCCGTCTATTTTTGTCCTGTTTATTATTCTCTCCAGTTTTCGTTCCCGTCTAGTTTGTCCTGTTTAATATCGATATCCCGTTTCGATATCAATCCTGTCTGTCCCGTCCTGTCCGGTATCGACCCCATCTGTCCGATATCTGCTCGGGCAATTGGTATCGATCACGTCGGCCTCTGACTTCCTGTCATTCCACGCCAGACTGCTGCCTAACGTACATGACTCCCCATTTCCCGTAAAATAAAAGTCATGTGTGAGAAACGTCACGCATTTGGGTTCTACCGCTGTTACGGTTCATGACATCTATATGTTTAACTGTATCAAGATAATTTTTAGTCAAAAAGCTGTTGATCGTCCATTTTTATGGAAAACAAAGTATAAATCAAACCCACACCTCGTGGCGGCCCATTTCCGTTCCCATTTTTGTGCCTGTTGTGCTGGGGCTTCTGGGAAAAAAAAAGACGTGGGTTTTGACTCTGTCCGGTTTCCTGCCTGTGTTTCCTGTCCGGTGTCATTCCCGTCTATTTTTGTCCTGTTTATTATTCTCTCCAGTTTTCGTTCCCGTCTAGTTTGTCCTGTTTAATATCGATATCCCGTTTCGATATCAATCCTGTCTGTCCCGTCCTGTCCGGTATCGACCCCATCTGTCCGATATCTGCTCGGGCAATTGGTATCGATCACGTCGGCCTCTGACTTCCTGTCATTCCACGCCAGACTGCTGCCTAACGTACATGACTCCCCATTTCCCGTAAAATAAAAGTCATGTGTGAGAAACGTCACGCATTTGGGTTCTACCTCTGTTCCGGTTCATGACATTTATATGTTTAACTGTATTAAGATAATTTTTAGTCAAAAAGCTGTTAATCGTCCATTTTTATGTAAAACAAAGTATAAATCAAACCGACACCTTGTGGCGGCCCATTTCCGTTCCTATTTTTGTGCCTGTTGTGCTGGGGCTTCTGGGAAAAAAAAAGACGTGGGTTTTGACTCCGTCCGGTTTCCTGCCTGTATTTCCTGTCCGGTGTCATTCCCGTCTATTTTTGTCCTGTTTATTATTCTCTCCAGTTTTCGTTCCCGTCTAGTTTGTCCTGTTTAATTTCGATATCCTGTTTCAATATCAATCCTGTCTGTCCCGTCCTGTCCGGTATCGACCCCATCTGTCCGATATCTGCTCGGGCAATTGGTATCGATCACGTCGGCCTCTGACTTCCTGTCATTCCACGCCAGACTGCTGCCTAACGTACATGACTCCCCATTTCCCGTAAAATAAAAGTCATGTGTGAGAAACGTCACGCATTTGGGTTCTACCTCTGTTCCGGTTCATGACATCTATATGTTTAACTGTATCAAGATAATTTTTTGTCAAAAAGCTGTTGATCGTCCATTTTTATGTAAAACAAAGTATAAATCAAACCGACACCTTGTGGCGGCCCGTTTCCGTTCCCATTTTTGTGCCTGTTGTGCTGGGGCTTCTGGGAAAAAAAAAGACGTGGGTTTTGACTCCGTCCGGTTTCCTACCGGTGTTTCCTGTCCGGTGTCATTCCCGTCTATTTTTGTCCTGTTTATTATTCTCTCCAGTTTTCGTTCCCGTCTAGTTTGTCCTGTTAAATTTCGATATCCTATTTCGATATCAAACCTGTCCGTCCCGTCCTGTCCTGTATCGACCCCATCCGTCCGATATCTGCTCGGGCAATTGGTATCGATCACGTCGGCCTCTGGCTTCTTGTCATTCCACGCCAGACTCTTGCCTAACGTACATGACTCCACATTTCCCGTAAAATAAAAGGCATGTGTGAGAAACGTCACGCATTTGGGTTCTACCGCTGTTACGGTTCATGACATCTATATGTTTAACTGTATCAAGATAATTTTTAGTCAAAAAGCTGTTAATCGTCCATTTTTATGGAAAACAAAGTATAAATCAAACAGACACCTTGTGGCGGCCCGTTTCCGTTCCCATTTTTGTGGCTGTTGTGCTGGGGCTTCTGGGAAAAAAACAAAGAACAAAGGAGGGGTCCTTCGAGGCAGTCACGTGGAAATCTCACAAATTGCTAGAATGATTCGTCGGCACTCGAAACCGCGTCGCCGCAACAAGTGTCTGCTCTGTTGACACGTTGCCAATTTGTTTCCCGGCTGTTGAAAATATTCCAATTACGGCTCGAGTGCTACAAAACGGGGGAAAAGTTAATGATGAGATATGATAGCAAGAAAGCTATTAAATAAAAGTACTTTTACTCCTTTTACACTTCCTGATTTCTGTATTTGTTTGCATTTTATCACTCACAGCGTTTTCAGATCGGTCTTTTTATGTTATCGGTTCAGATTCGATGAGGTTGATGTCACCTTATAGTCAACCAATGAGAACAAGGTATGGTCCCTGTCTGTCTGCTGATAAAACCCAAGACCCCAAACATATCCTGTCTCACACTCTGTGTGAATGTCCCCATGTTTAAACTCATGATTCAGCTGTCTCTCGCGACAGGAACTGCATAAGAAGGCGAAACAAACAATGACTAACACATTTGGCCGGTGTCCTTCTTGCAAGAAGACAAAAAAATGTTACTCCTATCCAAACTCAGACTTCTGTCTTTTTATTTCACATTTGGGCGGACTGAACCTAAGTAATAGAGGTTTGGATCCCACATAGATTATCAAACCAATTTGAATATCACTCAGACAACCTGTAAAAATACAAAATGTGGTTTTGAAATATTGATTTCAATTGTAAAGTCTCAAAAATTAAAACCTGGCCTTTTGTGTTATAATAATTGCCCCCTGAGGCTAATAGGAAGTTGGGTCTCCTTTTGCAGCGATAACAGAAATCAAACATTTGAAATAATTCGTTTTTCACAAGGCTGTATAGCAGGGGTGTCAAACTCATTTTAACTTAGGGGCCACACGTTGGAACTAACATTGTCTCAGGGGCCGGAAGGGTAGATTAGAGAGAAAGAAGAAAAGAGAAAGAAATAAGAGAAAGAGAGGGAGAGAGAAGTATAGACGGTAGGTAGGACAAAGAAAGAGAGAAAAAAGCGCGAGAGGGAGAGAGAGAGAAAGCATGAAATACAAGAGATAAAAAGAGAAATAGAAAGAGAAGGGAAAAAAGAGAAATAGAGCAAAAGAGAGAAGTAGAGAAAGGAGAAGGAAAGAAAGACAGAAGGAAAAAGAGAAAAGGAAAAAAGGAAGAGAGCAAAAGAAGGTAAAAAGACCAAGAGGAACAAAGAAAGAAAAAGAGAGACAGAGAAAGTGAAAGAGAGAGAGAAAGAGTGAAAAAATGGGAGGAAGAGAGAGAGAGAAAAAGAGAAAGAAAGAAATACAAGTACAGTGCCTTTGTTCGAGGCACCTGGCTTTGGCAACATCAAGTTGACATATTTCAACCTGCTGCTTGTTTTTCTCTTGCACTTCTCCGAGTGTTGTCTCGACTCAATCCCTTAGCGGGCCTGATCTGGCCCGCGGGCCGCCTGTTTGACACCCGTGCTGTATAGGATTTTTTTTGCCCACTCTTCTTTGCAAAATCGTTGGAGGGTTTTCCAGCATGAACTGCCCTTTTAAGGTCACCCCGCAGCATCTCATTTGGATTTGAATCTGGACCTAGACTTGGTCACTCTAGAACCTTCATTTAGTTTTCAGAGGTGGTCTTGCTGTTGTCTTCAGGATTGTTGTCCTGCCGCATGATCCAACTGATGTCATTCTCCTTCTGGGTCTTCCGGTAAACATCAGAAGTCTTTATTCTGTTAACCACAGCGAGTAGTCCTGGACCTGGGGCAGGAAAGTAGCCCCAGGCTGACTCCACCCTAGGACAGACACTGGGCAAAAATGACATCCATGGGAGAGTTCCCAGGCACAAACCACTGATGTTCAACAGTACACAAAGAGGTTTGCCAAAAAGCATCTTGATTATCCTCAAAACTTCTGTGGACTGATGAGTAGTAACATTATGCTTACAGTAAAGCATGGAAGCGGCAGTAGGATGGTCTGTGTCAAGCACCAGGACGGAATCTCGGACCCAATTGCGTTTGTTTTAAAGGAATCTTTATTGGATTGAGCTGACAGAGCTTGCTTTGGAAGCCGATGGTTGTCGGTCGCTAGCAGCGTTGGACGGAATGGCAGCTCCGTGTCAGGTAGGCAGAATCGATACGGCTTAGCGGCTAGGTCGATGGCCAGGGCAGGAGAGCAGGTCGTAATCGTGGGGCAGAAACAGGTCGATACCGAAGGCGGGCAGGAATCAAACAGGAAAGGTCTTTGGTACTGGAATCTGGCAAAACACACAGAGAGACACAAGTACGGTCTGACACCCTCCTCTGGCCGCTGACAGCTTAAGAGGAGAGTGCCAGCCAATCAGAGAGATTGCCACAGGTGTCTTCATTTTGGCAATCATGACAGTCTGGGGATCCAACTTTTCGATATTTTTTTTGTTAGCATAATATAAAATGTTGTTTTCTTTTCATTATTCTGGCTCCGATGTTGTTGATTTTTTTTTTTTATGTTTGAGTTTTAAGCCTGAAATCTGACAATATGTATAATACTTTAGCAGGGAACTGTAGATGTATGACTGTATATCTTTCCCTTTTACAGTCGGGCAGTGGGCAGAAAACGGGGATGAAGATGGCCGCCATGCGCTTAAAAGGACCCCTGTCCCAAGCCGGGGTCAAATGTCCCGGGAAGACGGGAAGGAGACACATTTATATGCTGCTATTGCTGCTGCTATCGTCTACTCTGGGCCAAGACACTGACGGTAATTGATTCATTAATTTATCTCTGAAATATAATTTGTTCTTATTGGTTGATGATGACTGCTTTAGAGTGCCCCGTTGTTGGAAAAATGGTGAGGAAAACAAATCATTAGAGCAGGGGTCCCTAATGTGGTACTCGTGAAGACCAGGTAGCCCCATAAGAACACCTGTGCCGCCTGCATGTGTGAGAAACGTCACGCATTTGGGTTCTCCTCTTATGCCGGTTCTTGACATATTCCCGCTTCTTGATTTGGGTCGCATTTACTCAGACCAGTTAAGAACAACCGCCTTAGAGTGCCTCGTTGTCGGTGTCGATAGGCAAATGAGTTATTTTTTGTCAGCACCAGAACGGAAACAGGACCCAGTTTTATTGAAGGAAAAAAGGAATCCGGTCGTCGCTGGACGCGGGAAGCAAGTCACTCTCGTACTCGGATTGCGCTCCGAACGCGGAAGTGGATCTTCCATAGCGAGCGATGGTGGTGTCAGGGAGGGAAAAACGGGTCGGTAGCCGGGACAGAAGAGCAAGGCGTGGTCGGGGTCGGAAACAGGTCGTAAGCCAGGTCGGGAGAGTAGACTTAGTCGGGGGACAAAAAGAGATCATAAGCCAGGACGGGAGAATAGACGTGTTCAGGAGCAAAACAGGTCGTAGCCAGAGACAGACTGGAGCAAAAACGGGACAGGTGGGAGTCAGGGTCGAAAAAGACTTGCTTAGTATTCTCAGAGGTTTGCAGACGCGTTACGTTTCTCACAAGTTTTATTGGAGGAAAGAGAAAAGGCTGCTCCCACGATCCGGTGTTCGCTGGACGCGGGAAGCAGGTCGCTCTCGTACTCTGATTGTGCTCCGGAAGCGGAAAAGGGTCTTCCAGAGCGAGCGATGGTGGTGTCAGGGACGGAAAAAACGGGTCGGTAGCCGGGACTAGGAGAGCAAGGCGTGGTCGGGGTCGGAAACAAGTCGTAAGCCGGGACGGGAGAGTGGATGTAGTCGGGGGACAAAAAGAGATCGTAAGCCGGGACGGGAGAATACACATCTTCAGGAGCAAAACGGGTCGTAGACAGAGTCAGGGTTGAAAAAGGCTTGCCTAGTATTCACTGAGGTTCAGAGACAGACTGACCACAGGGGATTGACAGGACTGGGTTCAAATAGCGACAGGGAGCCAATCAGAACCCGAGCAGTTGGCGCCAAATGAGCGGGCACAGGTGAAGTCGTAAGCCGGGACGGGAGAATAGACGTCTTCAGGAGCAAAACAGGTCGTAGCCGGAGACAGACAGGAGCAAAAACGGGACAGGTGGGAGTTGGAGTCGAAAAAGGCTTGCCTAGTATTCACAGAGGTTTGCAGACGGACTGACAACAGGGGATTGACAGGACTGAGTTCAAATAGTGACACGGAGCCCCGGCGGGTGGCGCCAAATAAGCCGGCACAGCCGAGTCACATCATGAAAATGTTCTATATTTAACACACCTTCATTTACTCAAATTGGAAGTCAAAAGTTGAATTTGAAAGAAGTGTGTTTAAAATAAATGAATGATTTTGAGCCCAAGAGAAGCGATTGCCTGTGGCGCCGGTAAAGCTCGGCCATTTGCTAGAACATTAATATCACATTTATCGGCGGGTCCTTCAGATTTATCCGCTTGGCATTTAGCCGACACGAGTGCGCTGATATTCAGCTCCAAGAGAGCATCGAACGCACTCGTGTGTGCGCGGCCGGGGTTTTTTTTTTTTTTTTTTTCAGACGTTTCATTTCTTTTCTCTCTATCCATTAATTCTAAAGCACTATGATAGCGCCAGCCACCTCGATTTACTTTCTCTTGACGGGGCCTGAATTCTCAGGATAACCTAAATACAGTGCTGCACTTGACAGGTCTTTTATACAGAAACGGAAAGTTGTCCGGGTGAACTTTTTTGTCGAGGTATTCGGCTCGCAAATTGGCCGAGTTGGCAAAAGTGAAGAAGAGTTGAGCAGGGAAGACACCGGCTATCGATTCCGGGGGGGGGGTTCGAATTCATGGGGGGGAACAACTAATATTACCCCCCAAAAGCCCACCCAGCAAAAGCTTACATCGGGTTTCATTATTCTAGTTTCGTTTTTCCCCTTGATTACCTTTTTAAATTCCTGGGTGTGCACATCGACGACGACCTCTCCTGGTCTGCAAACACCAGAGCGGTGGTAGGGAAGGCCCAGCAGCGACTCAATTTCCTGAGAGTGCTCAGGAAAAACCATCTAAAACAGCAGCTGCAGGTGTCCTTTTACAAAGCCACCGTGGAGAGCATTCTAACATACTTTATTACGGCGTGGTATGCTGGGTGCACAGCAGCAGATAGGAAAACGCTCCAGAGGGTCATCAAAACCTGCTTTTAACAAAGGGTAAAAAAGAAAAAATATGCTTAAAAAATCATAAAAATATGTAAGGTTTCCAACAAAAAACGTGCTAAGTATAGCCAGAATCTAGAGTAGTTTTGCATTGATTTAGCAGAAGGTGTAGAGGAGGGAGGGAGTTCAGAGTCCTGATGAAAGAAGCTGTCCTTGAGCCTGCTGGTTCTGGCTCTGAAACTCTCTAGTCGTTTCCCCGATGGCAGCAGGTTGAGGATTTTGTGCGATGGGTGGGTGGGGTTACTCTAACTTGATCAAGTTAAAGTAACCCTACCCAACCCTGCATGTGCTAATGAAAGAGAGATAGCTATATAGAGAGAGAAACAGAGATATATATAAAGAGAGAGACTGAGATAAATAGAGAGGGATAGGGATAAAACGATACATATAGAGAGAGATAGAGAGAAACACAGGTATAGAGAGAGAAGGAGAGACATTGAAATGGCACGGTAAAAAAAGGATTTTTCTTTTTAAAGCGCATTTTTACCTCAAATGTAAACATTTTCCGTTGCGCGCCACTTTGTATCGAGGCTTTACGGTACCGCTCCTCCTCCTCTGCTCTGTATGACCGCGCAGCGGCGAGGAGAAGAGGGGAGATCTGAGGTTTAACCCAGCCAAAGAAACACCAGCGCCCGATAATTGAAAAAATCTCGTTCTTTCCAGCCAGCGTGGCCAGATGACTGTGCAAAAAATGACCATGCTGTTTGTGCATTGTGCCTCGCAGATCAAGTGTTAAACGTCATTACGAGATGAAACATCAACATGAATTCAAGGACTAGTCTGACAAGGCGGATACATTAAAACGCGCCTTAAGGATTGTTTGTTGGTCATTACTTTTGAGTTCTTTGAGTTCTGATATGAATTACTAATCCCAAGAAAACTGCGTGCTTGGTCCAGGCGATTGAGCAGTTCTCTGAGTTCCTGTTTTTCTCCTCAGCGGAGGTTAGTGATGTGGTCCCCCCCAATGCTGACGACCTTCATATTGGTGTAGGGCTTAGGTCATGGTCCTCTCCAGGAAGTTCAGTTGGAGAGAAAATGGAGCCGTGTATCACACCGACTGTCTTCTGAAACTATGCTCCAATGTTTGAGTAGGGCATACAAACTTATTTGGTTCCTCAAGCTCAAATTAATGATGCTGGTCAGGACCTTTCTAGCTAATGAGCAGTTAGCTATCCAGGAACCTTATCATAGTCGAAGGTCATGGTAGTTATTTCTGTTGCACTTTGCACAACTTGGTGCATCTTATTCCGCTCTACATTTTAGTGGAATTCAATAAAAGCAGCCGCAGTGGTGTCGACTATGTCACGGTTGCCATGGCGCCCAATTGGCCCCGCCCATGTGGCGCCAGCTGCAGCTCATTAACAGATTGGCTTTCCGTCTTTTTAAGCTCAGTGCGCTCTCTCTTACTTTGTCGGTCCGTCAACGAACCTCTGCCCTGCAAGACGTGGGTTCTGACTCGGTCCTGTTTTCCTGTTGGTATTTCCAGTCCGTATTGTTCCCGTTTATTTTTGTCCTGTTTACTATCGGTTTCCAGTTTCGTTCCCGTCTATTTTTGTCCTGTTGATTATTCTCTCCAGTTTTCGTTCCCGTCTTGTTTGTCCTGTTTATTTTCGATATCCTGTTTCATTATCTATCCTGTTTGTCCGTCCTTTCCTGTTATCAACTCGGGCAAATGGAATCGATCTCGTCGGTCTTTGGCTTCCTGCCTAACGTGCATGACTCCCCATTTCCCGTGAAATAAAAGGCTTGTGTGAGAATGTCACGCGTTTGGGTCCTGATCCTGTTCTGGTTCCTGACAGCCTATGCAGCTCTAACTTCACAGGAATTCTTAATCGGGTGCAGGAATTCACCAGAGCAGCGGAGCATTTGCCGTTCCACGCCGCAGGGCCCATTGTGCGGTTTGCCTCGGGATTATACGTAGCCAATCGAGGCAATAAATAGCATTTTAGTTTTTCGGTTACAACGATTTCCGGTGAGAAAAAAACAAATCGTGCTAAATTGGTTCAGAGTTGACGTGTGTGAATCCTCACACACCAGCTTCATTAAAAATGTACCAGTACTGGCGTCATTACGGGACCGGAAAATGTGGAAAAAATATCATTTCTCGGCCAATTAAAGGATAGTACTCCGGCTCATCGTACACGAGGGCCTGAAACTGCTGGGAACATTCTGGAACTGCGGCTCATTAAGGCAAAATCTCAGCGCTCGGGTTGAAATGAGGAAAGTGCCGGCTGCCTCGTTACAATGCAGTTGTGATTTAAGGTACGCGTTCATGTCGTTTCACAAAAATGCTCGGAACTCAAAACGTACCCTCCCAAATCCCGACTGACTGTGATGTAATTGCCGATATTGAGTGGTGGCCTCCCCATAATGAAAAAGGAATGCATATTTTTAGGGGTAGGGTTACTTTAACTTGATTACTTTCAATCACTTTTGGATTACTCCAATAGCAAATATGCTAATAAAAGACAAAATAAACTAAATATGAATCAAATGACTCCATTTTGTGCAGGCTTGGGGAGTAACGGAACACACGGAACGGCAAAAATGATGTTGGATTTATTTTCATTTTGTTTCTGTCGCATTTGATGTTCGTTTTGCCGGAGATCAAAGAGATCAAAGCCAGGAGAGAAAGCTTACCATGTGTTGTGAGTCATCATTTTAGTCATATTTAGTTCCTTTTGTCTTTTATGAGCATATTTGGTATTGGAGTCATCCAAAAGTCTTTGAAAGTAATCCAGTTAAAGTAACCCTACCCAACCCTAAGCACATTATATGCTCCTCGTGGGAATACAGTATTTACCGTAAATTCCGGACTATAGAGCGCACCTGATTATAAGCCGTACCCACCACATTTTAAGAGGAAAACCGATTTTGTACATACACAAGCCGCATCTGTATATAAGCCGCATGCGCCCACATTCAAACATGTAACACAAAATGAACCCAAACCCGACTTCAAGTCCCGCGATTGAAACTAAATGTCCTTTATTAAAGTCCACAGTCCAAAAATCGCAGCCGGCAAAATGAACAGAAAATGATACCGATACTTAAGGTTTGGTGCAGACCTGCAGAGTCCGGGTCCCGTGGAAAGTAATCCAAGGAAAAAAGTGTATATTTCCAAAGGTAAGGGTGGGAAAAATATATCAGATGAACACATTTACTCACGCAACTCTTTTTTTCTTTAACCAACTTCTTCTTTCCTTGTTTGTCCCTCACCTTTAGCAGTCCCCACTTGAACTCGGCACCCCACGTTTGTTCCGCCCCTCATTTTTAGTTCACTCGTGCAAATCAGAATAAGTGTCTAAAATAAATACAAACAAATACATTACAAAAATATACAGTTGCAAATACATATTATACATGGGTTACACATATTTACAAAGAAAGACGGTACACCGAGAGAGTTTTCAAAGCTTTAATAATAATAATATAGCTTTGACAGGGCAGTTAATGGTAGCATCATTCGAGCGCCGCTGGCGGCCGTTAGAAAAATGACATAAATTGGCCGCATCACTGAATAAGCCGCAGGGTTGAAAGTTAGGGGAAAAAGTAGCGGCTTATAGTCCGGAATTTACGGTAATAGTATTTGTGGTTGGTAAACTCGCAAAAAACAGGCTTTATATTGGCAATCTCTACTATCATCATCTATACGTAATATAGAATAGAATAGAATATGCCTTTATTGTCATTGTTACAACATGGGATATGCTGTGACAACGAAATTGGACGACTCCAGTTCCACATTTACAGTGAGGATAAGGAAACAAAGAGATAAAGGAACAAAGAACTAACTGTCTTTGTTGTAAGTAGGCTTTGTTTTCCTTAGGAGGGGGGGTGAGGGGGTTGAGGAACAAACAGAGTTGGTGGATACAACCGGAATGTTTGATATTTGATCTTTCATTACACATAGTCCAGTGTTTTTCCCTAATTGCTCAGTCCACATATTGAATGGATTTGGGAGTACAGTCCATAAGCATGCCCGATTAAATGAAAATATTTTTTTTTCAGTAGGGCTGCCTGTGCTGCGCCTCAGCTCTAATTGAATACAACTAAAATATGGAGCGAAAAAAAGCAACAAGTTGAGGAAATAGCAAAACAAAGAACGAACATGACCTTTGAATATAATGAGGTTCCCGTATAACAAACTACTCATTAGCTATTAAGGCCCACTAACTGACTAGCCTCATTAATTGGAGCTTGCCGATATTAATATTGTATGATATGATAAACAGTCTTCTGTCTTTTCAGTCAAATGAGATCCATTACTTGATCCAATGACGCTTAAATTTAAAGAAAAAAGTTTGCATTTCACCCAGAGCGATATAGCGGGTCGGACCAAATAAGCATGTCCTCTACACTCTTCACCTTTCGTGCTTTATTTTGCCACCTTTTTATTTTTTTTAATTTTTTTTTTGTACTATCAATATTTGAACTGAACTGAACAATAACACTAAACAAAAATGTGTAAACCAGGGGTGTCAAACTCATTTTAACTCGGGGGCCACACGATAGAACAAAAATTCTGTTGGGGGCCGGACTAGTAGATTAAAGAGAAGGGAAGAGAAAAGAAAGAAAGAAAGAGAGAGAATGAGAAAGAGAAAAAGAAAGAGAAAAAGAAAGAGAAAAAGAAAAAGATAGAGAAAGAGAGGACGAAAGAAGAGAAAGAAAGAAAGAAAGAAGGGAAAGAAAGAAAGAAGAGAATGAAAGAAGAGAAAGAAAGAAAAGAAAGAAAGAAGAGAAAGAAAAAGGAGAAAGAAAGAAGATAAAGAAAAGAAAAAAAGAGAAAGAAAAGAAAGAAGAGAAAGAAAGAAGCGAAAGAAGAGAAAGAAAAGAAAAAAAGAGAAAGAAAAGAAAGAAGAGAAAGAAAGAAGCGAAAGAAGAGAAAGAAAAGAAAAAAAGAGAAAGAAAAGAAAGAAGAGAAAGAAAGAAGCGAAAGAGAGAAAGAAAGAAAGAGAAAGAAGAGAAAGAAAAGAAAAAACAAAGAGAAAGAAAGAAGAGAAAGAAAGAAGAGAAAGAGAGAAAGAAAGAAAGAGAAAGAAGAGAAAGAAGAGAAAGAAAGAAAGAAGAGAATGAAAGAAGAGAAAGAAAGAAAAGAAAGAATAAGAGAAAGAAAAGGAGAAAGAAAGATAAAGAAGATAAAGAAAAGAAAAAAGAGAAAGAAAGAAAGAAGAGAAAGAAAGAAGAGAAAGAAAGAAGAGAAAGAAAGAAGAGAAAGAAAGAAGAGAAAGAAAGAAGAGAAAGAAAGAAGAGAAACAAAGAAGAGAAAGAAAAGAAGAGAAAGAAAGAAGAGAAAGAAAGAAGAGAAAGAAAAGAAAGAAAAGAAAGAAGAGAAAGGAAGAGAGAGAGAAATAAATACAAGTACAGTGCCTTTGTGAGAGGCACCTGGCTTTCTCAACATCATGTTGACATAGTTCAACCTGCAGCTTGTTTTTCTCTTGCGCTTCTCTGAGCCTTGTCTCGCGGGCCGGATTCAATCCCTTAGCGGGCCTGATCTGGCCCGCGGGCCGCCTCTTTGACACCTGTGGTGTAAACGGATGGATGGACTGATGGGTGGATCCATCTATCTCTCTGTCTCTCGGTTTCTTTTTTGCTCTTTATCTCATTAGCACATATGCTCCTCATAGGAAGACGGTATTTAGTAGTGATTGTGGTTGGTAAACGTGCAAAAATAGGGTTTATAAAAGCAATCTTTCGATATTTAATGTCATGGAATAATATATTAGATAATACATTTTAAAATAACATTACACAGATCTCATCTCATCTCATTAGCTGCACCGCTTATCCTCAGTAGGGTCGCGGGGGTACTGGAGCCCGTCCCAGCAATCATCGGGCAGTGGGCGGGGGACACCCTGAACGGGTTGCCAGCCAATCGCAGGGCACACGGGGACGGACAACTCACTCGCCCATTCACACCTAGGGACAATTTGGACCGGCCAATTCACCTGACATGCATGTTTTTGGAATGTGGGAGGAAACCGGAGCGCCCGGAGGAAACCCACGCAAGCACGGGGAGAACATACAAACTCCGCACAGGAAGTCTGGAGCTGGATTTGAACCCACGCAGGAGGTTTCCATGACACGAACTGTGCCGCACATGCGCTAACCACTGCGCCGCCGTGCTGCCCATTATATTATATTCATTCATATCAGAACTCAAAGAACTCAAAGTAATAACGTCGATTTTTTTTTATCAACACCTAGAGGCAAATTCGTTTACTGATTGCAGTAAACAATCATTTGTTTCAACCCTCACGATTTTCAAAATTCAAGCCAGAAAAATCCCTACATATGTTAAAAATATTGACTTTTCAGTATAACAAATGAACTGCAAATTACAATAAGAAACTAATCAGTTTAAAAATAAAAGCTATTCGTTACTTACTCATTAGCTAGTAAGACCCTAATTCCCACTGACTCTTCAAAAGAATGACTTCAATAATTGGAGCTCGCATATCCAATTAATTTGTATGTGCTCAACTCGAAAAATAGTGCGTCTCTTCAGTCAAATGAGATCCATTACTTGATTTAATGTTATAAATTAGTGGAGTGACACAAATTGTGATGAAATATAAAAAAAAAAACTAAGTTTGATTCCGCCTATTACCTGGAGCAATAACAACACTGAAAATGTGTAAATGGGTGGATGGAAGGATGGATCTCTTGGCCTCCCGGTTTTTTAACCCCCGACCAGTGTTCCCCCTAAGCTGTGCGCAATTGCGCACTGCTCGCACATTCTCAGTGCACAAGAAAATCTAGCCAGCGCACAAAAATCAGGGCTCAAAATTACTCATTAAGAAAGGACTTAAGTCAAAGTTACAGTGCATGAAGGTAAAAACACACGGGTTCCCCTGACGTTGTGTCCTAAATGTGGTATTTTGAAGTCGAGTCGAAGTAGAACGAAGTTGAGTCAAGTTAGTAGAGTTTGTCGAGAACCGGCTTCTTCGGCTCGGCTCACTAAAAGGAACCGGCCCCTTCGGGTCCTAAACGGCTGTTCAGGTTGTTTTTGCTTCTTCCATCCCTATATGACCAAATATGATGTAAAATTATGCACACAATGACTTAAAGGAAGGGGGGGAATAGGACAAAAAAGAAAAAAAAACAAAATGAAAAAGTAGTCAAAAGCTGAGAAAAAAAAAACAAAAGGAAGAGGAATAAAGAAGGAAAAATTTATAAAAAAAAAAGCCAGGAAAAAAAGAAATGTAGGAAAAAAGTAAATGGAGAACTAATCTAAAAGTGATCCTTGAACTAATCTATGTGCCACAAAAACAAAACCTTGTGAACAAGTGAACCTAGCTAGCACCTCCAAACCGCTAATCCACAAACTCTTCACCGGGCGGCAAAAGTCGTAGACCCCGGAGTTGACTCGTAGACTCAAGACTTGAATAGCGTTAGCAATAAGCATCTGCGCTTTTGGAAGCGCCATTGTTTACTAAGCGCACGACGAGCTTGGCTCGCCGGTGTCGCCGGCTGTCAATTACCGCAAGCGTGAAGCGTCACCTGTTTGCCAGCCGGTGCCGCCGCCGGGGAATCGTACGTGACAGACTTTCGAAAATCTTTTTGTTCCTGGATCCTCACAAGGATAGCCTGGCAAATTGTTGCTGAAAGTTGACTATGCACACTAAACGACCAACCCGATGCCGTATTTTCCGCACTATAAGGCGCACCGGGTTATAGGGCGCACCCCGAAAAAATCGTTTTTGGGCCTATATTTGACATACATTAGGCGCACCGGATTATAAGGCGCTACAATGGGAACGTGGACAAAACAGTCAGATGATTCAGTCCAACTGATTACCCCCTTAACATTCCCAAAGCTTGCAAAGATGCAAATACGTGTCTCAGACATATACGGAAACAGTGTCCGTACGATGTCACTCAAATGCATCGTTCCATCATTCCGAAGGGTAAAGTCTTGGGATTCAAGAAATGCCAACCATTCCTTAGTATCTATTTTCTTTTTCGCTCGCAACTTTACCGTGCATATGACAATAAACACTTGGAATTGAGTTGAATTTAAAAATAGACACTCCATTGCATCCATTATCTGCACCGCTTATCACAGAAACATCGAGTTCAGTCTGAAACAAGATACAGGGACAATATAAAACCCAGGGTAGCTCACCGAAGTCGTTGTGTTCATAATAATGTGCAGCCAATGTCCTCTTATATCCGTGAGGGTAGTAAATCCAGGAGAATACAATATTTACAAATACAGAAGAGAAAAAAATGCTTTATCTATGCCGTCAGCCACATGCTATACGCATTCATCTTTTTCGGCCAATTGCAGGCTTTATTTCGCCGTTTCAGCCAATGCCAGCCTGTAAATGATAAAAAGGATCCGCCCCTTGACCTCAGAATAACTTGAGCCAATAGTGATCGATTCAAATGATGATTGACACATTGGTTAGCCAATGAAACGCCGGTAAATAAATCCCAGCATACACCGCGTACGACATGGCGTTCGGGGGAAAATCGAGTCGGCGGGTGCAAGTTAGTTGGAAAACTTTGCCATTTAATATTGATCCATAAATAAGGCGCACTGTATTATAAGGCGCATGCTCAGCTTTTGAAAAAAATAAAGGCCTTTAGGTGCGCCTTATAGTGCGGAAAATACGGTAACCTCTACTTGGTTTGAAATTGTTGCGATTTGATACGGTTTGGGTAAGTGTGGTGCGATTCAATGACAATAAAGGTATATTCTATTCTATCTATGTAGGCTGCTTTTCAACCAAAAACGAGTGCTAAATGCACAAGGAAGAATACAAACTATGGGGACTCAAAGTGACCAAAACATAAGCAAATGTTACCCTCAATTTTTTGGCCTTTTTTTTCACAGTCACACTGGATTTCTTCTGGGAAGAAAATCAAAACTTGGCTATAAACAAGGTGTACGAACCCTGGAATTGGTTATTAAGTAATCCAGGTGGTAAAAAAAGTACTTTTTAAATGAAGTACCTACAAACTAAGCATTTGGTTTCCAGTTTTTGCGCCCAACACTGTTCACCAACCAGGGTTGGGTAGGGTTACTTTAACTGGATTACTTTCAATGACTTTTGGATGACTCCAATACCAAATATGCTCATAAAAGACAAAAGAAACTAAATAGGAATCAAATGATGACTCACAACACATGGTAAGCTTTCTCTCCTGGCTTTGATCTTTTTGATTTCCAGCAAAACGAACATAAAATGCGACAGAAACAAAATGAAAATGGAAGGAAGTTCTTCTATTAGAATATACCGCTTGGAAACGCTACCTTCATTTTTGCATAACCCAAAATAAATGTCCATACATGATGCATAATACAGCAAGAAATACACATATTTATTCAATGCGCGGTTTATTAAGTCAAACTACCGGGAAACATGGCAACAATTTCAAGCGTTTTTAAGCACTTTGTCCCAAATTCAAGCCATTTTCAATCCGTGAAAACACATTAAACGACCAAATTTTTCCAGGATTTCAAGTACCCATACGAACCCTGATTAGAATCAATGCAAAATGAACTCTTAGCAGTTATTATTATCAGGGTTGGGTAGGGTTACTTTCATGGGATTACTTTCAATTACTGTTGGATGACTCCAATATCAAATATGCTAATAAAAGACAAAATAAACTAAATATGACTAAAATAATGACTCACAACACGTGGTAAGCTTTCTCTCCTGACTTTGATCTCTTTGATCTCCGGCAAAACGAACATCAAATGCCACAGAAACAAAATGAAAATGGAAATCCAAACATCATTTTTGCCGTTTCGTGTATTCCGTTACTCCCCAAGCCTGCACAAAATTTAGTTATCTTATTCATATTTAGTTTCTTTTGTCTTTTTTTTGCATATTTGGTATTGGAGTAATCCAAAAGTAATCAAGTTAAAGTAACCCTATCCAACCCTGTTCACTTATATCTCAACTATTACAAGATATACAGGGTTGGGTAGGGTTACTTTAACTTTTTTTTCAGAGCTGTTACTTTTTTCTTTTTGTTCTCTATTTACTTTTTTTCCTTTGTTTCTTTCTTTTCCTTTTTCCCGTTTTTTTCTGGATGTTTCCTTCTTTTTTCTTTTCCTTTTGTTTCTTTTTTTCTCAGCTTTTCACTACTTTTTCATTTTGATATTTTTTTTCTTTTTTTTCTATTTCCCCCCCTTCCTCTAAGTCATTTTGTGCACAATTTTACATCATATTTAGTCGTGTCGGGATTAAAGAAGCAAAAACAACCCGAAGAGCCGTTTGGGACCCGAAAGAGCCGGTTCTCTTTAGTGAGCCGAGCCGAAGAAGCCGGTTCCCGACAAACTCTACTGACTTTACTCAACTTCGTTCTACTTCGACTCGACTTCAAAATACCGCATTTAGGAAACAGCGTCAGGGGAACCTGTGTATTTTTACCTTCATGCACTGTAGCTTTGACTTAATTCGCTTCTTAATAAGCAATTTCGAGCCCTGATTTTTGTGAGCTGGCTAGATTTTCTTGTGCGAACAAAAACAAGGAACGATTCGAGGTTACCGATACCGGCACCGGAGAGTATCCGACGTGACCCGCAGACAAGTGTTAGGACGCCGCTGCTGTTGTTGACAAATCCAACACTAAGCCCCTCGACGGGGGTCGGCCTTCGGCCGGCGTCTGATTGGGCCCCGCCGACACTCACAGGGACAGGGAGCCCGACGAATGGATAAGCCGGCACGGTGGCAGAGTGGGATGTGCTGCTGATTTTGTGAGCGCTCAGGTCAACATGCCGTCGCCTCCGGAGACGCATCAATCCAACACAAGGTCGCACAGTCTCTTGTCGCCCAACCTTTCCTTTTTCTGTAAATCCCAGGACTTACCGATTAACTCACTCGATGCCAAACTTTTCCATCATTTGGGAAGTTCTGGTATCAGAATTGTTATTTAGTTATATAGTGTTAGGAATTAAATATTAAAATGTACCGTTTACCAAATTAATCGAGTTATCTGACTCCATTAACCAAACACAACCTACATTCACCTAACAATGCGCGTTCATTCTTGATGGTAAAATGAACAAGAGACCGGCATTTCCACACGGGGGCGGATTTATTTTCTTTAAGTATTTAACTAAGTGAATTCCATCGAATTAGCCGAATTAGTGTCTCTCTTTGTCGAGGGTCTCTCTCGATTGTCCCTCTCATGATCTCCGGTTCTTCTTCCCACGTCTTTTCAAGTTTTTATTCATTCATTCAAATTGTTGACTAGTCGACTTAAAAATGACGTGACACTGGTTTCTGGTGGCTCTGCCATTGCATTTCTTCTTGCCTCGTGATAGACAGCAGCTGACTTTAGTTTGTATGGCGTTTCTCGTTTCTTGATGGAAAAATTAACATTGGCATATTTACCTGGAGGCAGATTTAATTTCTTAAACAATTTAACTAAGTGAACTCCATCGAATTAGCCGAATTAGTGTCGCTCAAATCTCTGTCAAGCCTCCTCTCTCGATCTTCTTCTTTCTCTCGGCCCACATTTTTACACAAGCTGGTGTGCCGGCTCCTCCCATGGGCGTGCCAGGAAAGCCCCAACGTGGGGTCCACCATCTCGGGGAAAAGCGTCCCAATATCTGAAAATCTCATAACAAATCAACAAAATTTAATTTCTAATTTCTTCAGTGTCTGTAATAAGTCGAAACATAACACAGGAAGTGGTAACAACGGCAATAATTCCGGCACGAAAACACGGCGGAGATATTCTTCAGAACACCGCGAAGGCAAGGAAAACACGCGTGTTGAAGCAATTGATTCGACAAAAGAAAATAAACAAAAGAATACTAGCAAGAAAAGGACTTTTCTGCAAAAATGGATTAAATTATATTCCTGGTGACGCTATGAGGAGGATGATAATGGATTGGACTTTGAGAAAGCATTACAACTATGGCGAGACAGCAAACCACAAAGAATATATGAACTGAAAAATTTGAAGTAATAACTGCAAACCTTTTTTTCTTTTTTCCGTGTTTTTTTTCCTACTTTTTTTAAAAATTCCTTTAAAAAAATCTCATTGTGTTTATTTTTTCCGAGCTGTTACTTTTTTTCTTTTTGTCCTCTATTTACTTTTTTTCCTACATTTCTTTCTTTTCTTTTTTTCTGGCTTTTTATCTAAAATTTTCCTTCTTTTTTTCTCTTCCTTTTGTTTCTTTTTTTCTCAGCTTTTCACTACTTTTTCATTTTGGTACTTTTTTTCTTTTTTGTTCTATCCCCCCTTCCTTTAAGTCATTTTGTGCATAATTTTACATCATATTTGGTCATGTTGGGATGAAAGAAGCAAAAACAACCCCAAGAGCCGTTTAGGACCCGAAAGAGCCGATTTCTTTTTAGTGAGCCGAGCCAAAGAAGCCGGTTCTCGACAAACTCTACTAACTTTACTCAACTTCGTTCTCCTTCGACTCGACTTCAAAATACCGCATTTAGGACACAACGTCAGGGGAACCCGTGTATTTTGACCTTCATGCACTGTAACTTTGACTTCTTCTTAATTCGCAATTTTGAGCCCTGATTTTTGTGCGCTGGCTAGATTTTCTTGTGGGCTGAGAATGTGCGAGCAGCTTAGAGGGAACACTGGTTGGAACCCATAGATTTTTGAGCATGCGAGTCCCTGGGACCCATCACTTTTCACAGGTTAAATCAACACTGCCTTTGTTTTAATTAAAGAGTCAGAATCCCTGGTCCGCACCAGTTCTGAGCCAGCTCCAAATACTTCATATTTAACCCCACAGGATTTAAAATGGAGGAAAAAAGCAGCGTCGAGGTTTACTCGCCCGATGGTATCCGACCCCTCCCCCTGTCCTCCACGGCTGAGTGGAGAAGGGACGGACGGTCGGATTGCACAGAAAAATGATGGATGGCTGGCAGGCCAGCCGGCGAGAGGAATTGGACCTCGGGGAGCGTTTGAGAAAAGTGTACCTGCTGATGGAGGCTTAAAAAGGACATGACACGAGACAGGACATGAGAACTTTTCCAAGGGAAAACTTGAAGAGGATAGAGAAAAACCAAAGATATTTCCACCTCGTAGTCTGATAATAACTGGGGAAATTTGCTTGTTTGTAGCATATTTGTGGTGCTGAGTTCCTTGGAGGCACAGGTGTGAAACAGGCGGCCCGCGGGCCAGATCAGGCCCGCTAAGGGATTGAATCCGGCCCGCGAGACAACACTCAGAGAAGCGCAAGAGAAAAACAAGCTGCAGGTTGAAATAGGTCAACTTGATGTTGCCAATGCTAGGTGCCTCGAACAAAGACACTGTACTTGTACTTATCTCTCTCTCTCTCTGTCTGTCTGTCTGTCTGTCTGTCTGTCTTTTTGTCTGTCTGTCTTTTTGTCTGTCTGTCTGTCTGTCTGTCTTTTTGTCTGTCTGTCTGTCTTTTTGTCTGTCTGTCTGTCTGTCTGTCTGTCTGTCTGTCTTTTTGTCTGTCTTTTTGTCTGTCTGTCTGTCTGTCTGTCTGTCTGTCTTTTCTTTCTTTTCTTTTCTTTTCTTTTCTTTCTTTCTTTTCTTTTCCTTTCTTTCTTTTCTTTTCCTTTCTTTTATTTTCTTTTCTTTTCCTTTCTTTTATTTTCTTTCTTTTCCTTTCTTTCTTTCTTTTCTTTTCTTTCTTTCTTTTCTTTTCCTTTCTTTTATTTTCTTTTATTTTCTTTTATTTTCTTTTCTTTTCTTTCCTTTTCTTTCTTTCTTCACCCCTTTTCTCCCACTCTGTCTCTTTCACTCTCCGTGTCTCTTTTTCTCCTACTTTGTTGCTCTTTGTCTCTTTCTCTGTGTCTTTTAACCTCTTGGGGGAGGCAGTGGCTCAGGAGGTAGAGCGCTCGTCTTGGGATCAAGAGATCGCAGTTCAAATCCCGGCTCCTCCGTGTTACATGTCGAAGTGTCCTTGGGTAAGACACTGAACCCCTAATGCCCCCAATAAACAGGGTAGTGCCTTACATGGCTGTAGGGCTGCTATTGGGAAATGTGAAGCATATTGTAAAGCGCTTTGGGAAGTCTTGACTTGAAAAGCGCTATAGAAATGCAAATCATTTCATTTCATTTTCTCTTTTGCTCTAACTTTTTTCCTTTTCACTCTTTTCTCTTTCTCTCTTCATACCCTTTGCGATTTCTTTTCTCTTTTCTTTCCTTCTGTCTTTCTATTTCTCTTTGGATTTCTTTCTTCCTCTCCCTTTCTTTTCCCCCTCTCTCACGACTTTTTATCTTTTGTTTCTCACGCTCTCCCCCTCTTTCTCTTTTTCTTTCTTTGTCCCGCACTCTCTCCTTTTCCCTGTCTCTTTCTCGTCTCTGTGTCTTTTAACCTCTTTCGCTCTAACTTCCTTTTTTCCTTTTCTCTCTTTTCTCTTTCTCTCTTGATACGCTTTGCACTTTCTTTTCTCTTTTCTTTCCTTCTGTCTTTCTATTTCTCTTTGGATTTCTTTCTTCCTCTCCCTTTCTTTTCCCCTTTTGTTTCTCACGCTCTCTCTCTTTTTCTTTCTTTGTCCCGCCTTCTCTCCCTTCCCCTCCCTCTTTCTCTTATTTTTTTATCTCTTTTTCTTTCTCTTTAATCTACTAGTCCGGTCCCGACAGAATGTTTGTTTGTTTCTTTTAACCTCTTTCGCTCTAACTTCCTTTTTTCCTTTTCTCTCTTTTTTCTTTCTCTCTTCATACCCTTTGCGCTTTCTTTTCTCTTTTCTTTCCTTCTGTCTTTTTATTTCTCTTTAGATTTCTTTCTTCCTCTCCCTTTCTTTTCCCCTTTTGTTTCTCATGCTCTCTCCCTCTCTCTCTTTTTCTTTCTTTGTCCCGCCCTCTCTCCTTTTCCCTCCCTCTTTCTCTTATTTCTTTATCTCTTTTTGGTTTAAGGGTGATAGTGTGGTCAGATCATTTGTCTCATTATGGTTCTTAGCATAATCATTTCAAAACATCCTGCCCCCCCCTCACACCTTTGAATCTTAATTCCCCATTCAGTCTTTTCAAATGCATTTTAACGACATGGCCAAAAATTGCAAAGCGTGTCGATGACTCATCCGTCTCCGTCCGATTTTCTGCCTTCCGAATATCGATCCTTGCGTCTTTGTACCTGGTTTTTTTTCAATAATCGACGTTTGAATTAGGAATTAAATATTAAAAATGTACCGTTTACCAAATTGTTCGAATTAGAGACCGGCATTTCCACACGTAGGCATAATTTTAATTTATTAAATAATTTCACTAAGTGAACTCCATCGAATTAGCCGAATTAGTGTCGCTCGAGTCTCTGTCAAGCCTCCTTTCTCGATCTTCTCTATCTTCTTACTATCCCTCGGCCCACGTTTTTTCCCGCAAGCTGGCGTGCCGGCTCCACCCATGGGCGTGCCAGGAAAGCCCCCTCGCCTCGATGTCTGAAAAACTCATAACACAGAGCGCGTAGCCTAGATGGTAGTGTGCCCGCTTTGAGACTGGGAGGTCGCTGGTTCGCGCCTCGGCCGAGTCATACCTAATTGGTAAAATGGCGGCGCCCTCTGTTGGCTGCGGCTGCATCGGCTCGCTACAACGGGTCAGGTGTATCGACATTTCGTTCTGTGTACATTGTTACAAAGAATGACAATACAAAGGAAATTATTATTATTATTATTATCAAAACAAGGCCTGACGTCCTTCGTCAGAGTCCTGTTATCAAAATTCCCCAGCCAAAACATTCCGCATTTGGAACGGCGTGACCTGTCATTGAACTTAAACCTTCTCTGTGAAAATCTTCATTGCATTCAATAAATGTAACTGTCATGTCCCGCGCGGTTGTCATGGCGCCCAGCTGGCCCCGCCCCTTGACACCGGCTGAGACGCATTGGACTGATTGCTCTTGGAGTACTTAAACGCTCCTTTTGGGACTGCCCGTGCCCAGATCATTGTTTAACACTCGTTGAAACCCTGTTCATTAGTAATGCCTAGTTTGGAATTTTGATTGCCTTTGAACCGGTTTTGTTTTGGTTTTGGTCCGTTGCTTCCCGGTCCGTTTCGTGACAGTAACTTGTATTTAATCGTATAAAATCCTTTATAGTAAAATGTATAAAATCCTTCAACTTCAATTCCGTGTTTCACGCCATCATTCCGGAGATCCTGGTGGAAAAACTCTCCCACCTGGGGCTCTCCTCCTCCATCTGTAGATGTTTTATGGACTTTCTCTCCAACCGCCCGCAGGCTGTGAAACTGAGCCACCATGTCTCTTCCTGCATCCTCTATATGAATGTGTGCTGGGCCCTCTACTGTTCACCCTGTATACCTTGGACTGTTCACCAATCTATCTTCAAACACGATTGTAAAGTCCGCTGACGACACCACCTTGGTCAGACTCATCTCTGATGGGGATGAGACGACATATAGGAAGGAAGTAGAGAAACTTGATGACATGGTGTTAAAAAAGTAAACTACTGTATTTTCCGCACGATAAGGCGCACCGGGTTATAGGGCGCACCCCCAAAAAATAGTCTTTTGTCCGATATTTTCCATACATAAGGCGCACCGGACTATAAGGTGGTACAATGGGAACGTCGACAAAACAGTCAGATAGTTCAGTCAAACTGATTCCCCCCTTAACATTCCCAAAGCTTGCAAAGTAGCAAATACGTGTCGTAGACACTTGCGGATGCGGTATCCGTACGATGTCACCAAACAAACATTTCTTAGTTTCCATTTTATTTTTTGCTGGCAACTGTGTGGACAGCAAAGTAAGAATTTTATTGTGCAGGGAAACGGGGTTCTTTACTGTGCATATGACAATAAACACTTTGAATTGAATTTAGTTTAAAGATAGACTCATCACAGAAACATCAAAATCTAAAATATAAAGCCACATAGCTCACCTAAGTTCTCTTGCAGCCATCACATTCAATAATGATACCTAACCATGGTCTTCTTACAACCGTGAGTGTAGTAAATCCAGGAGAGTAAAATATTTACAAATACAGAATAGTAAAACATTTTTTCTCTATGCCGTAGTGCAACCCAACGTATGATTCACATTCATCTTTTTCGGCCAATCGCAGGCTTTGTTTCGCCCCTTTAGCCTATGCGAGCCTGTAAATGATAAACTTCCGAATGACTTTAGCCAATAGTGACTGATTGATGATTGACAAATTGGTTAGGAAATGAAACGACGGTATATAAATCCCAGCAATACACTGCGGATGACCTCGCCTTCGGGGAAAAATCTAGTCGGCGGCTGATTGCTTTAGTTGCGACTTAATATTGATCCATATATAAGGCGCACTGTATTATAAGGCGCATGGTCAGCTTTTGAAAAAAATAAAGGCTTTTAGGTGCGCCTTATAGTGTGGGAAAATACGGTAATTCTTGACACCACAAAATCCAAGAAAGTCCTACATGATTTCTGGAAAGCAATTACCAACCCAGCCCTAGAGTTCAAACTCCTGGGCATTCACATTTCCGATGACCTCTCCTGGTCTGTTATCACAAAGTCTTTGCTAGGGAAGGCCTAGCAGCAACTCCACTCCCTGAGGGTTCTCAGGAGGAACAACCTGAAACCGAAGCTACTAGTGTCCTTTTACAAATCCGCAGTAGGGAGAATGATGGCATACGGCCTGACCTTGAAGGAAAAACATACAGAGTAAACAACACAGCCCAGAAGATCATTAACTGTTCTCTGCCCAGTCTAGAGAACATTGCTGCATTGCCATACAGCAGCAGAGCCATCAAGGTTTTAAAAGAAATTCCCGGCCAGCATCTCTTTGATCTGTTGCCCTCTGTAACAAGGACAAACAGCAGTGTTCTGGTTTGCCTGCGTCCTAGACGCATCATTTTTGCTAGGGAAGCATAGCCTGGTGTGGAATCTTCTGAAGTTTTGGAAGATCTAAACCTAGACCTTAAAAAATATTGGTACATATTTCCTCAATATTCGGTTGATTTTTCATTTCTATTTGTCACCTTTTTCAGAATACTGTGCTTTGAGGGGAAGTCTTGGAGTAACACACTGCCCAATCGGTCTTTCACCTCTTCTAGTTTGTTCCCTACATAAGTCTTCTGAGAGTCTAAAATACGCAAGAACAGCCAAAGATCTGTAAAGATATGTGCTGAAATTCACAAGTTTGCGCACACACTTCAATATATAAATACAGTCACAAACAAATAAATGAAGCATTAAGGCGATGAGAACCGATCAAAGGTCCGTGTAAAACGGTAATTAAACAGAGCGTGTTTATTTCTCAAAAACAAGACTTAAAAACAGATGGCATCGCATGCTGATGAAACCAACAAATTCCCCCCCAAAATCCCAGGGTCAGACACAACAGGCTGCTGCTCTGCTGAACTGGACCGATTCCCAAAAAAATCCGCTTTTAATAGGTGGAGTGTCCGACTATACTCGATTCAACCCGGGCCCAATTCAAACGCAAAGGGTGAAAATGATTAAAGGATGTATTAATTCAATTGGAATTCTATGTAACCGCGGTGTACTTGTCCCACCAAAGATCCACATTCACGCTGGACTGGATGATGAGGTTTTTATTACAGTTACTGCAAATGAATGAGTCACAACATTAGCTTTTCTGCTGGCTTTGATTTCTTTGATCTCAGTAGCAGTTCCCTCTGAAAACTGTCCAACAAAGCATATCAAAGAGCTTTCTTTTCAATTTACATAAAATGGATTTTAGAATATCACAATACATTTTTACATCCATTTCAACAAGATACTTTTAACAAGAGATCGTATAGTGGATTTTTAACGTTTACAATGAATTCAACATATTTTTCGTTAGTCTGAATTTTAACCAACATCATCCTTTTTAATGTATATGAGAAAATAGAAATAAAAACAATAATGAGTATAAAAACGGGTACAATTTACCTGCAAATGAATGAGTCACAACATTAGCTTTTCTGCTGGCTTTGATCGCTTTGATCTCTACAAGGGGAATTACATTTTAGTAAAACAGAAACAAAACGAAAATAAATCCAAACAGCTTGACAATATCTATCACATTACTGTGCATGTTAAGAGATTTGTCAGCTGGGGTTATACTGTTTAAAATTAACTTTTGTGGAGCACCAAAAAATGTGTCTTACCAGTAGCAGTTCCCTCTGAAAACTGCCAACAAACCCCGCCTCCCGGTCACATGTCAAAAGCCAAAACCAAACTCCACCCCATACCAGCAGGTGGCACTGTTGGACTCATCCTTGCAGGACACTTACCAAAAACTATACACATATTTCAGCAGGAATTTCAATAAAACAAAAGTTATTATTACACCCGTTACATATATTTACTTTCATTGATATATGTTTTGAGACATTGTATGCAACAAAATGAGACATGGCATTGGAGGGTAAACATAGTAAAGATATCTCATCTCATTAGCCATACCGCTGATCCTCATTAGGGTCGCGGGGGGGCTGGAGCCCATCCCAGCCATCTCCGGGCAGTGGGCAGGGGACACCCTGAACTGGTTGCCAGCCAGTCGCAGGGCACACAGGGACAGACAGCTCATTCGCTCATTCACACATAGGGACGATTTAGGCCAATTCACCTGAAATGCATGTTTTTGGAATTTGGGAGGAAACCCACGCAAGCACGGGGAGAACATACAAACTCCGCACAGGAAGTCTGGAGCTGGATTTGAACCCACGCAGTAGGTTCCCATGACATGAACTGTGCCGCACAAGCGCTAACCACTGCGCCGCCGTGCTGCCCGAACCTGTATTTATATTCCTAGATATAAAAACAATCTCTCTCACACACACACACATACATATAGTCACGTTTCATTTCATTTTTCATGTCTATACGTTTTTCCTTTTATTGTGAAATCACGCTTATGTATGACTCCATTTCCTGTTTATATCTCATCTCATCTCATTAGCCGTACCGCTTATCCTCATTAGGGTCGCGGGGGGGCTGGAGCCCATCCCAGCCATCTCCGGGCAGTGGGCAGGGGACACCCTGAACTGGTTGCCAGCCAATCGCAGGGCACACAGGGACAGACAACTCATTCGCTCATTCACACCTAGGTACAATTTGGACCGGCCAATTCACCTGAAATGCATGTCTTTGGAATGTGGGAGGAAACCGGAGTGCCCGGAGGAAACCCACGCAAGCACGGGGAGAACATACAAACTCCGCACAGGAAGTCTGGAGCTGGATTTGAACACATGACAGGTTCCTTCCTGTTTATGTGTTAAGTCAAAATAAACCACACCTCCTGACCGGAAGTAGCCAGTTCTGTCGGAGAGATTTTGGCGGGATGGCCTCCCGACAGTGCTCTCTCCTTCGCAAGGGAGATTTTATAACTTAATGACTGATTTCATCTGAGTAATTGTGCCAACAGAGAGTTTATATAATATATAGCTTTAACACATGCTCAAAAATCTATGGGTCCCAACAGAGATCTATGGGTCCCCAAAATTTAGTCTTATCGAGGTTGAAATTGTAAATCGGCGACAAATATATAAATAACTATAAATCTATCTATTCATTTAGTTTTAATAATCACACTTATGGGTAATACAAAGCAGTTATCACTTCAGATTTTTCAGTTCACAAAAATAGTGTACATTATACAAAATAATATTGCTGAAATGTTAGTCTATATATTCATGCAGTTTTAATCACTTCAGATTTTTCAGTTCATATATTCTTTGTGGTTTGCTGTCCCGCCACAGTTGTAATGCCTTCTCAAGGTCCAATTGCAGCAACGGAATTTCCATAGCTAATTTGTGGTTTTCATTGTCGTTGTGCCGATCCAATGTGCTTTTCTGAAAGTTCGAATTGCGAAATGATTTATGCGATCCAGTTTTTTTGTCACGCTGGGTGCATGCATCACAGTACATGTAGCCTCCATTATCATCCTCCTCATAGCGTAACCGGGAATATAATTGAGTCCATTTTGGCAGGAAAGTCCTTTTCTTGCTAGGAGTATTCTTTTGTTTATCTTTCGTCGAATCGTTCGCTTCAACACATGTGTTTTCCTTGCCTCCGCGGTCTTCTGAAGAATTTCTCTGCCGTTTTTTCGTGCCGCAATTATTGCCGTTGTTACCCCTTTCTGTATTATCTTTCGACTTATTACCGACACTGAAGAAATGACCAATTTTTTGTTGATTTGCACCTAATACCAACTGTTTTTACGGAGGCATACTTCTCTTTCACTCGACAACCGCCAAACAACGACGTCATCTCGAAGCAACGAGATGTCGTTTTCTGAGATCGGCACGAGACCAAAACAACAATGGCGGATCTGCCTGACGAAAAGTTTGGAGTGCGGTAAATCTTTGTTAAAAAAAAAAAGTAATCGGGTAATAATACTGCTAACCCCGTTGACTCATGACTGAGTTTGTGTACTGAAAGATGGTCTTGGTCAACCAGATGCTTCACTGAGTCATGGTCCTATCATGTATATTTTATGGTAACGGGAGTGTCTTTGTGTTGAATGTCCACCGGACTGTGTAATGTTTGGCTGGTGTCCATTGGTTTGGTCGTCATGGTTACCCCTCACTGTCTTCTCCGTGTCTTAACCTAGAGCTCCTTGACTGTCATTCATGGAATAAAGTGCCTTGCAAAATGATCCAAAGAATTTGTTGACATAGTGACATATTTCAGGCTTCAAACTTAGATTAAAAAAAAATCTGCAACATATAAACCACAATCCTAAAAGGAAAACAAATGTATTCCAAATTGTATATTGTGCTAACAAATAAAAAATGAAAAGTAGGTGTTGCAAAAATACATTAAAAAAATCCCCAGAAAATAGACCCAGAGCATGATGCTTCCACCACCATGTTTGACAGTGAGGATGGTGTTTTCAGGGTGATGTGCAGTTTTACTCATACGCCAAACATACATGGTCATAAGCACATGGTTTCACATGTTATTCGTGTCTCCCATGTTGCTTCTTGCAAACGCCAAACGCACCTTTTTTACGGTATTCTTTCAGAAAGGGCTTTCATCTTTCCACTCTTATATAAATAGAATATGTATGCAGAGTATGACTAATAGTTGACTTATGCAAAGAATGTCCCACCTCCGCTGTGTATGCCTGAGGTCATTCAATTTGATCATGGGCCTTTTGGCTGCTTCCCAGATTAGTTTTCTCCGTGTTTTAGCTGAAAGTTTAGAGTTATAGCCAGGTCTTGGTAGGTTTGCAGTGGTTTTATGCTCTTTCCATTTTAATATCATTGCACGCTCAGTGCTCCAGGAGACGTGTAAATTCTTGTATCCCTTCCCTGCTTTGAACTTTTCCGCAACTTTATCCCGGACCTGCTTGTTGCATTTCTTGATACTGCTGTCTGTTCTCTAGTGTCTATTTTCATAAACCCATGGGCTCATCCAAGGGAAGGTGCCTAGTAACTGAAACTTAATGACACACAGGTACACTATGTTTGTCGTTTTTGGTCATTTAGTTAGATATTGGATCATTCAGAAATCATCAGGGATCTTCTGGAGTCAGTTGGCTGAGCTGAGGGAACAGGGGTACTGTTGTGGAATGTGGATAATAACTAATGATGAGGATGGAGGCATCTGGTGAAGGTCGTGGGATGACGCTGTTGAAAGAGGTCACAAGCTGATATGCTGAGGGAGCCGGGGCGGACGACCTTCACGAGATATCTTAACTTTATTTGAGAACACTTATAAAGACCGATATTGAACGTCTGGAACTTTGAACGTGTCCCGAATGCAATAAAGCACGTTCCCTTTTTGCCATATCTCCTCTCTGCGTATTTTTTGGCAAATGCAATAAAGCACGTTGCCTTTTTGCCATATCTCCTCTCTGCGTATTTTTTGGCGGATGCAATAAAGCACGTTCCCTTTTCGCCATATCTCCTCTCTGCATATTTTTTGGCGAATGCAATAAAGCACGTTCCCTTTTCGCCATATCTTCTCTCTGCGTATGTTTTGGGGCGACGCCCGACGCAGTCCCTCTAAAATACTGCCCACACATTTATCATTAGTTATTATCCACATTCCGCAACAGTATACATATTTTTCCAACACTAACTTTTCTGTGTTTTCGTTGTAAATATAGTATAAACTGTTTTAAATAACAGTTGTCACACATGTTGATTCTTAGGAAATGTTTTCAGTTGTTTAGCTCCATGATGGAAGCCTGAAATGTGGCAATCTTTGCTTAATATTAGCTACACCTTGAGAACACGGCCTCATTCTCTTCACGTCTGCATAGCGTTTCATCAGCCTGACAGAAAGCTGGCATCAGATGGATTTATTCAATTTGCTCGCACAAAGTCATTCCGCTGATTATTTTTTTGGGGATGCGGCGAAGTCTCCAGTAGTTCACAAACTGAGGGAATAAGCATAATCTTCTCGGGATGGTGAAATGAGTGATGAGGCAGCGCATGCAGATTGTGTTTTTCAACATGTGATCATTGAAAGTGGACAATTACGAAAAACAGACACTTCTAGAGTCGAGCAGTTCCATTGAAGTTTTTATTCGATATATTTCAGGCAAAAATTAGGTAAAAGGCAAAGCTGGTTGATTTTCAACAATCACTTTTGTGCTACAAGGTTGGGGGCTTTGACAAAAACCAAACTTAAGAAGTAGTGGAAAAACCCCTACTTCACACCGGCCCGTAAATTCCGGACTATAGAGCGCACCTGATTATAAGCCGCACCCACCACATTCTAAGAGGATAACCGCTTTTGTACTTACACAAGCTGCACCTGTATATAAGCCGCATGCGCCCACATTAATACATGCAACACAATCACATATAAATCATGTATATTTTATGGTAACGGGAGTGACTTTGTGTTGAATGTCCACCGGACTGTGTAATATTTTGCTGGGGTCCATTGGTTTAGTCGTCATGGTTACCCCTCACTGTCACTGGGGAAATATATATATCCACTGTTGTCAGCCGCGACAACAAACACGTCTCACCTTTACTCCACTTCCCGTCAGCCCGCGTTTGTTTCGCCTCTTCTTTCTTATTCGCCCGTGGAAAACATATCAGAATAAGTCTCTAAAATAAATACATTACAAAAATGTACAGTTGCAAATACATATTATACACGGTTACACATATGTACAAAGAAAGACGGTACACCGAGAAAGTTTTCAAAGCTTTAATAATAATATTCTAACTTTCATCCCAAACCGTGCCTGTGAAGGGTAGCAAAACGCTACTAGCAACACGCTCGCAACACTGTAAATGGATATGTTAAAAAAAAGCATACCGTACATGTATAAATTACGGTAAACTGTCCCCATCTTCCGCCTTACAACTGACCTCGTCAAAGTCGTCTTCCTCCAGTATGGGAAAGAGACATCGTCAGATGGACGTCGTCCCACGCTCCCTTATTCAAAAACACGCTAGCAACACGCTCGCATAGTAAAGTTTACGTACTGTAGCTGCATTTCGCTTGAAATCTGCGTCATGTGCCTTTCTTTTTACAATTTGCATGATGAGGATATGTCTACGCTAATTTAATTTGTGCACAAGCTAAGAAGTTGCAGTCTTCCTCGGTGCATATATTCCACCGGTCTAAATCTTACCTTTTGTACTTATAGTCCGGAATTTCCGGTATATAAGAGAAGGAGTCAGAAATGACTGAAATAATCGAAAGGTTATGAATAAAGAAATCATGAAATAACAAAACAAAATCTCCATAAGTGTTATAGGTCTTGAGTAATTCATCAATATAGCACAATCAAAATCGGTTATCCCTGAAGGTTTTTAAACCGCCAATCGTTTTAGGCCACGGTGTCTAATGTCGGCGGAAAATAGCATGGGCGTTTGAAGATTCTCCGTGAATAAAAAAAAGGCAGTGCGAGGGGCCCGCTCCTCTCCACTTTAATTAATAGCGTTTCTGCTTTTATAGAGCTCTCAAAAGTTTCTGCATCGTTTGAAAACTCTGCCATTTTTTTTCTTTTTCCGATAGTTAAAGTGAAACCAATTACCTGCGGGTCAAACTTTGGACTTCTACTTTCTAAACTTTGAAATGAATCGTAGCATCACTCTCTGAACATTTCGAGACGGGACAACTACGAGTGGGCGGATCGATCCTAATATTGATATTATTGATACTGAGGAAGTCCTTGGATCGTTTTGACACTGTTGTCCTGGGATTGATACTTCCTGTTTGAACAATCACATAATTAATCATTTTAGTGAGTATAAGTGTCAAATTGTTTTTACGCTTTATTTGTATCACTGACTTTATTTTCAAAGTATTGTGATATGGAAGGTATTTAAATTGCCCTGTCGACATTTTTATCCAGTATTTGTATGAACTCTACATTCCAGCTTTTTTGGGGGGTTTGACTCTCATACTTTCAGTTGATTTAACAAAAGTATCTCATTTTTTAAGGGGTTTAAGCATTTATTTTTTACATCACATTGGCACGGTTGCCATGGCGCCCAATTGGCCCTGCCCGTGTGGCACCAGCTGCGGCTCGTTGACAGATTGCCTTCCCCTCTTTTTAATCTCAGTGATTTTACTCTTTGTCAGTCCGTACTGTCATGAATCGGAACAGGATCAGAACCCAAATGCGTGATGTTTCTCACACAAGCCTTTTATTTTACGGGAAACGGGGAGTCATGCACGTTAGGCAGCAGTCTGGCGTGGAAAGACAGGAAGCCAGAGACCGACCGGACCGATACCGATTGCCCGAGCAGATATCGGACAGAAGGGGTTGACAGGACAGGACAGGACAGGACCGAGAGGATTGATATTGAAACAGGATATCGAAATTAAACAGGACAAACTAGACGGGAACAAAAACTGGAGAGAATAATAAACAGGACAAAAATAGACGAGAATGATGCCGGACAGGACTTATAGCAGAATTTGTTCACCTTTTAAAAAAAAAATTAAATACCCACAATACCAAAACGACCTCTAGTACAGTATATACTTCTTGACCCCCCCAAAATTGATATAATAAATAGCCACATACTAAAAGAAGTTGATACCGAAAATATTTAGGTTTGAAAGACTCATTACTCCTCGCCTTGCCGACGGTTCGGATCCCGCGAATCCCGAATAACCAGACTGAGGGATAGCTTTTTCCCCAGAGCTGTAAACACAAAAAAACAGCATTTTGGAGTACAGTTTTAAGTGCAATATCTTGGTTTTAATTGCAATATCCCGATTGTAAGTGCAATATCCAGTTCTAGGTGCAATAACCCGGTTTCAAGTGCAATATCCCGGGTTATAAGTGTAATATTCAGGGTTGAAAGTGCAATTTCCCAGTTATAAGTGCAATATCCCAGGTTTTAAGTGCAATATCCTGGGTTGTAAGTGCAGCAACTCGGTTCCAAGTGCAATACCCGGGTTCCAAGTGCAATATCCCGGGTTCCATATGCAATTTTCCAGTTGTAATAGCAATATCCCGGTTCTAAGTGCAATTTCCCAGGTTGTAAGTGCAATATCCTGGGCTGTAAGTGCAATACCCCATAGCTTTTCCCCCAGAGCTGTAAACACAAAAAAACACAATTTTAGAGTACGGTTTTAATTGCAATATCCCGGTTTCAAGTGCAATATATTGGGTTCCAAGTGCAATATTCGGGGTTCCAAGTGCAATATTCGGGGTTCCAAGTGCAATATCTCGGGTTCCAAGTGCAATACCCAGGTTCCAAGTGCAATATCCGGGTTCCAAGTGCAATATCCGGGTTCCAAGTGCAATATCCGGGTTCCAAGTGCAATATCCGGGTTCCAAGTGCAATATCCGGGTTCCAAGTGCAATATCCGGGTTCCAAGTGCAATATCTCGGGTTCCAAGTGCAATACCCCGGGTTCCAAGTGCAATACCCCGGGTTCCAAGTGCAATACCCCGGATTCTAAGCGCAATATCCTGGGTTGTAAGTGCAATACCCCGGGTTGTAAGTGCAATACCCCGGGTTCTAGGTGCAATACCCCAGGTTGTAGGTGCAATATCCCGGGTTACAAGTGCAATATCACGGGTTCCAAGCGCAATATCCCGGTTCCAAGTGCCATATCCCGGGTTCCAAGTGCAATATCACGGGTTCCAAGTGCAATATCCCGGGTTCCAAGTGCAATATCCCGGGTTCTAAGTGCAATACCCCGGGTTCTAAGTGCAATACCCCGGGTTCCAAGTGCAATATCCCGGGTTCCAAGTGCAATACCCAGAGTTCCAAGTGCAATACCCCGGGTTCTAAGTGCAATACCCTGGGTTCCAAGTGCAATATCCCTGGTTCTAAGTGCTATACGCCGGGTTCTAAGTGCAGTATCCCAGCCGTGTTTCATTTATATTTTCGATGTGAATATTTTATTTAAGAGGTGAATTATATTTCACCATTTCTTACTTTTTTTTCTAAATCATAAACATTGCCAACTGGAGTGCAACCAAAATAATGATGCAGCAACATAATGATAATCAATGTTCTTTTGATACCAAAATTCCAAGTATCGCCCGTCCCGACGATAACACAGTGCTAAATCCACCCCGGCTATTATAAAGAATCATTAAGTTTCTTGTTTGAGTACAAGGGGTGATAATCATCACTGCAATAATCTCCTGGGTGTGCACATCTCCGACGACCTCTGCAAACACCAGAGCGGTGGTAGGGAAGGCCCAGCAGCGACTGCATTTCCTGAGAGTTCTCAGGAAAAATCATCTAAAACAGCAGCTGCAGATGTCCTTTTACAAAGCCACAGTGGAGAGCATTCTAACATACTGCATTACGGTGTAGTCTGCTGGGTGCACGGCAGCATATAGGAAAACGCTCCAGGGGGTCATCAACACAGCCCAGAAAATCGTCGGTTGCTCTCTGCCCAGTCTGGAGGACATTACCTGCTCTTGCTACCTCAGCAGAGCAGAAAACATCATCAAGGACTTTTCTCACCCCGGCCCCCACCTCTTTGACCTGCTGCCTTCCGGCAAGCGCTACAGGTCACACAAAACAAAAACAGACTCAGAAACCGTTTCTTCCCAAGAGCCATTACCACCCTGAACACACACCGCACAAAAAAACTGAAAACTCTTGCAAACACACTACCTTATTGTTTTATAACCTTATCTTCTCTGTTCCTTATCTTCTGGGTTTCTTTACCTCACTGTGAATGTGTGAAACTGGAGTGTCATGCCCAATTTCGTTGTCACAACATGTTAACCCATTTTGTAACAATGACAATAAAGGTATATTCTATTCTATTCTTGGGAGGATTTCCAGAAGTTAATTCCACTGTCATGGCCAGATAACCTGCATGATTCAGTTCGGCGCCGATTGCATCACCCATGATCTCATCTTCCTTGTATTACTCTGGGCTGATTTGGCCCATCTTTCCCCTCCGAACAAGATGCAAATTTTCCAATCACGCCCGGCTTTTATGATATTCGTCCTTTCCAGGAAGTAACTGTGATCTCATTGTGTCCGACCGTCACTTTAGATTACAACCACGGCTGATACGCTTCTATTCAATGTCATGGGAAGGCCTGCAGACGCCGAGAAGAGCGGCAGGTAAAAGCTGGTGAAGGAATGAGAAAAAGGGGAGAAGCAGACGAGCAAAAAAAAAAATGAACACAGTATATTCCAATAGTCCGGTGCTTCTCAATTACGGTAGTTTCTCTAATGCCCCCCTTAGAAGAAGAAATCCTCTCCCTCCCCGTTTATTATTTCTCCCAAAAACTGGCCAAACGAGAAAAGGCGAGAGGAAGACGAGCAAAATAATATTAAAAAAACACAGTATCTTCCAATAGTCTGCTGCTTCTCAATTAGTTTTTATCATGCCCCCCTTAGAAGAAGAAATCCTCTCCCCCTGCCCACGTATTACTTCTCCAAAACTGGCCGAACGAGGAAAGGCAAAAGGAAGACAAGCAAAAAATGAAACAATAAACACAGTATCTTCCAATAGTGCAGGCTTCTCAATTAGTTTCTCTCATGCCCCCCCTCAGAAGAAGAAATCCTCCCCCTCCCTGTGTATTATTTCTCTATAAAACTGGATGAACAAGAAAAGGGGAGAGGAAGACGAACAAAAGACATATAAAATGAACACAATATTTTCCAATAGCTTCTCTATTAGTTTGTCTCCCGCTCCCCCTCAGAAGAAGAAATCCTCTCTCCCTCCCCGCGTATTATTTCTCTATAAAACTGGACGAACGAGAAAAGGCAAAAGGAAGACGAGCAAAAAATAAAGATAAACACAGTATCTTCCAATAGCCTGCTGTTTCTTAATTAGTTTCTCTCACGCCCCCCCTCAGAAGAAGAAATCCTCTCCCTCTTTGCACATTATTTCTCTATAAAACTGGACAAATGAGAAAAAGCGAGAGGAAGAAAGCAAAAAAATAAACACAGTATCCAAACACACAGAGAGAGAGAGAGAGAGAGAATAAAAAAGAGAGAGAGAAACAAAAAAAGAGCGAGAGAATAAAAGAGAGAGATAGAGAAAAACAATAAAAGAGAGAGAGAGAATAAAAAGAGAGAGAGAGAGAGAGAGAGAGAGAGAGAGAGAGAGAGAGAGAGAGAGAGAGAGAGAGAGAGAGAGAGAGAGAGAGAGAGAAACAATAAAAGAGAGAGAGAGAAAACAATGGTGGTGCAAATCCTGGAGTTCTTTGGGGCTGCCAGTCCCTCCCATAGATTTCAGATATCTGCCTCTATCAAAAGGGAAACGATCATACGCCAAACTGGGCTTAGAACCTTGCCAGTTCGCACAACCCACCGCACATCAAGAAATCACCATCATAAAAAGTCGTGGTTATATTTTCCGTCGCGGTTATTGATATTTCTTTCAACCCAACTGCTGTCTGCTCAGGTGCTTTAGCCGTCCGTCATGGTGCTAAAGACGAAAGGGGGCGTGGTCTTTCAGTGAATATAGAGGCACTGGAGCGCAACCGCACTCCCAAACAAAGACCAGATGGTCCCGCTAACTAGCGCGCTATTGCTACATGCGCAATTACCAAAGCTGGAAAGGAGCGGGACCAAAAAAAAACCCTTCCGGCGTTTAAACTTCGAGTGTCGGTTGACTGAACAAACCAAATACGCTTTTTGCCATGTCTGCCATCTTGCCTCCAAAGCTAAAACTAAGGAATGAGTTCAAAACCAGCTAATGACTTTCACATTCCATCCCAAACTTTTGTCATGGAGACGTTTTTAAGATTGATTTCCAACTCTGGTTTTATTTTATTCAAGTTTAAAGGGACAGTGTGTATTATTATTTTTTTAATTATTGATTTATATAATAAGCAAAAATATATGAACTATCTTGTGAACGTGTCAAGAACAGGATCAGGACCCAAACGCGTGACGTTTCTCACACAAGCCTTTTATTTTACGGGAAAAGGGGAGTCATGCACGTTTGGCAGCGGTCTGGCGTGGAATGACAGGAAGCCAGAGGCCGATGAGATCGATACCCATTGCCCGAGCAGATATCAGACAGATGGGGTCGATACCGGACAGGACAGACAGGATTGATAATGAAACAGGACATCGAAATGAAACAGGAGAAACTAAACGGGAATGAAAACTGGGGAGAATAATAAACAGGACAAAAATAGACGGGAACAACACCGGACAGGAAATATAGGCAGGAAACTGGGAACGAAAACTGAAGGAAAGAATTAAAAGAAGGACAAAAATAGACAGGAACGAAACTGGAAACCGATGTTAAACAGGACAAAATATACGGGAACAATACCGGACAGGAAATACCAACAGGAAACAGGACGATTCAAAACCCACGTCTTGCGGGGCAGAGGTTCGTTGACAGATTGACAATCTCATGGTTGGGTAGGGTTACTTTAACTGGATTACTTTCAATGACTTTTGGATGACTCCAATACCAAATATGCTAATAAAAGACAAAAGAAACTGAATATGAATCAAATGATGACTCACAACACATGGTAAGCTTTCTCTCCTGGCTTTGATCTCTTTGATCTCCGGCAAAACGAACATAAAATGCCACAGAAACAAAATGAAAATGAATCCAAACACCTTGCCAACATCATTTTTGCTGTTCCGTGTATTCCGTTCCTCCCCAAGCCTGCACAAAATTGAGTCATTTGATTCATATTATTGGAGTATTGGAGTAATCCAAAAGTCATTGAAAGTAATCCAGTTAAAGTAACCCTACCCAACCCTGTTCACTTATATCTCATGGTTGGGTAGGGTTACTTTAACTGGATTACTTTCAATGACTTTTGGATGACTCCGATACCAAATATGCTAATAAAAGACAAAAAAAACCTAAATATGAATCAAATGATGACTCACAACACGTTGTAAGCTTTCTCTCCTGGCTTTGATCTCCGGCAAAACGAACATAAAATGCGACAGAAACAAAATGAAAATCAATCCAAACAGCTTGCCAACATCTTTTTTGCCATTCCATGTGTTCCGTTACTCCCCAAGCCTGCACAAAAATGAGTCATTTGATTCATATTATTGGAGTAATCCAAAGGTAATTGAAAGTAATCCAGTTAAAGTAACCCTACCCAACCCTGAGTAGGTTTACACGACATGTATTTTTGATTTTAAATGGGTAGCATTAAAAAAAAAAGCATTTTGATTGTTTTGACATGTCTGGACTTCACTACCGGGAAAAAAAACGGGTCGGTTTTGTGTCCCGAAGCGCCTTTGAATGTTACCGAATGTCCCTGGGACTCCTGCTCGGGTGCAAATGGTTTCACAGCAGTCCCTCTTTTTTCCTTTCAAAGAAATGAATGCCGAGTATAGATCCAGGTGAAAACATGTCAGGCGGTCAATGACGCCTCAGAGTGCACTTCTCCTCGAAAGCTCTAAGGCGCTCGCTGCCCTTGCGATTGATTCCTAATTTGCAAAACCCTTTCTTTCCTTTCCTCCCCCGTGGTGGTGGGTCGTCTGCTGCAGACTGGCAATATGAGGGTGAGAACTATTTCCGCTTTCCTCCTCGTGTTTGTGAGCTTCCGTATACCCTGCGACAGTTGCTTGAAACGCTGGATGGTGTGTGTTAGCCCCTTGCTCGATTTCACAAGATGGAAGCCTCGATGATGCTCACCGTCCTGTTTTTGTCTCTGTCTTGCAGAATGTAAACTCTCGCGATCGGGTCCTCCCGCCACCATCGTGGCCATCGACGAAGAGAGCCCCAACGGTAATGTCCGCCCTCCAAGATCGGTGTCTGAAACTCGTGACAAAAAGTTAGCGGACACCAGGACACCCATCCATCCATTATCTGCACCGCTTATCCTCAGTAGGGTCGCGGGGATGCTGGAGCAGGGCACACAGGGACAGACAATTCGCTCGCTCATTCACCCCTAGGGATGATTTTTGTTAGGCCAATCAAGCTGACATGCATGTTTTTGGAATGTGGGAGGAAACCGGAGTGCCCGGAGGAAACTCACGCAAGCACGGGGAGAACATGCAAACTCCGCACAGGAAGGTTGGTAGCTGGATTTGAACCCATGACCTCAGAACTGTGCCGCACAAGCGCTAACCACCGCGCCGCCGTGCTGCCCACCAGGACACCCGTTGTTGCAAATTATTGAGGATTGATGATCAGAATATATAACAGAACAAAACTTTAAATTTAAGTTTATTATCAATCTACTTGTAACATTCATTGCATGTATATGACATGCCATCAGTATGTACCTGGTTTGACTCATCTTCATTCGTGCAATGTTTGCGTTGCCTAGTCCGTTATAAGCCACGTGAACTCTTCTTTCCATGATGCTTTTAATGTATGTTTACATTTTGTAGCGTCATAAATTGTGTTAGCTTCTTTTGAATCTTTCTTCTTGGGGCTGAGGTTTTGGCTTGATTCATAACCACTTCTCCATTTTTCTTGTGTTCTCTGTGCGTCTACTTTGGGAAATGATATGCAATTGCGCAACCTTATAAGGCTCAGGAAAGTCCGGAAGCACGTGATGAAGATAAGACCAATTTGTTGAAGAAGATAAATCGTCTTATACGTGTTCAAAGATTGCAGGATTAAAATGACGTCAGAGGGAGCTTTTTATTGATACACAATTTCAACAAGAAACTCAGCGAATCTCAGATATGCGTGGGTCTTTATAGTTTCAACATAGCACGTGTACCCGGTTTGGCCCCGTCCCTTTCACGCTACACCCTTTCACGCTACACCCTTTCACGTGTACATGCCCAGGGTTCCGTCCTTATTTGGAAGTGTTTTTAAGTTTATGCCAGTTTTTGTCACCTTGCCTTTTGCCGTTATCTCTTGGCCTCCCTTAAGGAGGATTGTTTATACTAATTTGTCCGCCGAGACCTTCCCCCAAAATGTAAGCAACATTTCTCCCAACTGTACGCAAGTCTTTCTACATGTCAGCAAGTCTCCTGAACAAATGTATGCAAATCTATTCTACAAATGCAAGTTTATATTCTACAACACACGAAGTTATTCGATACAGGCTTCTGATTGGCTGCAGAGGATGCAACTTGCTAGACGAACCAAAATTCCGAAATTTACAAACCGAACGAAGATTTCGAAATCGGAATAAAGCAAAGGTTTGTTTTGCAAATAAATCTTTTTTTTTTAAAAGTTGACGGCCACCTGGGCGGTTGTACGCCGGAAGTAAAAGATGCACGCCCCAGGCGTCCGGGCAGACGTTATTTCAGACACTGCCAAAATCCTTGAAAGAGTCGTCTCCGCCAAACCTCATGCTCATCTCACTGCCAACAATTTATTTGAACCCTTTTGGTGACAAGAAAGGAACTGCACTTAAAATCACAAAAAACTTCCTCACTGCAGCTGATTTCGGTTTACTATCCGTTCTCACTTTCCTCACCTTTGAAACCATTTCCCAACCTGTTCTTCTTAACAGAATCTCTTCACACAGCTTACTCCACCCACCCCTCTCTCCAATAGTTCCATTTGTACCTCACAGGCTGCAATCAATTCATTCAACTCAAGTTCTTCTCCTTTAACCTATCTCCAGTCACCCTAGGTGTGCCCCAGGGCTCTGTCCTGAGGCCCCTTCTTTTTATAACCTCCCTACTTTTCCAACATGTCCTTCCACTGCTTCGCGGATGACACCCAACTCTACCTTTTCGTACAAACCCAACTCCACCACCCTACCTCACCTTCTGCCTATTTGAAATCACGGTTCACTGTCAACTTCTTAAAACTAAACGGCAATAAAATGGAATTACTTCTCAATGGCACCAAATCCACCCTTTCTAAAGTTGACACCTCTCGTTTTTCCCTCCCTTTTAGCTCATCCTCGATAGTACTCTCCTTCAACTCTCTTAAAAATACCATCATCCAATCAGCTTACTTTCACCTGTGCTCCATCAACCGTCTTTGCTCCTCCTTCACCCCCACACCACCGCTATCATTACCATCATTATCAAGGATGAACCCTTAATAATACGGTGACTTTTCGTATCGCTCCGATTCAAGTAAATACAAGGTAGTAGGGTAGCTCTAAAATGTCATGATCATTGAAAAATTTAACCATTCCGTTTTTCTCAACTAGGTGGGTCGGGACTCGGGAACAAAAAGTGGGGCACGGACCCTGATTCCAACGAGTTGTGGACCTTAACCTTGGCAAAATAATAAAAATAAGAAAAAACAAAAGGGTCAATTACACTCCTTAGAAATAGACGGCCATAAACACTTGTTCATTCTCTTCTACTTGTTCTTTCAATTGGCATGTTTGAGAGGAACCACATCTCATTTTTTGTAATTTTTTGGGTTTTATTTCCTTTTTCTGAAAAATCGAGTTGATTGGGAAAAACGAAATTTGTGTACAGGTGTCTGCCATTGAAGGCTTTTGTGAGAAATGTCACGTTGTTGGGTCCTGATCCTGTTCCGGTTCTTAACACGTTCACATGATAGTTCATATATTTTTGCTTATTATATAAAGCTGGAAGGTACAGATGGTTTCAAAAACTTATATATTAATCTGTATTATCTATATAATGAAATTATTATTCATGTTTCAGGACAAAAAGTGACTTGATACTCGTCAAGGCAGTTTTTCAGTGTAGCATGAAAATGGTGAAAGTCAGAAAAGGCCTGTTTCAATCACAGTGCAAACGCCAACCCAAACCCCCAGGCCAGAAGATGGCGTCAGCGAGCAAGTGAGTTCCAAATTCAGTAGAGTAGCTTCAAGCGAGAAGTTTTTTTAAGATAAGCCTTCGCCAAACATTTTGGCAAACGCTGAGAGGAGTTCTTGACCTTTTGGCAGCTGCCAATCGGAAAGCCGGGCAAGGCCATGCTCATTAATATTCATGAGGTCTTGGCTAGCTATGCTGTTGCTGCAGGCCTGACTCTACTCCAGAATTTCAGCTCAGGAGGGGAGAACGGCAAAATCGTCCTGTTCCGCCTGTATCCCTTGACAAGAAGTTCTTGACCAACCATAAGAATATTTATTCAATTGCCTAGCGAAAGTATTAAACCCCCTCCAGAACGTTTTTTTCATATTGCTATATCAGACTCACCTTTATTGTCATTATACTGCTTGGAGACTCATGCTACAGTATGAATTCTCATGAAAAGAAAAATATAAAGTGTTCGCCTCAAATATAAAGTATTCACTACCAGTGTTCCCTCTAAGCTGCGCGCGTGCGCAATTGCGCACTGCTCGCACATTCTCAGCGCACAAGAAAATCTAGTCAGCGCACAAAATTCAGGGCTCAAAATTACTAATTAAGAAGCGATTTAAGTCAAAGTTTCAGAGCATGAAGGTAAAAATACACGGGTTCCCCTGACGTTGTGTCCTAAATGCGGTATTTTAAAGTCGAGTCGAAGTAGAACGAAGTTGAGTAAAGTTAGTAGAGTTTGTCGAGAACCGGCTTCTTCGGCTCGACTCACCTAAAGGAACCGGCTCTTTCGGGTCTTAAACGGCTCTTCGGGTTGTTTTTGCTTCTTTAATCCCAGCATGACCAAATATTATGTAAAATGATGCTCAAAATGACTTAAAGGAAGGGGGGAATAGAACAAAAAAGAAAAAAATACCTAAATGAAAAAGTAGTGAATATCTGAGAAAAAAAGAAACAAAAGGATGAGAAAAAAAGAAGGAAAAAAGCCAGAAAAAAAGAAAAGAAAGAAATGTGGGAAAAATAAACACAATGAGATTTTTTTTAAAGGAATTTTTAAAAAAAGTTGAAAAAAAACCATGGAAAAAAGAAGAAAAAGTTTGTGTTGCATTCAAATAATTTCCAACATTGTACTTCCACTAAAAAATGTGATTAAATACAGTTGTGTATCGTGCAACCGACTCAATAAGCCCCCAAAAATGTTGTTATTATGCCACAAAAGATACCAGGAAAAAAAAAGGACATTTTGTGAAAGAATTGTAAAAACAAACGACGTTTGTAGGCAATCGTACATGAGTCAATTCATTCAAAAGTGAAAAAGAATTTTGCATTGCCGGAAACTCAGCAAAATGTAACTTGATGTCAAGTTTTGAACATGTTTGCTCATGACTTAATTGCCACACTTGGGATTGCCGTTGCTCACTGTTGTTTCAAGCGTTGCTCACCAACTTTGTGTGAACGCTCAGACCCTTGCAAAATGACAGGGAACATTGTCAGGCTCTCTGTTTTTTTTTTTCAATGCAGGCATTGTATTCCCACTAAAATGTGTTTGATGAAAGACCATCTTTGTCAATAAACACAAAAAAACGAATCCAAAAAGCTTACGAGTGTAAACAGCTCAAAGGCTTACTAGGCCTGTCACTGTCGTCCTGCGTGTTGGGATATCGCGAAAAAGCAAACCCGCAGGCTCTGCAGTTTTTTCCTCATTTGTGCGCACGTTGCGTCTCTGCAGCAAAATAGATTTCACTCAAAATGACTGCGGTAGATCAAATGAATATATTTATTACGCCCTCCACGGATATAATGCTAATGGTGTAGCCACGCCGCTACGACTACGTTTTACAGACGAGTACATGCTTTCCCGCCTGACGGTTGACCAATAATATACCCACATTGGTTATCTATTTATAAAACACGGAAATTGGGTGAGCTTTAAAACAATAATGGATAGTTTTGGAGGTGATGGACCCATGCGGGGGAGGCGTGAACTGCTCAAAAAGAGAGGTGGTGTTTAATACCAAGGGCGGCAGTGGCTCAGGAGGTAGAGCGCTGTAAAGCTGACTGTTTTTGGATGTGTATTTCTCAGACTTCTATGCTATGGAATTTATGTTTTTACATTTAGGAATATGAAAACCATCATCACTCACACACACATGGTCACGTTTCAAAGATGAGTCTAATTCCATGTTCTTTGTAAATACGTTTCTCAATCGTATTTCCTTTTATTGTGAAGTCGCGCTTGTGTGTGACTTCATTTCCTGTTCATCTGTCAAGAAAATCAACGCCTACTGAGCGATTGGGGGGTGTTCGGCCGAGGATTGTGGGAAGATGGCTGCTCGGTCGTCCACACTCCATTCGCGAGGAAAGTTAAAACCTAAATGAGTGTTTTCATCTGAGTAATTCTGCCAACAGAGAGTTTATATCTTATATAACTCTCACAAGCGCTCGTCTTGGGATCAAGAGATCGCAGTTCGAATTCCGGCTCCTCCATGTTACATGTGGAAGTGTCCTTGGGTAAGACACTGAACCCCTAATACCCCCAATAAGCAGGTTAGCGCCTTACATGGCTGCACGGCCGCTATTGGGAAATGTGAAGCACACTGTAAAGCGCTTTGGGAAGTCTTGACTTGAAAAGCGCTATATAAATGCAGATCTCATCATTAGCTGCACCGCTTATCCTCAGTAGGGTCGCGGGGGAAGTGCTGGAGCCCATCCCAGCAATCATCGGGAAGTGGGCAGGGGACACCCTGAACTGGTTGCCAGCCAATCACAGGGCACACAGGGACAGACAACTCGCTCGCTCATTCACACCTAGTGACAATTTGGACCGGCCAATCCACCTGAAATGCAAGTCTTTGGAATGTGGGAGGAAACCGGAGTGCCCGGAGGAAACCCACGCAAGCACGGAGAGAACATACAAACTCCGCACAGAAAGTCCGGTAGCTGGATTTGAACCCACACAGGAGGTTCCCAAGACCTTAGAACTGTGCAACACACGCGCTAACCACTTGTTCAATAACAAAGAGGAGTAACAAAGTCACAAAAAAGGGTTGACAAAACAACAAAACGTCCCAAAAAACAAATCTGGCAAAGATCAACCCGCAAACCAAGACCGAAAGCAGAAATTGAAAAAGCAAGGAACAAAGTAACAAACTAACAAGTGGACACTAAACCACTGACAGAATATCCAAACAAGAAACCAGAAACAAGTACAGTGGAACCTCGGTTCTCGACCATAATCCGTTCCAGAACCCTGTTCGAAAATAGATTTGTTCCAACACCGAAATCATTTTTCCCATTACAAATAATGTAAATCGTTTTAATCCGTTTCAACGCCCTGAATGTTTATCTTTGTTTACCTTCAAGACACAAATAACATAAATGTAACCCAGGCTAATCGTACGTTCGCGTTAGCGTAATCTTCCGTACGAAAGATTAAGCTAACATGAACGTGTAAAAATAAAACAAAGGATAAAGAAAATAATTATAGGATTTTTTACCTTTGTGGTGGTCAGCAGAAGGCGCAGAGGGATGGAGGAGGAAGGAAAATGATTGGTTGGAAGGAGAGTCCCCTTCCATAAAAACTTCAGGGAGCTCTTCTGTCTGAGGGGTGCTCACACCTTCAAATCTATTTGCTACAGGATGTTCTTTTCTCTTAAAATATCTATCCAATGACACTTGCTTCTGCCTTCTTTTTAGCACTTTTCGGAAGTGGTTCATGACAGTGTCGTTAAAGTCATGATGACTCTGGTGGCTGCAGCTTCATCGGTGTGGTGAAATTCTGTAACTCGGCCCATTTGCTACACATTTGTTTCATCTCGGACGTCCCCTAGTGTATTGGAGGTGCAATTGCACCTGAGAAAATGACAAGGAGTAAAAAAATGTGATGTGATATCTATCTATCTAGACATGTATCTATCTGTCTATCTATCTATCTATCTATCTATCTATCTATCTCTTTCTCTGTCTGTCTGTCTGTCTGTCTGTCTGTCTGTCTGTCTGTCTGTCTGTCTGTCTCTCTCTTTGTCTCTGTCTCCTTTTCTCTCTCTCTCTCTCTCTCTCGACATCTAGACATCTATCTATCTGTCTATCTATCTCTATCTATCTATCTCTCTTTCTATCTCTATCTAGACATCTATCTCTCTTTCTATCTCTATCTAGACATCTATCTATCTTTCTTTCTTTCTCTATCTGTCTGTCTGTCTGTCTCTAAAAAAATGTGATGTGAAACATCCACCCCGGGATTCGAACTCCGATTTTTGTTCGGACAACGAAGCAAGAATTTCTCGAATTTTTTTGTCCGAACTGAGAGTCTTTCGAAAACCGAGGTTCCACTGCAGAGGACAATAAGCAACATTGTGCACAGTAAGCATTTATACCTCTCTATGAGGTAGCGTGTTCGCAGTATGAGGTGGTGTGTTTGAAGTATGAGGTAATGTGTTTGCAGGTATTCCTCCTTAGAGAGCATTTGTAGAGTTTCAGTTTTTGTGCAGTGTGTGTTTAGCGTGGGGAAGGAACTATCTCGGAGTCTGTTTGTTTTTGTTTTGTGTGACCTGATGCATTTGCCGGAGGGCAGCAGGTCAAACAGGTGGTGGCCAATGATTCTCTGGGATGTGTTGATGACGAGGTGTTCTGTTCAAAATGTCCTCATAAAGGGTGGGGATGATAAGGGATAGGTGAATGGATATTGGACACATCTGTGTCCAGTTCCAAAGCCACCACTTCTCACTTAAGGGCCGGATATCAGCTAGATAGATAGGACCCACTTGCGTTGCGTTTCTCACAAGTTTTTATTGGAAGGAAGAGAAAGGGCCGCGCCACGATCCGGTGTTCGCTGGACGCAAGAAGCAAGTCGCTCTGGTACTCGGATTGTGCTCCGAACGCAGAAGTGCATCTTCCGTGGCGAGCGATGGCGGTGTAAGGGACAGAAAAAAGCGGGTCGGTAGCCGGGACTGGAGAGCAAGGAGTGGTCAGAAGCGAGTCATAAGCCAGAACGGGAGAGTAAACGTAGTCGGGGGACAAAAAGAGATCGTAAGCCGGGACGGGAGAACAGACGTGGTCAGGAGCAAAACAGGTCGTAGCCGGAGATAGACTGGTGTCAGGGTCGAAAAATTCACTGAGGTTCGCAGACGGACTGACCACAGGGGAATGACAGGACTGGGTTCAAATAGTGACAGGGAGCCAATCAGAACCGGTGGCGGTTGGCGCCAAATGAGTGGGCACAGGTGATACACATCGGTAATCACGACAGTTCTATTTAGATTGATCTAAATATAATTTGCAGATATTTTAGAATTGAAACCTTGTGTATTTTTATACGCATACATGGTCGGGGTCGTAAGCGAGTCGCAAGCCAGGAAAGGAGAGTGGACGTTTTCGGGGACAAAAAGAGGGCGGAAGCCGGGACGGGAGAACAGACGTGGTCAGGAGCAAAACGGGTCGTAGACGGAGTCAGGGTTGAAAAAGCCTTGCCTAGTATTTACTGAGGTTCGCAGACGGACTGACCACAGGGGATTGACAGGACTGGGTTCAAATAGTGACAGGGAGCCAATTAGAAAACCCGCGGCGGTTGGCGCCAAATAATTGGGCACAGGTGATACACATCGGTAATCACGACAGTTCTATTTAGATTGATCTAAATATAATTTGCAGATGTTTTAGAATTGAAACCTTGTGTATTTTTATACGCATCCATGGTCGGGGTTGGAAGCGAGTCGTAAGCCAGGAAAGGAGAGTAGACGTGGTCGGGGACAAAAAGAGGGCGGAAGCCGGGACGGGAGGGCAGACGGAGTCAGGATCAAAAACGGGTCAGACGGGAGCAGAAAACGGGACAGGTGGGAGTCAGGGTCGAAAAAGGCTTGCTTAGTGTTCACTGAGGTTCGCAGACGGACTGACAAAAGGGGACGGATAGGACCGGGTTCAAAAACTGATCGGGAGCCAATCAAAACCCGCGCCAAAAGAGCGGGCACAGCGGAGTCACATCAGTAATCATGATGAAGTATTTTTTTTTTACATTTTCATTAAACCGAATGAAAAAGTCTGACGGGTCCATAATTTGTCCACCTCTTCTTTTGTTCTGCTTTTATTTTGTAGAATCGGATTTAATTAGTATTTCTTAGAGGGGCAGAAGTTTCAAAGCTCGGACTGTAAAACAAAAAATCTTAAAAATCTTGGCTTTATTTACTAATTGCAAAATAAACCGGCTTAAAAAGATAAGCAGAATTCCCTACGACCAAAAACATCAATTTGACCTGAAATCTAAATGCAAGAATTTAATTATTGAGAGAATACAACGACCCAAATTACTAATTCCCGTCTTTATATTTGAGGCAGCCTTTTAGCGCTTTTCTGCACTTTAACTAGAAAAAAAACTTCTTTGTGAGTTAATGCGACAAGCGGGAAGTAGAAAACGAAACGGATCGTAACCTTAATTAATGTATTCACTCAGACCGACTGTTAATCATTTTAGCACGCGATGGAAGGCTCCATTAAGACAATAAATACCTTTTGAATTCCACGTGAACTTTAGGTTGAGAAACTAATTAGCCGAAAAATTAATCTGCTTCTCTGCGCGTGAATGAATAATAACTACGGGTGCATTTTTTTCTTTTTTTGCAATATTGATGTATTTCAGTCATTAACTTACATCTTGATGCAAATACACACGCTTATATTGTTGTGAGGATTTCCGTCATGGTAGTGTACTGCTCACAAATAGCACATAGTTTCCTGTCCTGGCTGCTAGAAAGTCCTTTGGTTTCCTGTCCCGGCGAAGAGGAGAAAGCCCCTAGGCCGCACCTGATTTCCTGTCTCTGCAGTGAAGGGCGAGGACGTTCAGCCGTCTTGTTGCTGCGGCCTTTGCATTTGTTTTTCTTTTGGGCTTCAACATCCACTACACAGTATCATCTCCAAACAGAAGAGCAGTTTCCGCGACAGACTACTGTCACAGTCTTGTTCCATGAACAGAATGAGGAGATCATTTCTTCCTCATGCCATGAGGCTCTTTAACTCCACCCGGGGGAGTAGAAGCCCACATTAAACCCCACATTTGTATCTTACCCTATTTTTATGACAGTATGTATTTTTTGTAACACTATTTAAATGCTCTTTATTAACATGCTATATTGGGTATTTTTTGTATTCTATTTCTTTTGTTTTATCATTTTATTTTTCAACACAAGGATACTGCTGGAAGTGTGAATTTCCCTATGGGGATGAAGAAAGTATCTACTATCTATCTATCTATCTAGACATCTAGACATCTATCTATCTAGACATCTATCTATATATCTAGACATATATCTATCTGTCTATCTCTATCTACCTATCTATCTCTATCTATCTATCTATCTATATCTATCTCTCTGTCTGTCTCTCTCTCTCTCTGTCTCTGTTTCTGTCTCTCTCTCTCTCTCTCTCTCTCTCTCTCTGTCTCTGTCTCTGTTTTTCTCTTTCTCTCTCTCTCTCTCTATCTAGACATCTATCTATCCGTCTATCTATCTCTGTCTGTCTGTCTATCTATCTCTATCTATCTAGACATCTCTATCTATCTATCTCTATCTATCTGTCTATCCATCTCTCTCTCTCTCTCTCCCTCTCCCCCCCACCCCTTTTCTCCCACTCTGTCTCTTTTTTTCTCTTCCTTTGTTGGTCTTTGTCTCTTTCTCTCTCTGTGTCTTTCAACCTCTTTTGCTCTAACTTCCTGTTTTCCTTTTCTCTTCCCCTCTTCATACCCTTTGCACTTTCTTTTCTCTTTTCTCTCCTTCTGTCTTTCTATTTCTCTTTGGATTTCTTTCTTCCTCTCCCTTTCTTTTCCCCCGTTCTCATGACTTTTTATCTTTTGTTTTTCACGCTCTCTCCCTCTCTCTCTTTTTCTTTCTTTGTCCTGCCCTCTCTCCTGTTCCCTCCCTCTTTCTCTTATTTCTTTATCTCTTTTTCTTTCTCTTTCATCTACTAGTCCGGGTCCCCCACAGAATGTTTGTTCTATCGTGTGGCCCCCGAGTTCAAATGAGTTTGACACCCCTGTTCTAGAGGTAGGTGAGAAAGCAAGGGGGGCAATATTTACGCAACACCTACTTTTCAGTCTTTTTTCATTGCGAATCGTGGCAAAATGACCACGTATGCGTGACTGACTACCGGATTAAAATGAGCCACTCGTAGAAACGGAGAATAACATCTAGCGAGTAAAACAACCGTGACGATAGAATAACAAGCAGCCGCTGCAATTGGAACACGAGATATAATAACGGTGTTTTTAAAGGCTTGAGGGCGATGCACTGATGTGTCATTTTTACAGAACATTAGCTTTACCGAAAGAGACAACACAGCTGGGGTGGCAGTCAGGTACGGCGCACACAGCAAATGTGGTCAGGTAGGCATTTTTGGGGTTCTGCTCGAGGGAATATCAGTGGGGATTTTGGTCTCCGATATAATTGTTGCTATTGATACGTTTGTTATCATGGCAACCGTGACAGAAGTAGATTCAGTCACACAGGTATACAACAAAATCTATCATGGTGAACCAAAATGGAGAAAAATCTTAATTGCAAAAATGCATTGATTTAAATGGAAGAGTGGATTTATTGGTAGGTCACGCGTCCAAGGGTTAACAATGCAAGACACCAGCTACGACAATGGGTCTCTGAATACTTGCTGGACAGCAAATATATTTTCAAGTAATTCTCACTTGAAATTGCATTTCGGTTCCTGAGCTTGTTTTTCTCTTGCGTCTCTCTGAGTGTTGTTGTCTCGCGGGCCGGATTATATCCTAGAGGGCCTGATCTGGCCCGCAGGCCGCTTGTTTGACACCTGTGCTCTAGAAGTTCCCTGATGACTTCTAAATGATCCAACGTTGACCTAAATCACTAACAATGACAGTGTGTACTTCTGAGTCATTAAGTCTCCTTTTAAATGCACCTGTACGGACCGCATTATAACAGTATTACGAAGTTCAAGAAACACACCAGGCAGGTCCGAGATAAAGTTATAGAAAAGTTCGAAGCAGGAATGGGATACAAACATTTTTGAAACATTTACACACCTCCCGGAGCACTGTGCAACAATATCAAAATTGAGAGAGCAAAAAAACACTACCTGACCTGGTTGTTGTCAGGAACCGGAACCTGATCAGGACCCAAATGCGTGACGCTTCTCACACAAGCCTTTTATTTTACGGGAAATGGGGAGTCATGCACGTTAGGCAGCAGTCTGTCATGGAATGACAGGAAGCCAGACCGACGAGGTCGATACCAATTGCCCGAGTAGCAATCGGACAGATGGGGTCGATACTGGACAGGACGGGACAGACAGAATTGATATTGAAACAGGATAGCGAAATTAAACAGGACAAACTAGACGGGAACGAAAACTGGAGAGAATAATAAACAGGACAAAAATAGACAGGAACGATCCCAGTCAGGAAATGCAGGCAGGAAATCGGGCTGACAAAGGGTGAGTGAGAGCACTGAGCTTAAATAGAAGGAAAGCCGATCTGTACACGAGCCGCAGCTGGCGGCACACGGGCGGGGCCAATTGGGCGCCATGGCAACCGTGACATGTTATCAAAAAATCTTACTGTCTTTTTCGCTAACAGTATACTTAGCTAACACAAACAGACACGTCAGGTTTAAAATAAGCCATACCTATTTACTGTTTACCTTTGTCTGAGTCTTCCCTTGCCCTCATGTAGGTTTTAGATCAGGTGATGGTGTCATAATAGTCTGTAATTTGCAATAATCTGTGGTTTGTGCAGCCATTTGAGACTCTTTGTGATTAGGGCCAAAAACCCCCCAAAAAATCATTGATTTAAATGAAAGAGTCTATGTATTGGTAGGTCAAGCGTCCAAGAGTTAACAATGCAAGACACCAGGTACAATAATAGTCAGTGGTCTGTACGGTCGTTTGAGACTCCTTGTGATTAGGGCCAAAACAGATAAACAGGACTTGACTATTGTACCTTCAGATTTGGCAAGGATTGTGGTTGTTTCCCTGTCTTTGCAAGAATCTGGGGGAAAACACTATCTGTGAATTATGAAGTAAAATCAGTCACACAGGTAAAGCTCACCAATGACAACAAAATGTATCATCTCGGAACAGAAATGAAAAATATCTTCATTGCAAAAAAATCATTGATTTAAATGGAACAGTCTATGTATTCGTAGGTCAAGCGTCCAAGGGTTAACAATGCAAGACACCAGGTACAATAATAGTCAGTGGTCTGTACGGCCGTTTGAGACTCCTTGTGATTCAGGGCCAAAATCGATAAACAGGACTTGACTATTGTATCTTCAGATTTGGCAAGGATTGTGATCGTTTCCCTGTGTTCACAAGAATCTGGAGAAAAACCTTCAGACACCACCAGACCACATCGACTGAACCACTGTGAATTTTTGAATCTCATTTCAGACGTAATAAAAACTATTTTACAAAACTTACCCCCCCTTGTCCCTGCACGTATTTTCCGAGGCAATGAATCACGACGGCCATTTGATGGCGGTTTCCATGGGAGCCTCGAAGGTGCCGTTGCCAAGTTTTGTGTTGGATATTAGATTGGGCAGATGTTGGACGTGGAAGGGGGTCAAGAAATCAAGGATTTCATCACCCCAGTCAGTCGGACTGCCAACGCTATAAAGTGCATATATTAGAGGTGATGCAAATGCTTTTGGGTCATTCATTTTGGGCGATAGCAGATCGATACCGGACAGCAAGGGACAGACGGGATTGATATCAAAACTGAATATCGAAATTAAACAGGACAACCTAGACAGCAACAAAACTGGAAACCAAATTGAACAGGACAAAAATAGACGGGAACAATACTGGAGAGGAAACACATGCAGGAAACTGGACAGAGTCTAAACCCAGAGGTTTGTTGACGGACTGACAAAGGGAGATTGTGAGCACTGAGCTTAAATAGAAGGGAAGCCAATCTGTCAACGAGCCGCAGCTGGCGCCACACGGGCGGGGCCAATTGGGCGTTATGGCAACCGTGACAGAAGTAGATTCAGTCACACAGGTAAACCTCACCAAATACAACAAAATCTATCATGGTGAACCAAAATGGAGAACAATCTTAATTGCAGATTTATGTAGGTCATGCGTCCAAGGGTTAACAATGCAAGACACCAGCTACGATAATGGGTCTCTGAATACTTGCTTGACAGCAAATATATTTTCAAGTAATTCTCACTTGAAATCGCATTTCGGTTCCTGGAGGGGGCACTTATGGGCGATTATTTTTTCATCTTTTAGCTGATGACTACTTCTCCGAGCTTCTTGTGAAAATAATTTGCTGCAAGTTAAGAGACTATAAGACGACCGATGCAAATACGGTCTGAGTCAGTGTTTTTCAACCGGTGGCTCTGGACCCAGAAGAGGGTCGCACAGCTGTTTTCAGTCATTTGCCTTTGCAGAAAAAACGCAAAGAAGAAGAACAAACACAGGGTCAACTACACTCCTAATAGGTAGGCCGCGCTAATGCCCTGCTCGAATTCTTTCCTGCTCAGTCAATCGCTGTTATGCCAATTGCTTTTGAGAGGGAACACATCTCACTTTCGTGTGATTTTGTCCGTTTTCTTTCCTTTCTATGCCCATCGTAATGGGTCTCAAGAAAGTTACATATAAGGGGAAGAACAAGTGGAAAACAATGACAACAACGATGGAGGCGAAGAACGGAATTATTGCGAAGTATCCAAATTATACACGCGTGTCTGTAGTTGACCTGCGGCTGGAAGTTACAGTATAGCATACATATGTCATGATTACAGATGCGGGGCACCTGAGGCTACCCCATTGGCGCCAACAGCCACGGACCCTGATTGGCTGTTGGACTCTTTTTAAACTCCCGCCTTCCTGAAAACACTCATCAGATCGTCTGCGAACCAATGCTACCCGCTAGACAAGCTTTTGTGACTCTACGACTCTATCCTGCCCTGTGTTCTGTCTGATTCCTGTTGCCGACCTCTTTTCTGGACCCGTTTATCCGACTCGATCCTGCCCCGTGTTCTGTCTGATTCCCGTTGCCGACCTCTTTTCTGGATCCGTTTATTCGACTCGATCCTGCCCCGTGTTCTGTCTGATTCCCGTTGCCGACCTCTTCTCTGGACCCGTTTATCCGACTCGATCCTGCCCCGTGTTCTGTCTGATTCCCGTTGCCGACCTCTTTTCTGGCCCCGTTTATCCGACTCGATCCTGCCCCGTGTTTTGTCTGACTCCCCTTGCTGACCTCTTTTCTGGACCCTTTTATCCGACTCGATCCTGCCCCGTGTTCTGTCTGATTCCTGTTGCCGACGTCTTTTCAGGACCCGTTTATCCGACTCGATCCTGCCCTGTGTTCTGTCTGATTCCCGTTGCCGACCTCTTTTCTGGACCCATTTGTCCGACTCTATCCTGCCCTGTGTTCTGTCTGATTCCTGTCGCCGACCTCTTTTCTGGACCTGTTTATCCGAATCTATCCTGTCCTGTGTTCTGTCTGATTCCTGTTGCCGACCTCTTTCTGGACCCGTTTATGTTTTGCTCCTCCGGATCGTGGATGCAAGTCCTGTTCTCTTTCTTAATAAAAACTGAGTAAAACGAACGCAATTGGGTCCTGTCTCCGTTCCTGGTTTGTGACAACAGATGACACGCAACAATGTTGAATACACCTTTAATATACATCCACATGGTTTTTCTTCAGGAACGTTGTTGGTGGAGAACATGCAAATCAACGGTGTGGCGGAGGGTCCGGACCAAACCATCTCCTTGGCTCTGAGGGACAATCACAACCACTGGGTCATCCTGGACCCTTCCAAAAAAGCCCTATACCTCAACAGCACTGGACGTGTTCTCGACAGAGATGTAAGAACTGTTTTTGGTGCTGATCCAGAACATTGTTTTGTATAACTGAAAAACCTGAATCCAACAGAAAAATATGCTTCCGTCTCCTTTTATACTGCAGCCTCCGTCGTACATCCAGTCCATCGTGGTCCAGGTTCAGTGTACCAACGAGCTGGTCGGCACCGTGATCCTTCACGAGGTCCGGATCGTGGTACGCGATAGAAACGACAACAAGCCGCGTTTCCAGCAGCCCAGATACTACGTTGCTGTGAACGAGGTAACATGACGACCATTTTTTAGCTAACGGTGTTTTACCTGACACATATCGGGGACGGCACGGGTCACGAACTGCTATTTTGTTGCTGATTACATCGAAGGGCTACCAGTTTGATATACAGTGCATCCGGAAAGTATTCACAGCGCTTCACTTTTTCCACATTTTGTTATGTTACAGCCTCATTCCAAATTGTATTAATTTAGTCTCTTATCTCCAAATTCTACACAAAATACTCCATTATGACAATGTGAAAAAGTTTTTTGCATGTGCATGTCAGAGCACAAACACCAAGCATGAAGTCAAAAGAACTGTCTCGATTGGAAAATAGAGTTGAGTGTCATCTGCATAGCAATGGGACTTAATAGTATGCTTGAGAATAATATGACCTAACGGAAGTATATGAAGTATATGAATGCTAAAAAAGAAGGGGACCGGGTACTGAGCCCTGCGGGATGCCTGCAAACAGGTCGATAGAGCAAAAACGTGGTCGGGGTCAGAAATGAGTCGTAAGCCGGGACGGGAGAGCAGATGTAGTCAGGATCAAAAACGGGTCGTAAGTCGGGATGTGAGAGCAGACGTGGTCAGGATCAAAACGAGTCGTAGCCGGAGACAGACGGGAGCAAAGACAGGACAGGTGGGAGTCAGAGTCGAAAAAGGCTTGTCTAGTATACACTGAGGTTCGCAGACTGACTGACAACAGGGGATTGACAGGCCTGAGTTCAAATAGTGACAGGGAGCCAATCAGAACCCGCGGTGGTTGGTGGCCAATGAGCGGGCACCCAGTAATCATGACAGATACAGTATCATCAATCAGTTCTTCTGAGGGATATTAATTAAAGCGTCAATAACTTTGAAACGTCGGAATACCCCAAACTATCACAATATTGAAGGATTTTATACATTTTACTCTAAAGGATTTTATACGATTAAATACAAGTTACATTTATCGAGTGCAATGAAGATTTTCACCGAGTGGGCTTCAGGTCACGCTGTTCCAAATTCGGAATGTTTTGGCTGGGGAATTTTTATAACAGGACTCTGACGAAGGACGTCAGGCATTTTTTTGATAGACGCTCGATGTTGTCTTGAGTTTCTCGAGACATCGAGGCGAGTGTGGACCCCACGTGGGGGCTTTCATTGGCACGCCCATGGGAGGAGCCGGCACACCAGCTTGCCGGCAGAGGAAGAGAAGCAGAAGATCGAGAGAGGAGGCCAGAGGAGGAGCAAAACATAAACGGGTCCAGAAAAGGGGTCGGCAACGAGCAACACTAATTCGGCTAATATTCGATGAAGTTCACTTAGCTAAATTGTTTAAGAAATGAAATCTGCCTCCGTGTGAAAATGTCGGCTATTCTTGTCCATCTTTTGCCATCAAGAAACAAGCGCGCATTGCATTCTAATATTTGGATGAAAACTCCTCCAAAATTTGGAAAGTTGAACCATCTCCACAAACAAAACTCAGTTTTAAGTTGACTTTTCCCCGTCACGCCAGAATGAAGCCAATCCCCGATGAGCTGGGATCGATTCCACTTCACCTAATGTCGACGAGCGATAACGGAAAATATTGGCCGGGTGGATTTTGTTCCACTTTGGAGGGTTTCATAAGCGTCCAAAAGACGGGTCCACAAACGAGTGGCTCGGAGGGCCCCCCCGGAATAGTCTTTGAAATGCCAAACCTGTTGTTCTGGTGCTCTCGGGAGTCCGCGAAGCATCATTTAAAAGGTCCAACTGGACGGGGACGGCGTGTTGGCGGAGAATATCTCATTATGCAGTTTTCCTCAGCCTGTCCAACTCAATCTGTCCTCTGGAGCCCTCTCTTTCTCTCCCCTCGGTCCGTCGGCATCCATTTTTTCTCTGCGGCTCTTCTTCATACCCTCGCCAACTCACCTCTGGCATTTCTACATCCTGTCACCTTTCCTCAACCTCGCTGCCCTTCCTCTGACACACTTGATATACTTCCCACTGTCCTGGTCTTCCTCCGCCTCATCAGTGCCAACAAAATTCGCCCTCTGCCGCATCATTAGGAGGCTTCATTATTAGAATATGCATCGGAGATTTAACGGGTCCGTGCCGGGTGGAGGTACAATAGCGCTCAAAAGTTAGAAAGGTCCTTATTTTTGAAGGGAAAACACAATCGTCTTCAATAATGATGACATGAAGATAATCAGAAATACACCCAATACATTGATAGATAGATACCATAGATACCATCAATAGATAGATACCATAGATGCACAGATAGATAGATACCATAGATAGATACCATAGATCAATAGATAGATCAGTATATCTATCTATCAATAGATAGATAGACTGACTGACAGACGGACTGACAGTCATAAATAGATAGATGGATAGATAGATAGATACACTGACTGACTGACAGACTGACGGTCGGGGATAGATAGATAGATACCATAGATACCATAGATGGATACCGTAGATACACAGATAGATAGATACCATAGATAGATAGATAGATAGATACCATAGATCAATACCATAGATCGAAAGATAGATAGACTGACAGACTGACAGTCAGAGACAGACAGATAGATTGACAGTCTGACAGTCAGAGATAGATAGATACCATATATACCATAGATACAGTAGATACCATAGATGGATAGATACCATAGATCTACAGATGAATAGATACCATAGATAGATACCATAGATAGATAGATAGATAGATACCATAGATCAATACCATAGATCGAAAGATAGATAGATAGACTGAGAGACAGACAGTCAGAGATAGATAGATAGATAGATAGTTTGACAGTCTGACAGTCAGAGATAGATAGATACCATACGTATATACCATAGATACAGTAGATACCATGGATGGATAGATACCATAGATAGATACCATAGATAGATACCATAGATAGATACCATAGATAGATACCATAGATCGATACCATAGATAGATAGATAGATAGATATACTGACTGACAGTCAGAGATAGATAGATAGATAGATACCATAGATGGATACCGTAGATACACAGATAGATAGATACCATAGATAGATAGATAGATACCGTAGATCAATACCATAGATCGAAAGATAGATAGACTGACAGACTGACAGTCAGAGACAGACAGATAGATTGACAGTCTGACAGTCAGAGATAGATAGATACCATATATACCATAGATACAGTAGATACCATAGATGGATAGATACCATAGATCTACAGATAAATAGATACCATAGATAGATACCATAGATAGATAGATAGATACCATAGATCAATACCATAGATCGAAAGATAGATAGATAGACTAAGAGACTGACAGTCAGAGATAGATAGATAGATAGATAGTTTGACAGTCTGACAGTCAGAGATAGATAGATACCATACGTATATACCATAGATACAGTAGATACCATGGATGGATAGATACCATAGATCTACAGATAGATAGATACCATAGATAGATACCATAGATCGATACCATAGATAGATAGATAGATAGATATACTGACTGACAGTCAGAGATAGATAGATAGATAGATAGATAGATAGATAGATAGATATACTGACTGACAGTCAGAGATAGATAGATGGAACGATGGATGGATGGATAGATAGATAGATAGATAGATCGATACACTGAGTGACTGACAGACTGACAGTTAGCGATAGATAGATAGGTAGATAGATAGATAGATACTTTATTCATCTCCATAGGGAAACTCACACTTCCAGCAGTATCCTTTTGTCGTTTATTAACAGATTAACAGGCTGGCCTCGGGGTGCTGTGTTGTAGTTTAGCAACACCGGTATGGATGACGTCACACGCTAGGCCAAAAGTTCAACGTCCCTGCAGCAGATGGAAATCTTTGTGCCCAGGGTTACACCACCTCGTGTTCACGTAGATAGCGAGTCCGCCTCCTCTCCGCTTCCCGCAGGCTTTTGTGTCTCTGTCCGTCCTAACAGCTCTGAAGCCGGGTAGCTCCACTTTAGCGTCCGCGATGCTAGACGTGAACCACGTTTCCGTAAAACACGGCAAACTGCACTCCCTGTACGCTTTGATGTTTTTCCCCTGCACAGCTAGTTTGTCTGTCTTATTTGGCAGAGAGTTCACATTTATCATGATTCCGAACGATACCAAAGGCTTATAGCGCCGCTAGCCGCTTAGCCTTCACCTAAGCTCCGACTCTGCATCCACCATTGGGCCCCCTCATCACGCCGGCACGAGAATCCTTCTTGGCAAGGAGTTGATTCCTCGAATGAACGCATTTTTGTGTGTTAAAACCCATAACCATAGGATAAAAAAAGCAATCCAAAGTGTAGTTGTCAAACGGGACGAAAAACACTGAAGATAGAAGCAGACACTTAAAACAATAAATCACAAAAAGAGCGAAATAACAAGGAGCTGCTGGAAAGGCTGCCGCTCGCTATCATGTCATGAATAAGGGCTATACAAATAAACATGACTTGACAGGTGTATAGAGGCCAAATTCCAGCAACCAACACTCCAGTGTTCAAATAGTACATCGTTAGAACCAATGTTCCCTCTAACCTGCGTGTGTGCGCAATTAGGCACTACCCAGAGCTTTTCCGCGCACAAGAAAATCTAGCCAGCTCACAAAAATCAGGGCTCGAAATTGATATTTAAGAAGCTAATTTAGTTAAAGTTACAGTGCATGAAGGTAAAAATACACGGGTTCCCCTGACGCTGTGTTCGAAATGCGGTGTCGAAGTAGAAAGAAGTTGAGTAAAGTCGGTAGAGTTTTTCGAGAACCGGCTTCTTCGGCTCGGCTCAGTAAAAAGAACCGGCTCTTTCGGGTCCCAAACGGCTCTTCAGGTTGTTTTTGCTTCTTTAATCCCTACACGACCAAATATTATGTAAAATTGTGCACAAAATGACTTGAAGTAAGGGGGGGGGGGGAAATAGAACAAAAAAGAAAAGATACAAAATGAAAGTAAAAAGCTGAGGTAGAGAGAGAGAGAGAGTGAGTGAAAGAGGAAGAGAAAGAAATACAAGTACAGCGTTTGTGAGAGGCATCTGGCTTTGGTAACATCAAGTGGACATTTTTCAACATGCAGCTCGTTTTTCTCTTGCGCTTCTCCCAGCGTTTTCTCGCGGGCCGGATTTAATCCCCTAGCGGGCCTGATCTGGTGCCGGGCCGCGGGTTTGACACCCCTGATCTACAGTGAAGAGGTGACTCGAAATGCTGGACTTCAAGGCAGGGAGGCAAAGAAAAACCTGTATCTGAGCCTGGCCAAAATATGGGAGATGATAATGGGCAAAAGAACACAGATAAATAAATGTGTGACTTTTTCCTGGAAAAATCACAAATTGTCTGGATGACCCCAAACATTTGAGACTGTCCCTTCTCAAGGTTTCTTCATTTTCGTCATGTTGAGGTTTTTGAGTTTTTTCTTGCCCTCATGTCGGTTTTAGATCAGGGGATGGTGTCATAATAGTCTGTGGTTTGCAATAATCCGTGGTCTGTGCATCCCTTTGAGACTCTTTGTTATTAAGGGCGTCACAAATAAACATGACCTGAGGTTTTTGAGTTTTTCCTTGCACTCATGTAGGTTTTTAGATCAGGGGACGGAGTCATAATAGTCTGTAGTTTGCAATAGTCTGTGGTCTGTGCAGCTTTTTAAGACTGTCCCTTCTCAAGGTTTCTTCATTGTCTTCATTCTGAGGTTTTGAGTTTTTCCTTGCCCTTATGTAGGTTTCAGATCAGGGGATGGTGTCATAATAGTCTGTAGTTCGCAATAGTCTGTGGTCTGTGCATCCATTTGAGAAAGTCCCTTCTCAAGGTTTTTTAATTTTCCTCATGTTGAGGTTTTTGCGTTTTTCCTTGCCCTCATGTCGGTTTTAGATCAGGGGATGGGGTCATAATAGTCTGTAGTTCGCAATAGTCTGTGGTCTGTGCAAATTTTTGAGACTGCTCCTTCTCAAAGTTTGTTCATTTTCCTCATGTTAAGGTTTTTGAGTTTTTCCTTGCCCTCATGTAGGTTTTAGATCGGGGGATGGTGTCATAATACTCTGTGGTTTGCAATAATCTGTGGTCTGTGCATCCATTTGAGACTGTCCCTTCTCAAGGTTTCTTCATTTTCCTCGTGTTGAGGTTTTTTTGAGTTTTTCCTTGCCCTCATGTACGAGAACATCCCCCAAGGAGTCGATTGCGTTATTCTTGAAGTTTTAGGCGAGAGGTTAAGATTTTCACAAGGCGTATCTTTAAACCGATCCCCCGTCCGCTATAACGACAGCGATCATAATTATGCAGGACATGAAAAATGGCGTCGCCAAATATACTTTATCTCACATGTTCATCGTACTGTTTGGAGATTACATTCGCATCCTGGCAGGCATCTCCAAAACTTTTGGCTGCTAGAAACAAAAACAAAACAAAACAAAAAAAAAAGAAAAATGTAGCATGGAAAATCATTGTTGGCAACATTTTAGCTTTCATGTTCTGTGGCAAGTGTTCAGCTGGAGCAGACTGTTTTATTCAAATTCTCTGGGAAGAGAGTTCCCCTGCTGGGCTCTCAATTAAAACATTGGAAAGTAATAGATATAAACAAATAAACTTGTCATTTTGTTGAATTAGTTGGTGTATTCTGTCCCCTTTTGTCAGTCCGTCTGTGAACCTCAGTTAACACTACGAAAGCCTTCTTGGACCCTGACTCCCACCTGTTTCTTTGCTCCCGTCTGTCCCCCGGCTTTGACCCGTTTTTGATCCTGACCACGTCTACTCTCCCGTCTCAGCTTTCGACCTCTTTTGTCCCCAACCACGTATACTGTCCTTCCCTGACTTGCGACTCGCTTCCGACCCCGACCTTTTTTTGCTCTCCTGTCCCGGCTCCTGACCCGTTTTTCCGTTTTTGACACCGCAATCGCTCGCCACGGATGATCCATGTTCAGAGCGACCTGCTTCCTGTGTCCATCAATCACCGGATCGTGGGCGCAACCCTATCTCTTTCTTCCAATAAAACTCGTGAGAAACGCAACGCAAGTGGGTCCTGTCTCCGCTCTGGTCCTGACAGTTGTTACTATTATGTTGTATATTTTGTACATTATCATTGAGGTTAAAATGGAGTTAGCCAACCACTTAAGTATCTACCTTTTATAAGGCACTTAGAGTTGATATTTATAAATCATAGGCTACTGTATGTACTTGCATATAAGCCTACATCGCTCATTAGCTGAACCTTTAAAACTGCATTTAAAAAACTTCATATTTAAAGAGAAACATACCGTAAATATTAATAGAACGTGTACTTAAACAACAATATCTGAAGGGGCTGAACATGACTGGTTATGACATAAACAAAACTTAAGTCAGTGGAAACAGTGAATCATGTCACGGTTGCCATGGCGCCCAATTGGCCCGCCCGTGTGGCACCAGCTGCGGCTCATTGACAGATTGGCTTTCCGTCTATTTAAGCTCAGTGCTCTCACTCTTCCTTTGTTAGTCCATCAAAGAACCTCTGCCCGCAAGACGTGGGTTTTGACTCTGTCCGGTTTCCTGTTGGTATTTCCTGTCCGGCATTGTTCCCGTGTATTTTGTCCTGTTTGATTTCGATATCCTGTTTTGATATCAATCTTGTGTGTCCTGTCCTGTCCAGTATCAATCCCATCTGTCTGATATCTGCTCGGGCAATTGGGATCGATCTCGTCGGCCTCTGGCTTCCTATCATTTCACACCAGACTGCTGTTTAATTTCGTTTCCAGTTTTGTTTCAGTCTATTTTTGTCCTGTTTATTATTTTCTCCAGTTTTTGTTCCCGTTTAGTTTGTCCTGTTTATTTTCTATATCCTGTTTCATATTTTATTTAAGCTCAATGCTCTCACTCTTCCTTTGTTAGTCCATCAACGAACTTCTGCCCGCAAGATGTGGCTTTTGACTCTGTCCGGTTTCCTGTTGGTATTTCCTGTCCGGTATTGTTCCCGTTTATTTTGTCCTGTTTAATATCGGTTTCCAGTTTTGTTCCCGTCTAGTTTGTCCTGTTTAATTTCGATATCCTGTTTGGATATCAATCTTGTCTGTCCCGTCCTGTCCCAGTATCAACCCCATCTGTCTGATATCTGCTCGGGCAATTGGGATCGATCTCGTCGGCCTCCGGCTTCCTATCATTTCACACCAGACTGCTGTTTAATTTCGGTTTCCAGTTTTGTTTGTCTATTTTTGTCCTGTTTATTATTCTCTCCAGTTTTTGTTCCCGTTTAGTTTGTCCTGTTTATTTTCTATATCCTGTTTCATATTTTATTTAAGCTCAATGCTCTCACTCTTCCTTTGTTAGTCCATCAACGAACTTCTGCCCGCAAGACGTGGCTTTTGACTCTCTCCGGTTTCCTGTTGGTATTTCCTGTCCGGTATTGTTCCCGTTTATTTTGTCCTCTTTAATATCGGTTTACAGTTTTGTTCCCGTCTAGTTTGTCCTGTTTAATTTCGATATCCTGTTTGGATATCAATCTTGTCTGTCCCGTCCTGTCCAGTATCAACCCCATCTGTCTAAAATCTGCTCGGGCAATTGGGATCGATCTCGTCGGCCTCTGGCTTCCTATCATTTCACGCCAGACTGCTGTTTAATTTCGTTTCCAGTTTTGTTTCCGTCTATTTTTGTCCTGTTTATTATTGTCTCCAGTTTTTGTTCCCGTTTAGTTTGTCCTGTTTATTTTCGATATCCTGTTTCATTATCTATCCTGTCGGTCCCTTCCTATTCAGTATCGACCCCATCCGTCTGATATCTGCTTGGGCAATTGGGATCGATCTCGTCGGCCTCTGGCCTCCTATCATTTCACGCCAGACTGCTGTTTAATTTCGTTTCCAGTTTTGTTTCAGTCTATTTTTGTCCTGTTTATTATTGTCTCCAGTTTTTGTTCTTGTTTAGTTTGTCCTGTTTATTTTTTATATCCTGTTTCATAATCTATCCTGTCTGTCCCTTCCTGTCCAGTATCGACCCCATCTGTTTGATATCAACTCGGGCAATTGGTATCGTTCTCGTCAGCCTCTGGCTTCCTATCATTTCATGCCAGAATGCTGTTTAATTTCGGTTTCCAGTTTCCATCCTGTCTATTTTTGTCCTGTTTATTATTCTCTCCAGTTTTTGTTCCCGTTTAGTTGGTCCTGTTTATTTTTGATATCCTGTTTCATTATCTATCCTGTCTGTCCGTCCTGTCCGATATCAACTGGGGCAGTTGAAATCGGTCTCGTCGGCCTCTGGCTTACTATCATTTCACGCCAGACTGCTTCCTAACGTGCATGACTCCCCGTTTCCCGTAAAACAAAAGGCTTGTGTGAGTAACGTCACGCGTTTGGGTCCCGATCCTGTTCGAGATGATAGATTTTGTTGTCAGTGGTGAATTAATATAATATAATAATATAATTATATTAAATATAAAAGGAGACTGTGTAGAGAGAGTCCACTCTTTTCAAATTTCTGGGTGTCCGACGACCTCTCCTGGTCTGCAAACACCAGAGCGGTGGTAGGGAAGGCCCAGCAGTGACTACATTTCCTGAGAGTGCTCAGGAAAAATCATCTAAAACAGCATAGCCATTTAATTTCCACCCTAATTCGACAATGTCCATTTGGTGTCACTCTCGTGTAAACCCTAACGTGTCATGAAATTATATCAAAATCCCTCAAAAACATGAGTTCAAACCTTTACTCGAAAAACAAAAGATTATCATCCAAATCAAATGTGTTTATAAACATCATCTGCCCTCATTATGAAAACCAAAATGAACAAAGGCTGGCTAAAAATGGCTTTCCTTAAAGTCAGATATTATTAGCCCCGAAACGGATTCATCTTCTTCGTCAACTCTTGCTAATGTATTAATAAAAAAACACCAACTACATGAAGAAGGTTTGTCCTAGCTTAGACCAGGAGGAGCTGTCAAAGGTCTACCAGAATTGTCTCCTGTGTTTCAGTTAACTCCGGTGGGCACCACCATCTTCTCGGGCTTCTCGGGCAACAATGGAGCGACCGACATTGACGATGGTCCGAACGGACAGATCGAATACACCATCCAGTACAACCCCATTGACCCGGTGAGTTGACGTCCATTTTATATGCCGTAAAAATATCATTTGATATCGTTTTTAACACATTCCATGCCATAATGCCTAGATTTGTTGTCAGAAGCGTGGTCCATAATTGACAAAAGTATATAATACATTGTTGTTGTTTTTTTTTAACTATAATAAACGGTTGAGTACATCTTATCAGTAAGTATCAAGCCTCTGGGAATGAAATGAAATGATCTGCATTTATAAGACTTCCCAAAGCGCTTTACAGTGTGCTTTACATTTCCCAATAGGCGCTGACCTGCTTATTAGGGGCTTTAGGGGTTCAGTGTCTTACCCAAGGACACTTCGAGAATGTAACACGGAGGATTCGAACTGCGATCTCTTGATCCCAAGACGAGCGCTCTACCTCCTGAGCCACTGCCGCCCCTAATGAAATGATTTGCATTTATATAGCGCTTTTCAAGTCAAGACTTCCCAAAGCGCTTTACAGTGTGCTTCACATTTCCCAATAGCGGCCGTGCAGCCATGTAAGGCGCTAACCTGCTTATTGGGGGCGTTAGGGGTTCAGTGTCTTACCCAAGGACACTTCGACATGTAACACGGAGGAGCCGGGATTCGAACTGCGATCTCTTGATCCCAAGACGAGTGCTCTACCTCCTGAGCCACTGCCGCCCCTAATAAACAGGACAGACTAAACGGGAACAGAATGATTTCTGTGTTTAAAATTACAATAAGTTTGGCTGGAGTGGTTTTCTTTGTCCACACATCAAGAAAGCCCCCACTGTCTACTGTTGCTTCCTGTATCCAGCAATTGAGTGTGTGTAGGTGGCCCCACGTACCAACTAGTGTCATTATTACTGATGTGACTCAGCTGTGCCCACACATTTGGCACCACCCGCCTGGGGTTCTGATTGGCTCCCTGTCACTATTTGAACTCGGTCCTGTCAATCCCCTGTTGTCAGTCCATCTGCGAACCTCAGTGTAAACTAGGCAATCCTTTTTCGACCCTGTCTCCCGCCTGTCCCTATTTTACTCCCGTCTGGGACCCGTTTTTGATCCAGACCACGTCTGCTCTCCTGTTCTGGCTTACGACTCGTTTCGAACCTGACCTCGTCTTGCTCTTCTCAAATCCACATGCCAATAAGTTCCCCAAAATAAAATGCTTCAACTTCACTTATATCTCAACCGTTACAAGATATTGTAAGGTTGTATCGTTTACGAAACTGAAATCTGACTCCAAAGACACTTTACGTGTCTTGTCCAAACCCTTACAGTTGGAGAATCATACATCGGTTATTGCCAATTACAATCCTGTGTAGAAAGACGAGGGGGTTTCCGGGTGTTCCTCTGCTATAATTCCTGCCGATGAATTGTTCACGTGTCATGACCAAGCCTCTGGCTGATTGGTCCGTGCCGCCGTGGATGCAAATTTCCCATCCATGGTTGAAGAATGGGAGGAGGGGTGATAGGATGTACCAGGCATATCCACCCCCACTCCACGCTAGGTGATAAATCATTGTTATCTGCACAGAATGGAAGAAAAAGGCACATCCCAAGGCAAAGTGCGGTTCACGGCAAACCTTCTCTCATAGTTTGCCCTCAAAAACTGAAGTCAGATTTTAGAACAAGTATATTTGACTTTATGTAAGATAAAACATTGTACAAAATAGTATATAACTTAAAGCTAAAATAAACACAAACTATCCACCTAGAAATTTTCTGTCGTCCTTTAAAGACGAGTCTTTCCATTTGAGAGAAACTTCTGGCATTGAATGACCGAATAAACAGAAATCACAGCATCTTTGTTTGTGTCCTACACGGCCTGGATCTCAAAACAAACACAGAACATGACAATCACTCGTTTCCCGGAATGAACCCTAGGGCGCACGCAAAGAATTTTCTCTTTTAATCGACGTTTCAAAGATTCGCTGATGATTTTGATGGACTCCGTCCAATCAGTTTCACTCAACGTCTTCCCTTTTTTTTGTTATTTTTGATCCGCGTCGATTTGCCGGGAGCGATATTCCGAACACGAGGGTGGCCATTTTTAGCCCTGCAGCAAAAAAGTATTGAATTCCTAATGGAAAATCTATCACTTAGATTTAGTTTTGGAGTTTAGTTTCGACGCTATGTACTCGAGCTAATCAACCATGCTAATTCTCTGTGTGGGCTTAAGCAACCTTAACACAGTAGCGCCGAGGTCTGAAACTCGCGCCCCGGGGGCAAATTGTGGCCCTCGGGATGATAGTTTAAAGGGACAGTGTGTATTAGCTTAATGGTAGAAAAACTTTGTACTCTAAACCTATAACGTTTAATATTTTATATGCATATTTTTTTTTGCGTCTTATTTATTGCATGTTTGCATGTCAGGAAGAGGAAATAATTTAATTTGTGCTGTTTGTTGTGCATATAGAATATTTAAAGTGGAAGGTTGAAATTTAAAAAAAAATAAACATAAACTATGATCTAAACATGCATTTTAATGTACTTGTAGGTTGAGAAATTTGTGTTTATTTAACTTAACATAAGGCTCCCCTTGAGGATCTGACATAATGGCCGCTATCTTGCTGCTACGGGTACCCTTTAAATACCAACACCTGTTTTTTTTTCCTTTTAGTTTTACTCCATTTTTCCCTTTTTCTTTTTATTCCTAGGTTTTTCCCTTTTTCTTTCTCATCCTTTTTATATTCTTTCTTTACCTCTCCCTTTTTTCTATTTTTTCTTTTTATGTCTTTTTTTCTTATAACCCCCCTACTTGTTTTCCTCTCTTTTTTACCTTTTGATTTCTTTTCCTTTCCTTTTTTCCTTTACTAAAAGGTGGGCACAAAAAAGGGGAAAAATGGTGCTTTATGTGTATGTTACCTTCCATCCAAAGCAACTACTTAGTTTACCACAACGAGGTTTGAGTCTCTGTAGTTTGTATTCTTCTTTGTGCTTTGTAGCACTCGATGAAAGCTCGAGGTCAAATAATACACACTTTCCCTGTCATATAATTTCAGCAAAAGTGAATTACTGAATCGTTTCCTACTGATTGGTTGAAATAAGTGAATAAAAAATGAGAACAGTGGAAAGCCCTGTTTGGTCCAACCCCAGACCCTAGCTCCAGCGGCTACCAAGTCAATTGGGTATGAGACCCCCGCACTAGCTTATATTTTATAAGCAAGTCAAGTCATGTTTTTTTTGTGACACCCTTAATCACAAGAAGTCTCAAAGCGCCATACAGACTACAGACTGTTATTGTACCTGGTGTCTTGCATTGTTCACTCTTGGACGCCTGACCTACCAATACATAGACTCTTCCATTCAAGACAAAGGTTTTTTGCAATTAAGATATTTTTTCATTTCTGTTCGAGATGATAGATTTTGTTGTTAGTGGTGACGTTGACCTGGATGCCTGAATCAACTTCATAATTATATTCATATAATTAATATAATATAATAATACAATTATATTAAATATAAAAGGAGACTGTGTAGAGAGAGTCCACTCTTTTCAAATTTCTGGGTGTCCGACGACCTCTCCTGGTCTGCAAACACCAGAGCGGTGGTAGGGAAGGCCAGAGCAGCGACTACATTTCCTGAGAGTGCTCAGGAAAAATCATCTGAAACAGCAGCTGCAGGTGTCCTTTTACAAAGCCACAGTGAAGAGCATTCTAACATACCGCATTACAGTGTGGTATGCTGGGTGCACGGCAGCAGATAGGAAAACGCTCCAGAGCGTCATCAAAACAGCCCAGAAAATTGTCGGTTGCTCTCTGCCCAGTCTGGAGGACATTGCCTGCTCTCGCTACCTCAGCAGAGCAGAAAACATCATTTTCTCACCCCGGCCACCACCTCTTTGACCTGCTGCCTTCCGGCAAGCGATACAGGTCACACAAAACAAAAACAAACAGACTCAGAAACTTCTTCCCCAGAGCCATTACCACCCTTAACACACACCGCACAAAAAACTGAAAACTCTTGCAAACACACTACCTCATACGAACGTAAAATGGTACTCATGTCTATGTTTCTTGCACAAAGTTGACTGCACTATGTTTACTGTTTACCTTGCACAATGTTGACTATTTTTTGGCACTATGGGTACAACAGATGTAGCATTAACAAACAATACACAGACATTGTCATCATGAAATATAGCTCATTCATAATCTATAGCATAGAAGTGTGTTTCAAGGCGAATAATTCTGTGTTTTTTGGTCTCCGCAGACGGCAAACAGAACCTTTGACATCCCTCTGACGTTGTTCGGATCCGTGGTGCTCAGAGAACGCCTCAACTACGAGGAGATAACGCGCTACCTGGTCATCATACAAGCTAACGTGAGTCCTTTCTCCATTCGGAATCCAAAGCGCATGAAGGTATCCCGGGACCAATAACGAAAAAGCTTGAAGGCTAGCCTTATCATGCTAACATTATTTACATAGTCTGGGAGTATTTATGCTCTCTGGAGCCAGCCTTGGGGGAATCATGAGCCCATCCTTAATTATCGCTAATGTCTCCGCTAATGCTTTTGTTTTCCCGTTTTTATTTCCGCGGCTCTGTTTGATTTGCAAAGAAATACATCGTAGGATTCATCCATTTAGGCTATACCGACAAGACCGGCACCTTTAAAACTCTTCAACAGAGCAAATAAACATTTATAGTCCTGAAGGTTGTTTATAGGACCGGCGGTGAAGCCATCTCCGGGAATATCTTTTATCCTCTGTGAAAAAGAGAGAAGTAATTTGTTGCCGCGTTTCTTTAAAAATACACGAAGAGGTAAAGACACAAAGGAATGGAGTCCTGCTATGAATAAGATTTAGTTTTTCTGAAGAAAATCTTAACAAGGCAATGGGAAGTCTAATAATACACTGCAACAAAAATGCATTCTCACCCCATTAGCAGAAGCCATTTTGGTTTTATGACAATAGAACTTTTTTTTCCGAGTTAAATTTAGGACAAGTGTCGTGACTACTGATGTGCAGCACCTGTGCCCGCTCATTTGGCGCCAACTGGTTGGCTCCCTGTCTCTATTTGAACTCAGTCCTGTCAATCCCCTTGTGTCAGTCCGTCTGCGAACCTCAGTGAATGCCAGGCAAGCCTTTTTCCGACCCCGACTCCCGTTTCTGCTCCCGTCTGTTTCCGGCTACGACCCGTTTTTATCCTGACCACGTCTGCTCTACCGTCCCGGCTTACGACCCGTTTTTGATCCCGACCACGTCTGCTCTACCGTCCCGGCTTACGACCCGTTTTCTGACCCCGACCACGTTTTTGCTCTCCTGTCCCAGCTATCGACCTGTTTTTCCGTCCTTGACGCCGCCATCGCTCGCTACGGAAGATCCACTTCCGCGTTCGGATCACAATCTGAGTACGAGAGCGACTTGCTTCCGCACCTGGCGAACTCCGGATCGTGGGCGCAGCCCTTCCTCTTTCCTTGAATAAAACTTGGGTCTGGTTTCCGTTCTGGTCCTGACAATAAGGACAATTATGTAGCATCTGGTAGATCATGCTACGCTCTAAAAATACATTCTTAACCCATAAGCAGAAAGAAATTGCTTCATTTAAGTGTTATATTTTTTAAAATTGTCCATTTAAGGGTCTTTGTGAACTATGTTTTGTTTGTCTTCAGGTGTCGCTGTTTTAAAGGGCTTCATAAATAAAGTTGAGTCGAGTTGAAAAGTTTAAATTGTCTAATTTCGAGTTCAGTTTTAACTTGTTTTTCAGGTGAAATGAGAAAACCTATGCTTAAGATAAGCATAATTCTCTTATCTAGCTAGCATCTGCTAAATTATGCTACTTAGTCTCAAGCTACACAACAAAAATACATATTCTCACGCTATTGACAGACAAATTGGTTGACTTATTCATAAGTTTTCTAGTTTCAAGTTATTTTCATTTGTTTTTTAAGTTGTATATGGAAACTCATGCCTAAAATAAGCATAATTCTCTTATCTAGCTAGCATCTGCTAAATTTTGCTACTTAGTCTCAAGCTACACAACAAAAAGACACATTCTTACGCCATTGATAGACAAAATAGTTGACTTATTCATAAGTCTTCTAGTTTCAAGTTATTTTCGTTTGTTTTTCGAGTAGTATATGAAAACATATTCTTAAAATAATAAGCACAGTTATACTATCTAAGTAGCCTCTGCTAGCTAGATAGTACAACAAAAAGACATATTCTTATGCCATTGACAGACAAAATGGTTGACTTATTCATAAGTCTTCTAGTTTCAAGTTATTTTCCTTTGTTTTTTAAGTTGTATATGAAAACTTATGCCTAAAATAAGCATAATCCTCTCATCTAGCTAGCAGCTGCTAAATGATGCTACTTAGTCTCAAGCTACACAACAAAAAGACACATTCTTACGCCATTGACAGACAAAATGGTTGACTAATTCATAAGTCTTCTAGTTTCAAGTTATTTTCATTTGTTTTTCGAGTTGTATATGAAAGCTTATGCCTAATATACGCACAATTATATTATCTAGCTAGCAGCTGCTAAGTCATGCTACTTAGTCTCAAGCTACACAACAAAAAGACACATTCTTACGCCATTGATAGACAAAATAGTTGACTTATTCATAAGTCTTCTAGTTTCAAGTTATTTTCATTTGTTTTTTAAGTTGTGTATGAAAATGCATGCCTAAAATAAGGATAATTCTCTTATCTAGCTAGCAGCTGCTAAATGATGCTACTTAGTCTCAAGCTACACAACAAAAAGACACATTCTTACACCATTAATAGACAAAATGGTTGACTTATTCATAAGTCTTCTAGTTTCAAGTTATTTTCGTTTGTTTTTCGAGTAGTATATGAAAACATATTCTTAAAATAATAAGCACAGTTATACTATCTAAGTAGCCTCTGCTACCTAGATAGTACAACAAAAAGACATATTCTTATGCCATTGACAGACAAAATGGTTGACTTATTCATAAGTCTTCTAGTTTCAAGTTATTTTCATTTGTTTTTTAAGTTGTATATAAAAATGTATGCCTAAAATAAGGATAATTCTCTTATCTAGCTAGCATCTGCTAAATGATGCTACCTAGTCTCAAGCTACACCACAAAAAGACACATTCTTACGCCATTGACAGACAAAATGGTTACCTTATTCATAAGTCTTCTAGTTTCAAGTTATTTTCATTTGTTTTTCGAGTTGTATATGAAAGCTTATGCCTAATATACGCACAATTATATTATCTAGCTAGCAGCTGCTAGGTCATGCTACTTAGTCTCAAGCTACACAACAAAAAGACATATTCTTACGTTATTGACAGACAAATTGGTTAACTTATTCATAAGTCTTCTAGTTTCAAGTTATTTTCCTTTGTTTTTTAAGTTGTATATGAAAACTTATGCCTAAAATAAGCATATCCTCTCATCTAGCTAGCAGCTGCTAAATGATGCTACTTAGTCTCAAGCTACACAGCTAAAAGACATATCCTTACGCCATTGACAGACAAAATGGTTACCTTATGGATAAGTCTTCTAGTTTCAAGTTATTTTCATTTGTTTTTCGAGTTGTATATGAAAATTTGTGCTTAAAATAAGCACAGTTATATAATCTAGCTAGCAGCTGCTAAATCGTGCTACTTAGTCTTAAGCTACACAACAAAAGCTTAGTTTTAAAAAAGTATTAAAGAAAAAAGTCTGTAATTTGTGGCGAAAATGAATTCACAGTACCCGGTGACACTCGTAGAGAGAAACTCTCCACTCCTACGGTATATCTTGTCAAGTGACACCTTATCTGACGTGCCGGGGCTGCAATCGCCCTTGAGGAAGTTGACAAGGACATATTTCCCCCGCTCCTCGTACTTCAGTTCATCTTGACCTAATCCAACTCAACCAGACTTTAAAATCAATTTTTTGGAGCACGACGGGTCCTAAACCAAGTGGAATATTCCCGATAGTAATACATACAGACTGGAGTCTCCTTCTCTGCGATGTAAATGTGTTTTCAGAAGCATTGTTGCAGAGTGCCAAAACGTAAGTATCATGCCTCTGGGAATGGTTTCGGTATGGTAAATCACCATTAGATGGCAGGAGTGACTTTGATCAGTTCTTTGTACACACTTTGAGGAAGCCCCCACTTCCTTGTGTTGCCTCCTGTATCCAGTGATTGAGAGTATGTAGGTGGCCACATATGGCGAGTAGGCACAGCGAAGCAGTGTGGTCAATGGCAGGAGTGGCTTTGATCAGATGTTGGTCCACACTTTAAAGAAGCCCCCGCTTCTTAGTGTCGCTTCTTGTATCCAGTGATTGAGAGTATGTAGGTGGCCCCATATGGCGAGTAGGCACAGCGAAGCAGTGCGGTCAATGGCAGGAGTGGCTTTGATCAGATGTTGGTCCACACTTTGAGGAGGCCCCCACTTCCTAGTGTTGCTTCCTGTATCCAGAGATTGAGAGTATGTAAGTGGCCACATATGGCGAGTAGGCACAGTGAAGCAGTGTGGTCAATGGCAGGAGTGGCTTTGATCAGATGTTGGTCCACACTTTGAGGAAGCCCCCACTTCCTAGTGTTGCTTCCTGTATCCTGTGATTGAGAGTATGTAGGTGTCCACATATGGCGAGTAGGCCCAGTAAAGCATTGTGGTCAATGGCAGGAGTGGCTTTGATCAGATGTTGGTCCACACTTTAAAGAAGCCCCCGCTTCCTAGTGTTGCTTCCTGTATCCTGTGATTGAGAGTATGTAGGTGGCCCCATATGGCGAGTAGGCACAGTAAAGCAGTGTAGTCAGGGTACCAGAGTAAGTAAAGACATGTGAATTCTTCGACAGAGCTATTTCCTTTCTAAATAAAGATGACAAAGTCCCGAGTCAAGGCAGAGAGGGATGACGTTTAGTGCACGTTTGCAGGAACCCGATCGCCATGGTGACTATAATCGTCAAAGTCCCGAGTCAAGGCAGAGAGGGAGGACGTTTAGTGCACGTTTGCAGGAAACCGATCGCCATGGTGACCATAATCGTGTGATCTTTTCATCAACATTAAAAAGTTCTTGCAAAGTTCATGCATGGTTCATTTTGCTAGTCTTTTACCTTTTTGCTCATTGAAGTCTTTATTTCATATTTGACCCTGGAGTGCCATGTCCAATCTCAATGTTTAACAACGTTGATATCAAAGACGATTCACTTCAATTCAAGTACCCGATATCGCCTTTTGGATTGATCCGCCCTCCTCCCTATCATTATTTAAACGTGTCTTTTTTTGCGCAGGATCGAGCCCCGAACCCAAGCGAGCGGCACACCGCCACCACCACGCTGACAGTGGACGTCCTGGACGGGGACGACCTGGGCCCCATGTTTTTGCCCTGCTCCCTAGTGGGCAACACCCGCGACTGCAGTCCCATCACGTACAAGTCCAATGTCCTCGAGCTGACTGAACCGGTGAGGGCGCTCGCTCTTTCGTTTGCTCTGTTTCTCTCTCTTTCCTTTTCTTTTCCACTTTTTCATTCTCTCTTTTTCTGTCTTTTTCTCTTTCTGACTCTTTATCTCTTTCTTTCTCTCACTCTATCTTCTTCTCTTTCTTTCTTTCCCTTTCTTTCTCTCCTTATCTTTCTCTCATTATTTTTCTCCTATCTTTGTCTTCCTTTTCAGTCTTCTCCTGTCTTTGTCTCTTTCTTTCAGTCCGTTCCTCTCTTTCCCTCTCTCCGTTTCTATCTTTCTCTCTCTCATTTTCTCTCTCTGTCTCTCTCTGTTTCCTCCTCTCAGTGTCCTTATGTGTCTCCGTACGTTTCTTCCTCTCTTTTTCTTTCCGTCCCTATCTTTTTAGCTTTCTGTCACCTTCTCCCTCTTTCTTTCTTTCTTTCTTTCTTTCTTTCTTTCTTTCTTTCTTTCTTTCTTTCTTTCTTTCTTTCTTTCTCTTTTTGTCTCTCTCTTTCTCTTTTTGTTTTTTCTCTTTCTCTCAGTTGCTCGTTTTTTCTCTTTATCTTTTTCTCTCCCCCTATGTTTCCATGTCCCTCTTTTTGTATATATCTTTCTTTTTCTTTCTCTTTGTTTCTCGTTTTCTCTCTCCCTCTCCATTTCTTTCTCCCTTCCAGTATCTCGGTCTTTTGCTCTCTCTGTCTTTCTTGCTCTTTCTCTCTCTCTATTGCTTTTTTTCTTTCCCTCTCTTTCTCTCTTCCATTATTTTTTTTCTTTCTCTTTATTGCTTCCTTTCTTTTCTTTCTTTCTTTTTTCCTCTCTATTCATTTCTTTTTTTTCTTTCTTTCTCCTTCTCTCTTCATTTCTTTTTCTTTCTTCCTCTTTTATCTCTCTCTTCCGTTCTTTATTTCTCCTTTTCTTTTCATTTTTTTTTCTTTCTTTCTTTCTCCTTCCCTCTTCTTTTTTTTCTTCCTTTCTTTCTCCTTCTATCTTTATTTTTCTTTCATTCTCTTTTATCTCTCTCTTCCTTTCTTTCTTTCTTTCTCCTTCTCTCTTTCTTTCTTTCTTTTTTTATTTCTTTCATTCTTTCTTTCTTTCTCTCTCTCTTTTTCTCCATCTTTCTTTTTCTTTCTTTCCCCTTTGCTGTCTTTATTTCCATCACCATTATAGACATTGATTCAATTCAGCGGGTTTGTCTTTACGAGTCGTTTCCCTTCGCTGCAGAATATCTTCCCCGAGCCGCACTTTACTTTACATTTCCGGAGCGTTTATATTGTAATAATCCCTCTTTGTAAATATGACAAAGTCTCTACGACCCTCCAGCTTGCCTTTGATAGCCTGTAGAGGAGTCTGGCTTTTATTGAACTGCCCTCCTTCTCTTGTTTATCCGGTCGTCTTTGTGGCGCTCGACGGCAACGTCGTGAAAATCCCGGAGAAAACGGCGCCGACGCGGCGGCCGTAAATCGGGTTTACGAGGCGCACGTCGGAAAAGCCGGTAGATGCCGAATTTCCTTCGAACTTGGCCCCATGTTTAGGGTCCTTGTCCTGGTAGAAGGTGAACCAGTGCCCCATTCTCAGGTTTCTTCCAGACTCCAACAGATTTTCAGCCAGAATTTCCCTCTATTTGGCTTCACCCATCTTCCCAGTGACTCTGACTTCCCAGTCCCTGCTGAAGAGCATGATGCTGCCAGCACCATGTTTGACAGTGGCGTTGTGCAGTTTTACTCATACACTTTGAATTGAACCCAAAAAGTTCAATGTTGGTCTTATCAGACCAGAGTACCTTGTTCTATGAGTTATTTGTGTCTCTCACGTGGCTTCTTGCAAAACAGAAACAGAACTTTTTATGGTATTCTTTTTAAAAAGGGCTTTGTTTTTGCCACTCTTGCATAAGACTATAAAAAATACTTTTCTTATGCGAATATTGTCTCAGCACAGTTAAGTATACTTGCAAGTCATCCAATGCGATCCTGGTTGCTTCTGGTTTTTGTGGTTCTTCTGTCGTTCCTCTCTTGGGCCGAAAGTTTAGAGGGACGGAAGTGGTTTGATGCTCCCTCTATTTCAGTATCACACGGTGCTCCAGAAGATAAATAAATGCTGTGGAATTTTCCTGAATCCCATTTGTTCTTCGACCGTTTCATAACTTTGTCCTGGACCTGCCTGGGTTGTTCTTTGGTTTTCTTAATGCACTCTGTTCTCCAGTGTTTCCTTTCACAGACCTCCGAGCCCATCACCTAGTATGTGCATTCAAACTGAGACTTATAACACACAGGTTCACTCTTTTTGTTAGTTTTAGTCATTTAGTGCGACATTGGATCATTCAGAAATCATCAGGGAACTTGTGGGGAGTCAGTTGGCTTAGCTGAAGGAACAGGGGGGGCACTACTTTTGCAACACCTAATTTTCAGTTGTTTTTCCTTGTAAATATAATAATTCGATTCCGCTTTACCATTGTGTCTCACATGTAATCATTTGTTAGAAAATATTTTCATTTTTTAGCCATGAGTGAAGTATGAAATATGGCACTTTGACAACCAGTTCTTAAAGGGCCAGGCACTCGAGATGCTCCAGCAGATATTTCACCTACTGTATACTTTCTTGTTCTATCCTAAAAAGTATTTTGAGTATGATACCTAGAAATACTTTTTATATCAAATGTCCTGTGAGATAGCTGCTGTTGCCAAGGTGAAAGGCGAAGAGCTGGAGTGATGAGAAGAGTTAAAGCTCTTTATCGGTTTCGGAGCCCTCGTCCGATTAATCAGTCCGGACCCGACCGGTACTGATACCGGCTATCAATTTTGAGCTGATAACAATCTTATTTTAACAAGTATTCATGGGGGCTTTTGATACTGATCGTAGATACTGAAAAAAAAAAACGTATCTTCAGCACAGGTTTGCACTTTGTTTGCCTTGGACACATCAATGAGTCGGCATTTATGTCACAAAGACAGGTCGTGTTTAGGGGAGTATGATCATATATTTTTTACCCTTACACAGTGTTAGGAAATAATATTAAAATGTATCGTTTACCAAATTGTTCGAATTAGTGATCTGACTCCATTAAACTAACACAACCTTCAATCACCTAACAATGCGCGCTCTTTTCTTGATGGAAAACTGAACATTTATCCCTAAATGAAAAGTATATATATTATCATCATCTCATCAGCCGTACCGCTTATCCTCATTAGGGTCGTGGGGGGGCTGGAGCCCATCCCAGCCATCTCCGGGCAGTGGGCAGGGGACACCCTGAACTGGTTGCCAGCCAATCGCAGGGCACACAGGGACAGACAACTCATTCGCTCATTCACACCTAGGTACAATTTGGACCGGCCAATTCACCTGAAATGCATGTTTTTGGAATGTGGGAGGAAACCGGAGTGCCCGGAGGAAACCCACACAAGCACGGGGAGAACATACAAACTCCGCACAGGAAGTCTGGAGCTGGATTTGAACCCCAACAGGTTCCCATGACATGAACTGTGCCGCACAAGCGCTAACCACTGCGCCGCCGTGCTGCCTTATATATTATATATTATATATTATACAATATATATTATATATTGTATATTATATATTATGTATCATGTATCATATATCATACAGTGAGACCTCGGTTATCGCGGTTAATGGGGACCTTAAAAAAATAAATAAATAATAATAATAATTTTATTATTATTATTTTTTAGACACGGTTAATGGGGACCAGAACCACCCGCGTAAAGTAAAAATCTGCGAAGTAGCGACACCCCTTCAAAAATGCTTAAAAAACAAAAACAAATGTATATATATATATTTTTTAAAATTTAATTTTATTATTATTTTTTTTAGACCTGCGAAGCTCTGAACCCACGAACATGGAACCACGAAGTAGCGACGCCCCTTGAAAAATGCTTAAAAAAAAAATATATATATATACATTATTTTTTAAATTATTTTATTTAATTTTATTATTTTTTTAAGCCCGCGAAGCTCTGAATCCGCGAACGTCGAAGCGCGAAGTAGCGAGGTCCCACTGTATATATTCCCCTCCCCTCATGGCTCACAACTCAATTGCAGCTGTGATGCGTTCATGTACATTTGGGAATATGGCCTTCCTCTCCCGCTTGATTTTCAACAACTTTAAATATTTTGTGGAGTTACCGCTTCTAATGCGCTAGGATCAGCATTTTTCACTCGTTTCAGTTAGTTTTATTTCCCCTGTATTTGCTGAGTGTGCAGGTTTGTTTATTTATACTTGCATTGAAATGTGTGTGTACTTTCACTTTTAGCGACGTTGTATTTTGAGTTTTTAATATCGTGTTTACCCAATTTAACTGCGTCCCCTTGATCGTATTTTGAATCCTGATATCATAAATATAAATATTGATTTTAAATATAATTTACGTCTTCCAGTTTTTCCTCAGTGGAAAAACACAATATAATAATATTTTACCTCCCTACCTTAACTAATGTTTTATGATTTATTCATTTTTTTGATGAAAGTATGCGAACAATAAATAATACTTCTCATTATTAAAAAAAATACATATTTTAACTTTAAAATTCGTTTTAATATTAATTGTGAACAGGGCAATACAAAAGCGGGATAAACCACAATATCCCAAGAAAAGGGGTGATTCTGCTTGGTACCCTGGGCTATCTCCAGTCTCCTAATGCCCTCCTCCCCTCCTAGTGGTATGTTCCATTATTTGCAATTTAGTGAACACCTGTGGGAACATGGCTTTGAAACGGCAACAAGAGTCTGGAGCGGAGGAAGTAACAAAAAAAGAAGAAATAAGAGGAAGCTCATGCGTCGCCTGACGGTAGTTAATATTAAAATGAAAATGTTCATTATTGTACCGTATTTCCACACTCATTTGGAGCAGTGTTTTAAAGGGCGTTCGAATTCTTTTTTTGTCGGCTCATACGACTGACCAATTGGATGCGACCGCTCCGGCGCACTGGCCAATGAGATGCGAGTCTCACTCGACCGCCTTTAATATCAAAACAAGTGCCCGTATTAAATAAAATAAATTATTGTGGTTTATTCAAGTTTTTAATCATAAAGTAAAGCATCATATTACACCAAAATTGTAAAAAATAGTTTAGTAATCACATTTTCAAACAAAGCCCTCAAACTCCAGCCAGTGGATAACATGACTGTCCGCCATTTTGTTGCTAATGGTACCCACCAACAAAACCTCGTGAACATTTTGAATGATAAGTAAAAGTACATGAATTATCGTATGAAAGTACATGTTTTTAAAATACTAGTAGGTCGAGAAATCTGCTGTAGTTTGGTCACTTTAAGTTTCGGTAGTTTGCGTTCTTCCTTGTGCTTAGTAGCACTCGTTTTGGGTTGCTCTATGCACAACAGTGACATCTGCTGGTTGAATATTACAGTGTACTGATTTTTTTATTACATTACGTAAACTTCATTGTAAAATAAGTCCTCCAGTTGTAAACGATTGATTTCTTGAGTTATTTGTCTTACATTTGCTTATTAAATAAAGTTTTTTTGTATTACTGTATTTGCATTTTAATAATTTCCTAGGAAAATAAGAAAATTTTTGAGACATGAGTCAGACAGCGAGAGAAACATGAGACGGAGAGAGAGAGAGAGACAGACATACAAAGATGAGAAAGACAGGCAGAAATATGAGAGATAGAGAGAAAAACATGAGAAAGAGAGAGAACATAAGAAACACGAGAAAGAGAAAGACACACAGAAAGAAGAAAATGAGAGAGAGGGATAGTCACACGGAAAAATATGATAGAGACAGAGAGAGAAATGTGAGAAATAGAGAATTGGAAAGAGAAAGAGATGGAGAGAGAAACATGAGAAAGACAAAGACACACAGAAAGAAGAACATGAGAGAGAGAGAGAGAGCATAAGAAAGAGAGAGAAACACGAGAAAGGAAAGACACACAGAAAGAAGAAAATGAGAGAGAGAGGGATAGTCACAGAGAAAAAATATGATAGAGACAGAGAGAGAAACGTGAGAAATAGAGAAACACGAGAGAGAGAAACTTGAGAAAGAGAGGGAGACAGAGACACGAAAGAAAGAGAGAAACAGAGTGACAGAGAGAGAAACATGGGAGAGAAGGAGAGAGACAGACATAGAAAGATGAGAAAGACAGAGAGAGAAACATGAGATGGAGAGATAACCATGAGAAAGAGAAAGACACACAAATAGAAGAACATAAGAGAGAGAGAGAGAGAGAGTCACAGGGAAAATATGATAAAGACAGAGGGAGAAATATAAGAAATAGAGAAACATGAGAGAAAATTGAGAAAGAAAGAGAGAGCAACAGACAAAGACAGAGAGACATGGGATAGAGAGACATATGAGAGAGAGAGAGAGAGAGAGAGAGAGAGCGAGAAGACTCAAGTCAATGTTTTTGTCTTAAATTTCTTTTTTTTAATTTAGTTTTTTTCCTGTAAAAAAACAAGTAAATATTGTATACCATGAAACCGACCCGAGCATGATGGGTAATTATTTAGCTTATCATAGTTAATAATATCAAAATGAAAAATGAATGATAATTATCTTGCCGATGCTTTTTAATACCTCTCAGTGAAAGATGTTTAACAAAAAACATAGTATTTATTTTCATAATTCTTTAGAGAGTCATTTTACCATTATCTAAAATTGAAGGGTATAGTAGCGAAAAAGGCACAGAGACGACAGAAAGAAAATAAAATAATGGATGAGGAAACATAGGTAACCAACATTTAAAGAAAACAAATATATATAATTTTCAGTGTTTTTTTTTTCTTACAGCTGATTTAAAACACGAGTTGCCACGGAAACCGCTAACATAGAGCGTTTTGCCTGAAAGCTAACACAGAAAATTCTGCTTTAAGCGAGCCCGATTATCGGCCTGGAATTTTCCGTTGTAGAAACTGTTCGTTTTCAAACTCCGCACGCAAATGTGAATGCTAAGCTAATGCTAACACAAACAGGATTTATGTTGATTGATATTCGAACGCAGCAAATTCGGAAGAGCACCGAAATACCGAAAGTCATGTATTCTTGATCCTCCGAATTGATCCCTGTAACTTTTGGTTTCCAGAATAAGCTCAACCCCCTCAACGTGACTCCGCCCATTCAAGCCGTGGATCAAGACAGGAACATCCAACCTCCGTCCGACCGGCCCGGAATCCTCTACTCCATTCTCGTAGGTGGGTGCCGAAAATGCCAATCCGGAGAGTCGAAAATACAGCCCGCGGGTCGAATCCGGCCCGCCAACTGATTTATTCCGGCCCGCGAGACGACGCTAAGAGAAGTGCAAGAAAAAAATAAGAATAGAAAAACGACCTGCAGTTTTATATATGTCCACTTGATGTCGCCATAGCCGGACAGCTCACGCGAAACAATTGTAGGTGTATTTCTTTTTTACTCTCTTTCTTTCTTAAACCCTCTTACTTAGACCCTCTTTGTTACTCTCTCTTTCCCTCTTTCTTGCATTTATCTCTCTTGTTTCTTTATTCCTCCTTTTCTTTCCCGTTTTCTGTTTCCTTCACTCTTTTTCTCTCATTCTCCCTCTATTTCTCTTGTGTTTATTTCTCTTTTTTCTTTACTTCCCTTTTTCTTTCTCGTTTTCTGTTTCTATCTTCTCTCTGTCGTTCTCCATCATTCTCTTCTTCCTTTCTTCTGTCTATTTACTTTCTCTTTTTTGTCTTTATTTCTCTTTCTCTTGCTCTTTTTTCTTTCTCCTCCCCTCTTTCTCACTCTTTCTTTCTTATACTTTCTTTCGCCTCCCCTCTTTCTCACACTTTTTTTAATCCGTTTTTATCTATTACTTTCATTCTTTCTTACTCTCTCTTTTTCTCTCTTTCGTTTCCACTATTCCATTTTCTCTTTCTTTCTCTTTTGCTTTCTTCCTCTCTCTTGCATATATCTCTCGTTTTTCTTTATTTCTCTTTTTCTTTCTCATTTTCTGTTTCCTTTACACTTTTTCTCTCTGTCATTCTCTACCTATTTCTCTGTCTTGTGTTTATTTATCTTTTTTCTTTACTTCTTTTTCTTTCTTGTTTTCTGTTTCTATCTTCTCTCTGTCTTTCTCCATCATTCTCTTTTCTTTCTTCCTTTCCATTTATTTTCTACCTCTTTTTCTGTCTTTATTTCTCTTGCTCTTTTTTTGTCATTTTCTTTCTCTTCCCCTCTTTCCCACTCTTTCTTTCTTTTACTTTCTTTCTCCGCCCCTCTTTTACACTCTTTATCTGTTTTCCTTTCTCACTCTTTTTTACTCTCTCTTTTTCATCTTCTATTTTCCCTTTCTTTCTCTCTCTCTTTCTTTATCCGTCTGTCTCTCTCTCACTCTGTCTCTTTTCTCTTTCTTTCTCTCTTGCATTTATCTCTTTTCTTTATTTCTCTTTTTCTTTGTTTTCTGTTTCCTTCACTCTTTTTCTTTCGGTTATTCATTCTCTCTCTTTCTCTCTCTTGTGTTTATTTCTCTTTTTGCGTTTTTTCCATTTCTTCATCTGTTTTTCTTTTTCACTTTCTTTCTTACTCTCTCTTTTTCTCTTTCTTTCACTATCATTCTCTTTTCTTTCTTCATTTCTTCTGTCTATTTTCTTCCTCTTTTTTTGTCTTTATTTCTCTTTTTCTTGGTCTTTTTTTCTTTCTCTTCCCCTCCTTCTCACTCTTTCTTTCACTTTTTTTCTCCTCCCCTCTTTCTCACCCTTTCTTTATAATTTCTTTTCTCACTCTCTTTCTTTCTGACTCTTTCTCTTCCTTTCCCCCTCTTATATTTTCCCTTTGCTTCTCAATCTCTTTCTTTATCTGTCTCTCTGACTCTTTCTCTATATCTTTTCTCCCTCTTTCTTTCTCTATATCATTTTCTTCCTTTCTTCCTCTCCAAACTACTAGTCCGGCCCCCCGCGAGAGTGCTTTTTCTACCGTGTGGCCCCCTGAGCTCACCCCCTGCTTTAAATGGCCTGACATGCCTGACACGGACCCGATTGCATTCCTCACTCTCCCCAAAGCGAAACTAATCCCGTCTGAGGCCCGATTGCGAAATATATCGTCGGGGGGGGGTGGAACGGAAATCCTCGTGGCTTCGCAACATTTTGCTATTTAAATAGGAACGAAGGAATCAAGTCAACTCCTTAATGTTCGTTCCATGCGCCCCTATTATTAGCAGTGTCGGGCGCGGTACTGAAAAAAAGCTCATTAGTTACGGTTACTAGTAAAACTGTAATCACCCCAGATTGACACTGAAAAATAGCGTGTTATTCTGAAAGTCAAGTCAAGGCATGTTTATTTGTGAGGCCCTTAAGACCTGTAAGAGAAAGAGAGAGAGAGGACTCTGAAATATGTCAATAAAAGGTATGATTTATTACAATTAGAGAGAGAGAGAGAGAGAGAGAGAGGGTGAGAGGGAGAAAAAGGCATGTGAGAAAGAGAGAGAGAAGCATAAGGGAAAGAAATTACGAGAGAGATAACCGTGAGAGAGATAACCTTGAGAAAGATAAAGAAGCATGAGATCGAAAGAGAGAGACATAGAGAGAAGAATATAGAGAAAGAGTCAGAGAGACAGATAAAGAAAGAGATTGAGAAGCAAAGGGAAAATATAAGAGGGGGAAAGGAAGAGAAAGAGTCAGAAAGAAAGAGAGTGAGAAAAGAAATTATAAAGAAAGGGTGAGAAAGAGGGGAGGAGAAAAAAAGTGAAAGAAAGAGTGAGAAGGAGGGGAAGAGAAAGAAAAAAAGACCAAGAAAAAGAGAAATAAAGACAAAAAAAGAGGAAGAAAATAGACAGAAGAAAGGAAGAAAGAAAAGAGAATGATAGTGAAAGAAAGAGAAAAAGAGAGAGTAAGAAAGAAAGTGAAAAAGAAAAACAGATGAAGAAATGGAAAAAACGCAAAAAGAGAAATAAACACAAGAGAGAGAAAGAGAGATGGGAGAGAAAGAGAGAGACATATGAGCGAGAGAGAGAGAGTGGACTCCAAAATTTGTCAATAAAAGGTATGATTTATTACAATTAGAGAGAGACAGACAGACAGAATGAGAAAGAGAAATTGTGAGAGAGAGAGAGATAAACACGAAAGAGAGATATACATGAGAGAGAGATAACAGTGAGACAGAGAGATAACCTTGAGAAAGAGGAAGAAGCATGAGATAGAAAGAGAGATACATAGAGAGAAGAATCAGAGAGCAACAGAGAAAGAGATACAAACAAGGGAAAGAGAGTAACCAAGAGAGAAAAGAGAGAGACATATGAGGGAGAGAGAGAGAGAGAGGGGACTCCAAAATTTGTCAAAAGGGGTGATTTATTACAATTGGAGAGAGAGCGGAAGAGAGTGATAGAGAAACAGAGAGAGAAAAACACGGGAGAGAGCGACATAGAGAAAAGGAGACATGGGAGAGAAAGAGAGAGACATACGAGGGAGACAGACAGAGTGGACTCCAAAATTTGTCAATAAAAGGTGTGATTTATCACAATTAGAGATAGGAAGAGAGAAAGAGACAGAGGCATGAGAGAGACGGAGAGAGAAACATGAAAAAGAGAGAGACATGAGAAAGAGAGAGACACAGAGAAGAACATGAGAGACAGACAGACAGACAGACATGATGGAGAGAAAGAGAAACGTGAGAAAGCAAGAGAGAAACATGAGAAAGAGAGAGACATGAGAAAGAGAAAGAGAAAGACACAGAGAAGAACATTAGACACAGTCACAGACAGACATGATGAAGAGAAAGAGAAACGTGAGAAAGCAAGAGAGAAACATGAGAAAGAGAGAAACATGAGAAAGAGAGAGACATGAGAAAGAGAGAGACATGAGAAAGAGAAAGAGAGAGACACAGAGAAGAACATGAGAGACAGACAGACAGACAGACAGACATGATGGAGAGAAAGAGAAACGTGAGAAAGCAAGAGAGAAACATGGAAGAGAGAGCGACAGAAACATGGAAGGGAGAGAAAGAGAGACATATGAGAGAGAGAGAGAGAGAGAGGACCCCAAATGTTCTCAATAAATGGTGTTATTTATCATAATTAGAAATAATTTTAAAATAGTATATACTTATTTTTACCTGTAATTTATTTAGTACTTCATTGATTAATAGTTCAAATGCAATGTAATATTTACATTAATGGATTGCAAAGGAAATGACTATGGGGTTCATCTAAATGCCTTACAATAAAGAAAAAAAGAATGGTCATTATTTCTATTTTAGTATATGTTGGAATTTTGGATTATTAACTACACGTGTAAGTACAGTATTGCCTATATTGACCGCAGGGTTTTAATCCTTTCCGATGAATCGACCTGTTGATTAATTAATCGAGTGTTACTTATCTATCGCAAGAGTAGCTGTTGTGATTGTGCAGTGGACCCAAATGCAGGAAGCAGGAAACATGTCAGTGGTATCAAAAAGATGGAATTTGATAAAGTCACTAACAATAATAAAATTGCCCGAACCAAAAAAAAAAACATCTTAAAGCAGAATGCACTGACAAAAGTTGATGGTTGAAAACAAATGTTGTGAATTCTAATGAGCAGTGTTCCCTCTACCCAGAGCTTTTCCGCGCACAAGAAAATCTAGCCAGCTCACAAAAACCATGGCTTGGAATTGCTAATTAAGAAGCAAATTAAGTCAAAGTTAGAGTGCATGAAGGTAAAAATACAATGGTTCCCCTGACGTTGTGTTCTAAATGCGATATTTTGAAGTCAAGGTCGAAGTAGAACGAAGTTGTGTAGAGTTTTTCGAGAACCGGCTTCTTCGGCTCGGCTCACTAAAAGGAACCGGCTCTTTCGGGTCCCAAACGTCTCTCCAGGTTGTTTTTGCTTCTTTAATCTCTACACGACCAAATATTATGTAAAATTGTGCACCAAATGACTTAAAGGAAAGGGGGGAAATAGAACAAAAAAGAAAAAAAATACTGAAATGAAAAAGTAGTGAAAACCTGAGAAAAAAAGAAACAAAAGGAAGAGAAAAAAGAAAGAAAAATTCAGAAATAAGCCAGAAAAAAAGAAAAGAAAAAGAAACAAAGGACAAAAAGGAACAGAGAACAATAAGAAAAAAGTAACAGCTAGGAAAAAATAAACACCATTTTTTTAAAGGAATTAAAAACAAATTGAAAAAAAAACGGGGAAAAAGAAGAAAAAGTTTGTGTTACATTCAAATAATTTCCAATGATACCAAGTCAATCTTGTTGCCAACATTGTACTTCCACTAAAAGATATGATTAAATACAGTTGTGTATCGTGCAACCGACTCAATAAGCCCCCAAAAATGTAAGTATTATGCGACAAAAGATATCAGGAAAAAAAGAAATGGATATCTTGTGAAAGAATTGTAAGAACAAACGACGTTTGTAGGCAATAGTACATGAGTCAATTCATTCAAAAGAGAAAAATAATTTTGCATTTCCGGAAACTCAGCAAAATGTAACGTGATGTCAAGTTTTGGACATGTTTATCATGATTTAGTTGCCACACTTGGGATTGCCGTTGCTCACTGTTGTTTCAAGCGTTGCTCACCGACTTTGTGTGAACGCTCAGTCTCCTGGAAAGTTACAGGGAACATTGCTAATGAGGACGCTTTTTTTTTGTAATGCTAGACTGCTCTTGTATTTCCTTTTTTATAATATTAATAATAATAATTTCCTTTGTATTGTCATTCTTTGTAACAATGTACACAGAACGAAATGTCGATACACCTGACCCGTTGTAGCGAGCCGATGCAGCCGCAGCCAACAGAGGGCGCCGCCATTTTACCAATGTTATAAGTCTTAGGTATGACTCGGCCGATGCGCGAACCAGCGACCTCCCAGTCTCAAAGCGGGCGCCCTACCATCTAGGCTATGGGCAGGTAGATCCTTTTGACTTGGACATTTTGTAAGTTAGCGATAGCTCACATGCTAAAAAATTGCCAACACCCCTGGTTTAACTGTTCCTCCTCGTCTGACCTATAAATTCAATTGTCCAATTTCCATTGACATTTCCAATGAATGTCCCTGTTGTCCATGACAGTCCATAATATCGATCGTTAACTTCTCAGGAGACGCATTAATAAGTCCTAAATGTCGTTTCTATTAGCGTTTGATGCAATCGGAGCGATTACGAATTGAGAAGTTTCTTTGTGGAGGACGGAATGCAGTCGATTTCTCGGAGAAAATGTTAAAACGCGACCGGAGTCACCGCGGGAAAATGAGAGCAGGCGGTTGTTTTCATCCGAACCACGAAATACTTTCATCATTTCCTCCTTACGGGTGTCAGTTGACTAAATTCAAAAACTATTTTTACTGGCGTATTATTTCAGAACAGCAAAAGACAGATATTTCTCCAGGAACCCGAAACCTCGCTGATGAAAAATGTGTCAATCTTCACAATCTTTGAGTTATTCATTGTTAAAAAAATACAATAATTAAAAAAAATGCTATTTGTTTTACCCCCAAAATGTATTTTTTTTCCTTTGCTCTTTTGGCCCTGAGCTCTTGTCAATAGTTAACCGGAGATAATGGATCCTAGCCCGGACAAAGCAGTTCATTTCAGGCAGGCCACAATGGCAGGGTTCCGCGGCTGGAGTTGGAAAAATAATGTTCTCTAAAGGCCCCAGCTAGCAGAAGAAGTCGACCGGGGATAATTGATCTTGGCTGCACAGGCACTATTCATTTAAGGCAGAAAGAACGAGACGCCAAAATGTCTTCTATCGGCTTCAGCTCTCAGCAATTTTTGACTGGGGATAATGGATCCTGGCTCAAACAAAGCTGTTTATTTCAGGCTAGCCACAATGGCACGGTTCTGCAGCTTAAACCGAAATAATAAGGTTTTCTAGTGGCTCTAGCTCGAGAAGTATTCGACTGGTGATAATTGATCTTGTCTCTACAAGCGCTATTCACTTTAGGCAGCAAGAACAAACAGTCAAAAACGTCTTTTATCAGATTCAGCTCTCAGCGATTGTCAACTGGAGATAATGGCTCCTGGCCCAAACAAAGTAGTTCATTCCAGGTGGGCCACAATGGAACGGTTCTGTGGCTCAAACTGAAAAAAAATGACAATTATAGAGAAATCAGGAGAAAGAAGCAGAAAGAGAAAGAGACAGAGATAGAAAGAGAGAGAAACATGAGAAAGAGAGAGAAACATGAGAAAGAGAGAGAAAGAGAGAAACATGAGAAAGAGAGAGAAACATGAGAAAGAGAGAGAAACAGCAAAACACAACACCATTCCCTTGTAGACTTTTCCTTTATTTTTAGGGTCATCCTTTTGTAGGTGAACCCCACAGAATCGCCCTCTATTTGCCACCATCCATCATCCCATCAACTCAAACAATATTCCCAGTGCCCGCTGAAGCAAAGCAACCCTAGAACATGATCCTGCCACTACCATGTTTGACAGTGGAGGTTGATTTGCAGTGTTACCCTTAACCCAACGGAACGCTTTGCATTCAGCTCCAATAAATCGATTTTGGACTCGTAGAGACCAGAGCAACTTTGTTTCTTCCATGTTGCTTCTTTCAAACACTGTTTGCACTTTTTTGTGGTATTCTTTCAGAAATAGCTTCCTTTGTGCCACTCTTCCATCGAGGATAGATTTGTGCAGAGAACGACTAATAGTTGTCGAATGCATAGTTTGTCCCACCTCTGCTGTGTATGCCTGTGGGTCTTCCAATGCTCATGGGCCGCTTGGTTGCTTCTCTGATTAGTTTTCTCCTTGTTTGGGCCAAAGGTTCAGAGGGACAGCTAAGTCTTGGTAGGTTTTAGTGGTTCTTTGCTCCCTCTGTTTTGACATTTTAGCTTGCACAGGGCTGTCTTCATGTATTTCTTTCCTGCTTTGAACTTTTCCACAACTTCATCCCGAATCTGAATCTGGTGTCTTCTTTGGCCTTCCTAAGGCTGTCATAAAGCTTCATAATGTCTGCTTAGGTGCATTTAAAGGTTTAATGACACACAATTGCACTAGGCTTGTCATTGTTGGTCATTTAGGTCAACAGTGGATCATTCATCAGGGATCATGGGGCCAGTATTTCCGTAACACCTACTTTTTAGATTTTTACGTTATAATTATAGCATAAAATGTTGAAATAATTAGATTCCGCTTCACACATGTATCTCGCTGTGATGATTACCGATGTGATGAACCTGTGCAGGACTCTGATTGGCTCCCTGTCACTATTTGAACCCACATCTATCTGTCACCTGTTGTCAGTCCGTCTGCGAACCTCAGTTTACTTTAGGCAAGCTTTTTCGACGCTGACTCACTCTTGTTTTTGCTCCCGTCTGTTCCTCGGCTTCGACACGTTTTTTGATCTTGACCACGTCTACTCTCCTCTCCTGGCTTTCGACTCGGTGCTGATTCCGACCACCTTTTTTTGCTCCCCTGTCCCGGCTACTGACCCGTTTTTTCCGTTCCCGACACCGCCGTCGCTCGCCACGGAGGTGCCACTTCCGCGTTCAGAGCGACCTGCTTCCCAGCCATCACCGGATCGTGGGTGCAATCCTTTCCTTTCGTCCCAATAAAACAGAGAAATGTAACGCAAGTGGGTCCTATGTCCGTTCTGGTCCTGACACTCCCATGTTGCCATGTTTTAGTTGGAAGCCTAAAATGTGGTAATACGACAAAATGTCCCGGGGGGAATGGGGAATGTTAATACTCGTGCTAGGCACTGTCACTGAGAACGAAACGGACATAGTACACTGTCGCCTTGCCAACAAAGCTTTTGCTGTCTCTCAGAAGACGGCGTCCCTAATTAGGAAGCAGTGGAATAAATAAAAGCCGTAAAGGTGCCACACGCTGGTCAAAAGCGATTGCGCACGTGTGATTTTTTTTTGCTGCCTGCGTTTGATTTCCCTGCAGAGCAATGCAGCACTCCAAAGTACCGCATACGTCTTAAGAGCGCCCCACCTGTGGAGAACTGCATTAACCATTCATCTATCTCCTCCTTGCTTTCTTTCCCACTATACTTCTCCGCATAAAGACACTCGTTTATTGATTTTTTTCACTGTTTACTGATTTTTACTGCCTTGGTCTACATCAGGAATGGTTCTTTTCACAGGTTCGTATTTTCGGGGAATAAATCGCTGTGTTTTTTCATAGTTTGGCCGGGGGTGCGACTTATATTCTGGTGCATCTCCATCCGTCCATCCATTATCTGCACCGCTTATCCTCAGTAGGGTCGCGGGGGTCCTGGAGCCCATCTCAGCTATCTTCGGGCAGTGGGCATGGGACACCCTGAACTGGTTGCCAGCTAGTCGCAGGGCACCCAGGGACAGACTATTTGCTCGCTCATTCACACCTAGAGAGAATTTGGACCAATTAACCTGACATGCATGTTTTTGGAATGTGGGAGGAAACCCACGCAAGCACAGGGAGAACATGCAAACTCCACACAGGAGGTTCGGTCTCATGACCTCACAACTGTGCCGCACACGCGCTAACCACTGCGCCGCTGTGTTGCCCCATTATTAGATAATTGAGTTTTAATTTTGTATCACATGTTATTTTCACGGTAAACCGCAAGAGGGCGCCTATGCCTCTGTTGATCGTTTTAACCCTGCCGAAAAATGTTCGCCCCCCTGCGTGAAACGTGTTGGATTTTACCAAATAATAGTTTTGGTCTACATAGTTTTGTTCCCTTCTTACAGGTAAACCAGAAACCTACTTAGAATATTTCAGCTTGAACAGAACCACTGCGGAACTCTTGTTGCTGAAGCCCATTGACAGAGAACAGTACCACACATTTGATTTGGTCGTAAAGGTAAGTGTCTTCTTTTTCCACATGCAGGCAGGTTTTTGTCTAGTGAGGCACAGTCAGATTTCAAAATAAATCAACCTACATCGTCATTTGAGCGGCGAAGCAAGAAAGCCATATATCAGTGTCTGAAAGTCATGACAATATTTACCGGACACAATAAGATGACTAATCACAAAAAATATTAAGAATTGATAATCAGAATATATAACAGAACTACGCTTCAAAATTCAGTTTATTATAAATCTACTTATAATATTCATTGCATGTATATGACATGGCTGTTTTCCATCTGCCATCAGTATGTACCCGTATTTACTCATCTTCATTCATGCAATGTTTGTTGCAAGCCACGTGAACTCCTCTTTCCACGATGCTTTTAATGTACGTTTACATTTTGTAGCGTCATACAATTTGTTAGCTTCTTTTGAATCTTTCTTCTGGGGCTGAGGTTTTGGCTTGATTCCTAACCACTTCTCCATTTTTCTTGTGTTCTCTGTGCATCTACTTTGGATAATGATATGCAATTGCACGACCTTATAACGCTCGGTAGAGTCCACAAGCACAAAGTTAATCGATACAGGCTTCTGATTGGCTGCCGAGTATGCAAATTGCCAAACGAATCAAAATTTTGTCGGCCACTGGGGCGGAGACGTTTTGTAAGTAGTACGCCCGACGTAAAAGATGCACGCCCCGGGCATCCAAGCAGACGTTTTTTCAGAAACTGCATATATGAACTATAGCATAGAAAAAAAATGTTTTATTGTCTTAAAAATACTGGACAACTTACTTGCTGTTAGCTTACTAACACTATCCAAATAAATCAATTGTTCGCGGCTGAAGTGTGGACCAAATGAGAATCCTTGCTCTCTTTATCGCCCTCTGTCGTGAGGCAAGAGAATTCCGTGCCTCAATCAGCATCTGCGCATACTTCGCACAGTGATACTTGATAATATATTGCGTGAAAATTCAGTGATTTTGAAAAAGGTAAATCCAAAACTGGTGACTATACAAAAAAAATAACTTCAATCCATCCATTATCTGCACCGCTTATCGTCAGTAGGGTCGCGGGGGTGCTGGGGCCCATCCCAGCTATCTTCGGGCAGTGGGCAGGGGACACCCTCAACTGGTTGCCAGCCAATCGCAGGGCACACAGGGACAGACAACTCGCTCGCTCATTCACACCGAGGGACAATTTGGACCGGCCAATTAACCTGACATGCATGTTTTTGGAATGTGGGAGGAACCGGAGTGCCCGGAGGAAACCCATGCAACCCACGGGAAGAACATGCAAACTCCACACAGGTAGCTGGATTTGAACCCATGACTTCACAACTAACCACTGCCCCAGAAAATAACAAATATAAACAATTTATTTCTATTTAATATATTTTTAATTTTATATTTTAATGACTGCATGTTCCTGAGCCTCAATAAAGCACTGACAATTTGAAACAAAAAATTAAAGTTAGATTTCTGCTCATTATTCTAATAAAGCCAATTAAACTTGAACGTGAAATATTGTTTCTCTCTGCCACTATCTGCTGGCTTACGATCATGATCAGAGTTTGCTTGACCTCAAGTACAAAAAAGACTTTAAAGCCTGTTGGCGCCTATAAGTCCCAGGCCCAACATACAACACACACATATAAAGCATAGATTTTCCCACCTCAATGCTCATGGGCCTCTTGGTCGCTTCCCTAATTAGTTTTCTCCTCATATATATATATATATATATATATATATATATATGTGAGCAAATCAAATTTGAATTTAAACCTGGCCTTGTTTCTGTTTTGTTTCACGCAAACAAAAGGTACTAAAGTTTGGACTCCTTTTCTGCCACTTTTGGGTTTGCATCTCATGTTAAAACAGTTAAAAGCAAATCTAAGCCAATCTTGGACTCCTTTTTGGTTTGTTCTATGTAAAAATCACATACATTAGGTTTGACAAATCCTGGTGGTATTATTTTAATACCTCGGCATGACTTAAGAACAACCATATTTGCTATAGGCATTGAAAACCAGCAGAAAGATAACAAGACTGGGGGAAAAATCCTTTGATTAAATAAGTGACAAAAATAATGACAACACATGCTAGAAATAATAAGCCGCAATTAATTTTTGCACAGCGTGAATTGTACAACGGCATAGTCGCCTTGAGGCCAATATTTATCGAACAAAGTGTTATCATAAAACATCAATGTAGCATGCGGTCGATGGTGTACAATTATTTCTCATCCATATTGCAACGTGGCTTCCAACAACACAATCCCGATCCAAGGTTTTAATTATCATGCAGCACCCCGTCGCGGGCAAACCGATGCTGGCAGAAGAAATCTTTTACTTATTTCATGCAGCAGATTAAAAAAAAACATTGTTACGGGGCTTAGCGAAGTACGGTGTGTTATTGAGTCTCAGACAGCAATACAGGAAGCATCATGACAGCATTATGAAGACCGAAGAACACACCAGGCAGGTCAGGGATAAAGTTATGAAGAAGGAATGGAATACAATACATTTTGCAACATCTACACATCTCCCGTAACACTCTGCAAGCTAAAACATCAAAACGGAGAGAGCATAAAACCACTGCAAAACTACCAAGACCTGGCTCCAGCTCTACACTACAGAACAAGGGATAACTAATCAGAGAAGCAACCAAGAGATGCCTTACTACACTGGATGACCGGAAGGCATACACAGCTGAGGTGGGACAATATGCATAAGACATCCATTAGTCATACACTGCATACATCCACTCTTTTTGGAATAGTGCCAAGTAGAAAGCTCTTTCTGAAAGAAGCCACATGGGAGAGACATATAACTTGTGGTAAAAAGTGTGAAAAAAGACCAAAAGTAACATTTTTGGGTTGAATGCAAAGCGTTTGGAATCAGAGTGACACTGCAAATCAATCTGAAACTCCACTGTCAAGCATGGTAGTGGCAGCATCATGCTCTGGAATTGCACTTCTTCAGTAGGGACCGCGAAGATTGCTAGACAGAATCTGTTGGGGTTTGTAACAGACCTGAGAATGGGGCGCAGGCTCACCTTCCAAAAGGACAACAACCTAAAACATAAAGCAAAATCTACAATGGAAAGGTTTAAATTTTACAATATACGGTGTCAGAATGACCAAACTAAAGCTCAGTCCTTAATCCAATTGAGCTTTTGTGGAAATATCTGAATAATACTGTATTCAAATGCTCACTATCAAAGCTCAAGTTACTTGAGCTGTTTTGTGAAATGAAATGAAATGTAAGGAAAAATGGGCAAAACATTCTGTTTCAAGATTTGCAAAACCTTTAAAGACATACCCAAAAAGACTTAGCTGTGATTGCAGCAAAATATCAATGTATTAATACAAAGGTGGCCAATACTTTTGCAAAGCTTACTTTTTAATGTGATATGTCAGCTGGCTATAAAACGTTGAATACGTTTTGGACATGTTGTGGATTCCGAGTTTTTTATTTTTATCTTAGAAGCCTGAAATACGGCAATATGTCAACAAGTCCTTGGGGGGACACTACTCCTGCTATGCACCGTATATCATCTCGTTCCCGTCTGTGATCGTAGGCAGAGCAGGACAACGGCCACCCGCTGCCGGCTTTCGCCAACCTGCAGATTGAAGTACTGGACGAGAACAACCGGGCGCCGTACTTCGCGGAGAACGCGTATCACGGCTTCGTGGCGGAGGGTTCGCCGGTGGGAACCACCGTGGCCAGCCGGGCCAGCCTGTCGGAGCCTTTGGCCGTGGTGGCCTTGGATAACGATGTGGAGGAGGTGAGTTGTGAAGCATCGGGGCGTGTGATTCACCAGAGGCCATGAATGGATGATCTCGGGCTTATCAGATAAGAGGCAAAGGAATATTTCGAGGAGGGATCATTAGAGTAGAGTAGCACTGCTAAACCAAAGGCTATTTTAATCAGCGGTGTGCAGTCAGGGGAGGCAAGGGAGGCATGGCCTCACCTGTCATCATTGAATTAGAAAATCATATGATACGATATGGTTATATTTATTCAGTTCTTTCTCATTGAATTCACAATATTCTTTTTCAAAATTACTTAAAAAAAACAGTTTTGCGCCTTTGACCGTCATATTAGAGGTAGGATCTTAAGCCCGAGCCCCATTAGGCCCCACAAGGCTAAAATGTCAATCATTATGTCCGGGTTTGGGCTGGGCTCGACTTCCCTCTCGCTGACTTTTTCAAAACAATGATCCACTTGTCATTGTTCTTTGTTTTTGTGTCTCGCAGTGAAGGATGGAGTCAAGTCCCCCTTTCGCGCAGTGGGGGACGCTTGGACATTGCGAGAGGGGACTGAACCACTGCGTGACACAAAAAAAAGAAACAAAGAACAATGACGAATGGATCATTTTTTTAACAAAAAAATCAGAGGCCCTCGCGAATAAAATCTGAAAATTTGCGTTTCCCTCTAGCATTATGTCACATATTACCGTGCTGAGAATCTGCAGATCCAGACTGAGGCACGCCATTCCCTTGCCTCATGGCAGAGGGCGATACTGATACCAAGGTTTCTGATTGGGCGCACTCTTCAGCCCTAAAATATTGAATTCGTAACAGTATAAGCAAGCTAACAGCGAGTCAAGAGGATTATCTATTGATACTTTTGTTTGAAAGAACCAGCACTTAGATTTCATTTTTTAGTCAAGGTACCACAATAAAACCAGTTTATTTCATAGTACAGTCCATATATTGTTTTCTTGCTCTGTCGATGAAATGACGAGAAATAATGGTTATTTTATTTGTAAATCTGACCGTGCCTCGCCAGACTCCATGATTTCAATGGGAAAATAAATCAAATAGTCGATTCAAAGCACAAACACAATTCGAGCGCTAACAATCAACCGGTTTAAAAAAAAAAAAAAAAACGTCACTCTGTGGGACAGTCCCCTCTATCAGAATTTACACCCTCGAGCGTGAAATATGATTTAGTTCTCCGGACGGTCTGTGTTATTAGTTTCTCGGAAAGAGTGAAAAATGATGATGGAGAAGTCACTCTCTACGCACGGTTTGTTGAATTATTCTATTTATTGTTTATTTTCTCGGTGACGGCCAATGAGATGCCTGTAGGTACCATTTGAGTTCATTCTCTTTTTCTTTTGAGTGCTTTAAGGTGTCCTTAAAAAGTTGAAAGTTAAATATTTTCTCCGTTAAGAATGTGTTAACAATACCCTACTGAGTTCGAAGAGCCCTTATGCTTTATTTTCTATTACGTCTATCTGCTTTCATTTTACTTTTACCAGGCCTGCTTAGAGTGGAACAAACCCCCAAAGAGATGAAAAAGAAGAGTTCATTTGAGCTCAAAAACATGATAGCAGCCCTAAGTTTTAAATTTGTCAAGAGAGCGAGAGAAAGGGAGATATGAGAAAGGGAGATATGAGAGAGGGAGTATGAGAGAGGGGGATTTGAGAGAGGGGGATATGAGAAAGGGAGAGAGGGATATATGAGAAAGGGAGAGAGAGAGAGAGAGTGAGCGAGAGAAAGGGAGATATGGGAAAGGAAGAAATGAGAGAGGGAGATATGAGAGAGGGAGAGAGGGAGATATGAGAAAGGGCGAGAGAGAGGGAAAGAGAGAGAAACCTGAAAAAGAGAGCAACAGAGAGTGACATTTGTGAGTGAGATTTATGAGAGACAGAGGCATGAGAGAGAGAGAGAGAGAGAGAGAGAGAGAGAGGTTAAGAGAGAGAGGGAAATTAAGAGAGACTGAGGCATATGAGAGAGACAGAGAGAAAGCGGAATGAGTGAGACAGAGAGAGAAACATGAGAAAGAGAGCGACAGAGAGTGACATTTTCATGAGATTTATGAGAGAGAAAGAGGCATGAGAGATAGAGATTGAGAGAGAGACAGAGAGAGAAAGAGGAATGAGTGAGACAGAGAGAAACATGAGAAAGAGAGAGAGAAACATGAGAAAGAGAGCGACAGAGAGGATATGACATTTAACATGCACTGTGCCGTATTCGTTGGACTATAAGCCTCACCTTAAAACCAAAGATTCGCTAGGAAATTGCAATCGTTTAACCAAGTGTTTTTCACAGTCCAGATTGTTAAACTTAAAGGGACAGCGTGTATCAGTCGACCACTTTACATTGCTGCATGGTTCAGTGCAACCGAAAACGAGTCATAGAAAGCATCAGGAAGAATACAAACCACAGAGACTTTAAGTGATCCAAATGCATTATTTGACTTCTCTCTTTTTTGAGTATCTGTAGCAGCAAGATGGCGGACAATTATGTCAGCTCATTTTATGGTACATAAAAGCTGATTCTTCTTACCTAGAAGTTCCAGAAGTACCCCGATGACTTCTGAATGATCCAATGTTTACCTAAATGACTAACACCACAAACATAGTGCAACTGTGTGTCAATGAAGCTTCGTTTTGTTAGGAAATAAATATTAAAATGTACTGTTTACCAAATTGTTCGAATTAGTTATGATTCCATTAACCAAACACAACCTACATTCACTAACAATGTGCGCTTGTTTTTTGATGGGAAAATGAACAAGAGACCGGCATTTCCACACGGAGGCGGATCTAATTTCTTGAATAATTTAACTAAGTAAACTCCATCAAATATGGCCAAATTAGCCGAATTAGTGTCGCTTGAGTCTCTGTCAAGCCTCCTCTCTCAATCTTCTGCTTCTTCCCCGGGCCCACGTTTTTTCCGCTAGCTGGCTCCTCCCATGGACGTGCCAGGAAAGCCCCCACGTGGGGTCCACCATCTCGGAGAAGAGCGTCCTGATGTCTGGAAAAACTCATAACAGCAGAGCGTTTATCAAAATAACTTCTCGACAGTGCCTGCCGTCCTGCGTCAGAGTCCTGTTATCAACAGAACTAAACAAAACATTCCGCATTCGGATCAGCGTGACCTGTCATTGAACTCAGCCTACTCGGTGAAAGTCTTCATTGAACTCGATAAATGTAACTTGTATTTAATCGTATAAAATCCTTTATAATAAAATGTATAAAATCCTTCAGTTTAAATGCACCTGTACAAAAAAACGTTATAAAGCATTATGACAGCATCAATGCAGGAATTGGATACAAGACGATTTCATATTTACACATCTCCCGCAGAATTGTGCAAGCAATAATATCAAAATGGAGAGGCTTCGAACTACTGCAAAAACCACCTACACCTGGCTGTCTCTCTAAACTTTTAGCCCAATCAAGGAGAAAACTAATCAGAGATGCAACCAAAAGGGCCATGGTCACATTACCTGAAGGCATACACCACTATGGTTGGGTGATATGTTCATAAGACTACTATTAGACATATTCCACATATTTTCTCCCTTTCTGGAAGAATGTCAAGAAAAAAAAAACCTTTCTGTAAGAATACCTTAAAATAGACCAGTTTGGCATTTTTAAGAAGACACATGGAAGGACACAATAAGGTGCACTCGTCAGATGAGCCCAAAGTGAACTCTTTGGGCAAAATGCCTAGTTAATACTGCAGATTACTCTGAAACCACGATCTCCACTGTCAAACATGGTGGTGGTAGCATCATGCTCTTGGGTTGCTTTTCCTCAGCAGCAATGCTTTTACAAGGCACTGCTTTAGATTGATGAAAACTAATAACGAAATAAAAAACTATATAGAAAACATTTTACTCAATTGGATGATGTATTAAGAAATCGTTTTGCATGAATTAATCCCCAGATGTGGAGGCGTACAAGAAATCGTGGTGCACTCCTCCCGTCTTTTCCTCCCTTTTCCTCTGGAATCGTGTTTCCCGAGTGTTTGTTGATTCCTCTCCCCGATGCGACTTCAAACGCATCACGAGTGCCTTTCACACGTGGGATGAAATGTATTCTGCCTTGACATCATTAGCACTGATTTGCTAGATTTTCCTAATACGGGGGTGTCAAAGATGAGGCCCGCAGGCTGGATTAAAACACTTTGTGGGCCTGTTTGGCGCTAAGAGAAGCACAAGAGGAAAACAAATGAGCTGCAGTTTGAAATAAGTCCACTTGATGTTGCCAAATCCAGGCGTCACTCGCAACTGGATCTGTATTTCTTTCTCTCTTTCATTCTTTCTTTCACTCTTTCATTCGCTCTTTCTTTCTCTTTTATTCTTTTCTTTCATTCTTTCATTTGTTTTTTCATCTTCTCTGTCTTTCTCACTCTTTCTCTGTCAGTCTCTCTCTCTCTGTGTGTCTTTTTCTTCAACTCTTCTTTCTCCTCCTCTCTCTTAGTCTCCATTTTTCTCTCTATCTCTTCATTTCTTTCCTTCTCTCGCTCTTGCTCTTTGTCTGTCTTTCTGTTTTTTCTGTCTTTCTCATTCTCTCTTCCTTTTTTTACTCTAACACCCTTTATTTGCTTTCTCCCCTTATATCTTTCTCTGCATCTCTGTCTCTCTCACTCTTTCTCTGTCAGTCTTTCTCTCTGTGCTTCTGTCTTTTTCTTCAACTCTTCTTTCTCCTCTTCTCTTAGTCTCCCTTTTTCTTTCTTTCTCTTTTTTTTTCCTTCTCTCTCTGTCTCTTGCTCTTGCTCTTTTTCTGTCTTTCTTATTCTCTCTTCCTTTTACTTTAACACCCTCTATTTGCTTTCTCTCCCTTATATCTTTCTCTGTATCTCAGTCTCTCTCACTCTTTCTCTGTCAGTCTCTCTCAATGTGTTTCTCTGTCTTTTTCTTCAACTCTTCTTTCTCCTCTTCTCCTACTCTCCCTTTTTCCTCTTTCTCTTCCTTTCTTTCCTTCTCTCTGTCTCTTGCTCTTTGTCTGTCTTTCTCTTTTTTTCTGTCTTTCTCATTCTGTCTTCCTTTTTCTTTTTCTTTAACACCCTTTATTTGCTTTCTACCCCTTATATCTTTCTCTGTCTCTGCGTCTCTCTCTGTCTCTCTCTGTCTCTGTGTCTCTCTCCGTCTATCTGTCTGTCTGCCTGTCTGTCTGTCTGTTTCACCTACTAGTTTGTCCCAATCCAAATCGTTGTGCAGATCATCTGTTTTGGATTGCTTGTTGCCACTGATATAGGAGGGCCGTTGATAATGGCCATGCCTTTTAAGCGTGCACGCTTATTTATGACTCAATATTCACAACAGCTACATTGACAAAACTGCCACACACCTCCGGCCTGCTGAAATTGCTTTATCTTGGATGAAAGCACACAAACACACACGCACTATTGCAGGGGTGTCAAACCTGGACTAGTAGATTAAAGAGATAGAGAAATCAAAAGAAAAGAAATAGAAAGAGAGGGAGAAAGAGAGAGGGGGAGGAAAAAGAAAGGAAAGCAGTGGGAGAAAGAAAGTGTTGTGGGATGGATAAAGAAAGACAGAAAAAAACAGGGAAAAAGAAAGAAAGAAAGAAAAACAGGGAAATGGAGAAAGAATAAAGACAAACGGGGAAAAAGAGAAAGAAATAGAAAGATATACTGAAAGAGGGATAAAAAATAGAAAGCGAGAAAGAAATAGTTTGAGAGAAAGAAACAGAAAAATAAAGAGACAGAAAAACTGAGACATAGAAAAATAAAAAGTGAGAGAAAAAATAAGAGGGAGATGTAAAAATGAGAAAAAGAGAACAGATATATGGAAAGGATGGATAGATAAAAAGAAAAAGATGAAAATGGAGAAATAAAAATAGAACGTGAGAGGGAGAAAGAGTGGAAGTGAAATTGGAAAGACAGATAGACAGAAAGTAAGAGACAGAAAGAAATACAAGAGGGAGGGAGGAAAAAAGTGAAACAATAAAAGAGCAATAACTAGAAAATGAGAACCAGAGAGATTAACTGAGAGAGTGATAGAAAAAGAGAGAAAAGAAAAGATAGAGACAAAAGAAAAAAAAGGAACAGTGATATAAAAACAGAAAGAGGGAAATAAAAAATAGAAAGACAGAGAAATAAGACGAGAGAGAGAAAAAAAGAGAAAAAAGATGTCAGGACCCGAACGGCAACAGGACCCACTCGCGTAAGTTTTATTGAACGAACGAGGAAGGGGTGTGCCCACGATCCGGTGTTCGCTCTTGTACTCTGCTTGTGATCCGAACACGGAAGTGGATCTTCCGTAGCGAGCGATGGCGGTGTCACGGGCTGAAAACTGGTCGGTAGCCGGGACCGGGAGAGCAAGACGTGGTCGGGGTCGGAAACGAGTCATAAGCCGGGTACGTGAGAGCAGACACGGTCGGAATAAAAAACGGATTGTGATTCGAGACGGGAGAGGAGACGTGATTGAGATCAAAACAGGTCGTAGCCGGAGACAAACAGGAGCAAAAAACGGGACAGGCGTGAGTCAGGGTCGAAAAAGGGCTTGCCGTGTAAAAACAGAGATTCTTGGCCTAACGATCGCCTGTCCGTCAAACCAGGCCAAGGACCCTCAGCTGCTGCTCTCCTTGGACAGCTACGCTAACGTCTTCGCCGTGACCGACAGCGGCATCTCCAGATACCTGACCCTGGTGCGGCCGTTGGATCGAGAAGATCAGGACTCCTACACCTTCACGGTGAGTCCGAGTGATGTTCCTAAATGATTTAGGATTTTTGGTGCGGAATTTGTATCTTGTACTCACTCGATGCCAGATGTTTCTCTCAAATGGCCATTTTGACCCATTTTTGAAGGCCTATAGATCATTCAGTTTGGTAGCTCTTGGACCTATCAGAAGAAAGATTCAACCCTCCTCTTTCATTAGAAAAAAAATAAGTTTCTAGCTTTTACCATAGTTTAGTAAACAACAGTTAAGCAAGTTTCTTAAAAATACTAGTTTACTACAAGATTACTTCTGGGTAAAACAGATTTTTGCGAAAGGATGCATTTCAAGCAGGACCTTCACTTGGGTGTTTTGTGATACCTCCAATATCTAAACAATTCTTTCTACAAACACAAGTCATGTTTATTTCTGACGCCCTTAATCACAAACAGTCTCAAAAGGGTTGTACAGACTACCGACTTTTATGACACCATCCCCTGATCTAAAACCTACATGAGGTCAAGGAAAACTCAAAAACCTCAAGTCAAGTCAAATCCTGTTAATTTTTTGGCCCTTATTTACAAGGAGTCTCAAAGGGCTGCGCAGACTATTGTGAACTACAGACTATTATGACACTATCCCCTGATCTAAAACCTACATGAGGGCAAGGAAAAAGTCAAAAACCTCAACATGAGGAAAATGAAGAAACCTTGAAAACACCGAACAAGAGGATGACCAGGCTGCAACGGATGTTGCAACAACAAATAATACACAGATATTGTCAACGTGAAATATAGGTCATTCATAAGCTATAGAATAGAAGTGTGTTTTAAGCCTAGATTCAAACAATTCCACGAATGGAGAACGCTCTCTGCATACTTCTTCTTGGCTCTTGGGATCACGAGTAGACCAGCATTTTCAGAGCGAGGGCTCCCGAACGGAACATAGGGGGAAGTTAAATCTGAAAGATTAGAGGGAGCAAGTCCATGCATGATTTTGTATACTACCAACAGAACCTTCTGTGTTTTGGCCTTCTCCGTCAGAATCCCGTTATCATAAGAACTAAACTAAACATTCGCATTCGGAACGGCGTGACCAGTCATTGAAATTAAGCCTTCTCTGTGAAAATTCTTCATTGCATTCAATAAATGTAACTTGTATAAAATCGTATAAAATATAAAATCCTTCACCTGCGAACCTGAGCATTTTTGATGCGCGCCTTTTCGCTTTGATGCATTTAACCACAACTCTCTTCTTTTTTCTTTGATCAGGAGTAGCCAATGGGATCCCGTAAATTTTCAATTTACAATCACTAACATTTCATCTCTCACATGAACACACAACATGACAACAACTAGCAGCTACGACAGCTTTCTTTTCCTCTGTTTCCTGACCAGTATTGTTTTGCCACCAGGCTAACCCTTCCCCACGGAAAACTTCACAATATTTGCAAACCAATGAAAGGGTCTTTACTCAGTTAAAGTAAATGTACAGAACTGATATTAGAATATAACATCGATATTTCGATATCGTGTTAAATCGGCGACTTCCTGCCCCGGAATGGTCAAGGCACAATCCACGCCGTCTTCTTTTGTTGTGTCTGTCAGCCTCCTCCCGGCTTTTCGCTCTTATTGGCGAGCAATCTCGTTTAGCCGTGTCTTTTCCGACGGGGGCACGTCCAGGCCGCCCCGCCGCCGCGTAATATAGAGCCCGACTGGAAGCCAGCCGATCTCCGGTCACGGCGTTTTGCGCGTTCCTGAAATTGCATCTGATGCCTCGTCCTTGAGAGTCCATGTAGATATTCGAGGGAGATTTAGCGAGGAATAGCTATTGATTGGACGGGGGAGTACGGCGCAGTAATCAGGAGCCGCGTCTCCGAAGGTGGATGAAATACCGAGGGAGGAGATGTTAGGTCTGCTGGGTGACTTTCATTCCAGCAAGTCCATCAGGCTTTCAAACAATGAACCCAGCCAGTAGATTAAACATACACGCAGTTGCTCATTTTTATTGGAGTTGGATGTCAGACAGCCGATATCGTTGGAATGATCATAATCTTATGGAAATCAGGCTACTATCGAGTCGTACAGTGCCGTGAAAAAGTAGATCCTTCCCTCCATAATTCTGTTTTTTTTTCTGCATATTTATAACTCACTACGGTTTCAGATCATCAAACCAATTTCAGTATCACACAGAGACAACCCCAAAAAAAATACAAAATGCAGTTTGTAAGGTAGGCTTAGGGTACTTCCCCAAAAGTGTGTATCTCTAAACCAGATGGTATCACGTTTGTTTCAAATATTGGTACCGCCCAAAGGGGCATTTCTTTCTTTCTCTGTCTTTGTTCTGCCTGAATAAAGGCAGTTTGGTGGGGGTAGGGCCCCCCAGAGTTAGGAGCGCGGCCAAGGAGATGGACGTAATTTCCTCCTCTTCTGGCCCCTACCCCTCTCCAACTGCCAGTTGTAACAAGTCGAATGCCTGGTGTATCTTTTTTAGCGTTAGCAACTTGCAAATAGCTCCCCCACATGTAAGAGGTCGATTTAGACCCCACAGGTTTTGCAACGATTCCTCTCACAAAAATGTAAACCTACCTGGCCCTATGTGAAAACATAATTCCCCCCTTCTTAAATCACCTATAACTGTGTCCAACCGCAGTTTTGGAAAACCAGAGTTCAATTCCACAGGCAACACCTCAAATCATTTGATTGTTGAATCAAGAAATGACTTACATTAGATCTGTTGGACAAAGTGAAGTAGACTACGAAATCTCAACACACAAACTAAAGAAATTCCACAAGAAATCATAAAAAGTGATTGCCATCTATTAGTCCAGAAAAGTTCAAAAAGCCATATAGGGCTCCAGCGAACCACTGTCAGAGCCATTATCAAAATAGATAGATAAATAGATGGATAGATACTTGATTCATCCTCGTAGGGAAATTCACACCTCCAGCAGTATCCTTGTGTTGAAAATAAAATCATAATAAAATAAAAGAAATAGAATGTGTCATAATAGTCTGTAATAATAGTTTGCAATAGTCTTTGATCTGTGCAGCCCTTTGAGACTCTACATAAATACCCAATATAATGTGTTGATATAAAGTATTTAAATAGTGCTGCATAAAATACACGCTGTAATAAAAATAGGGTAGTATGCAAATCTGGGGGGTGGGGTTTCATGTGGTCTTTTACTCCCCCGGGTGGAGTTTAAGAGCCTCGTGGCATGAGGAAGAAATGATCTCCTCAGTCTGTCCGTGGTACAAGACTGTGACAGCAGTCTGTCGCTGAAGCTGCTCTTCCGTTTGGAGATGAGAAATGGAGAACAGTGGCAAACTTTCCCAGTAGTGTTCGACCGACTAAGATTATTCCAAGAGTGTGACGACGGCTCATCCAGGAGGTTACAAAGAACCTCGAAAAACATCCAAGGAACTACCTCGCTGGCCTCAGTTAAGGTCTTTTTTTCATGATTTCAAGAAAGACATTAGCGGAAATAGAGTTCCCACTGTCACAACAGAACACAGTCGTCTCATATTTGCCAAAAAGCATCTTGATTATCCTCAAGACTTTGGAGGAAGTGCTCGGTAAAATGTGAAACTCTGGAAGCCTTTCTCAATTCATCGCTTGCGTCTTAACCCCGAAAAAAACAAAATTCTAATCATCTGTCCAGCAATTTTCTGACTTGTTCTCAAATACTGCTCTGAACCTTGATAAATGTAATAGCATCCGGAGTGACTCGGTCAAAAATGTAGGTGTCACATTTGACCCAAATCTGTCGTTTCATTTACACGTTAAGATTACTTCTAGAAAAGCTTTTTCCCATTTTTGCAACGTTCCAAAGCTTCAAGCTATGCCAACCTAGTCTGAAATTGAGATTATAATCCGTGCGTTTGTTACTTCCTGTCTCAATTTGTGAAATGTAATTACTCTCTGGTCTCCTGACCCTAACCCTGTGAGTTAAAGATTTTTAAGGTTCTGATGATAACATACAAAAGTTTACATGGACTTATCCTTTATTTAAATGCACAAGGAATTGGTTTGGTTGTACTTGTCAGCTGTGTGACTATCAAGGGACAGATCACTAAAACATTAGAAATCACAGAACACCTTCCCCCGCATGTCAAGTCAAGTTATGTTTATTTGTGACGTCTTTAATCACAGGGCTGTACAGACTATTGCGACACCATCCCCTGTTCTAAAACCTACTTGAGGGCAAGGAAAAACTCAAAAACCTCAACATGAGGAAAATGAAAAAACCTTGAGAAGGGACCGCACATGAGGTCATCCTCCTTCCAGGATGACCAGGCTCCAACAGATGTAGCCATAACAAATAATACACAGATATAGTCATCAGGAAATCTTGGTTATTCATATGCTATAGAGTAGAAGTGTGTTTTAAGTCTAGATTCAAACAATTCTACTAAGGTTGTAGATCGAATCTCAGGGGGCAGAGCATTCCACAGCACCGGGGCCCGAAAAGGGAATGGTCTCAAACCTGCAGATTTCTTCTTGGCTCTTGGGATCACTAGTAGACCAGTGTTTTCAGGCTTCAGACAGGAACATAGTGGGAAATTAAATCTGAAATATATGAGGGGAGCAAGTCCATGCATGAGTTTGTCTACTACCAATAGAACCTTGAAATCACATCTTAATTATTATATTATTATTATTATTGTATTATTATAGTATTCATGCCTATGCTCGCTTTGCACAATGCTGGCTATTTTTGCACTACCGCATATTGCACTAATACGATCCCAAAACTGTATGTAACATCTTGCATGCCCACAACAATGTAAATATTGTGTGAATTATAACCTTTATCTTCTTTGTTTTCTTTTATCCTCACTGTTAAATGTGAAACTGGAGTGCCACGTCCAATTTCGTTGTCACAATATGTTCAACCCATTTTGTAACAATGACAATAAAGGTATATTCTATTCTATTCTATTAAGCTAACAGGGAGCCAATGCAGATGATCTAATATCGGGGTCATGTAAATCCCTCAGAACTTCAAATGTTACTGTTTTCTCTGTGTGTTTTTTTTCTACAGTTGCAAGCGTCCGACGGAGTCCAACAGAGTACCCCGGTAACCGTGACGATAACCGTGCTGGATGCAAACGATAACACGCCAACGTTTGCAAACGTGTCCTATAATGTGCACCTGTACACCGACATGAAGCCCGGAGAAACAGTGCTGCAGGTAGGTGCCGTGCATCCACACTGATCTGAGTTTTCTTTGTTTTGGTAGTAATGTGTGGGGTCTTTCGGGTGGGGTAGCTTTCAGCTGTGGACCAGGATGAGGGTCCCAACGGAAAGGTGACCTATCGGATTTTAGCAGGGGATCAGGGCCAGTTTCGTATTGGAAACAGGTAAGCTAGGTTTTATTCCACTTATTTATATTTTAATATTAATTCTGATGTAGATGATGATGCTATTATTGATCATTCAAAAGAGAAAAATAATTTTGCATTGCCGGAAACTCAGCAAAATGTCACTTGATGTCAAGTTTTGGACATGTTTGATAATGAATTATCTTGCCACACTTGGGATTATGGTTGCTCACTGTCGCTTCAAGCGTTGCTCACCGACTTTGTGTAAACGCTCAGACCCGTGACAAATTATCTGACTTTATGTCCTGAAAATGTTCCCGCCAGCACTGGAATCCTTACCGTAGCCCCGGCAACGGTGCTCTCCGTGGGCCGAAGTTACGCCTTGACAGTGGAAGCCATGGATAACGGAGACGAACCTCACAAAAGGTAAAAGAAACAAAAACCGCGCCTCTATTTTTCATTCAAATACCGTTTTTTTTTTTGTTGTTGCTCTTGCTCCACACTTTCGAGTGCAACCTTTCTGTTTTGCGACTGAACCTATTCCACTTTCCCCCCGCGCCGTCATGAATTATAGATGTGTTATGGAAAATAGGGAGAAAAGCTTTTTTGGCGGCCTCTCAGACGTGCGAAGGGAAAAAGACGAAATGAAACGGAAACTCGACGGATGGTAATGAGAGGGAGACACACTACTAGTTAGCTTCTCTTTTAGGGCGGCGGAGGAAATGCGCTGTGAAAACGGGAACGTTTGACACGGAGGAGAAATGCGGACCCGCCTTACGCATGAGGGTTGTTTTTTGTTCCGTTTCATTCGGAAGGACACGCATGAAACTTTAGAGAACAGTTATGTGGGGGTGAGGTTTATGTCAGATTTACAGATAAATGGACCGACATCTGTCCATTATTTTATTGGCAGAGCAAGAAAGCAATATAAAGTACCTCTACTTACAAATTGAATTCGTTCTGGGAGTATCTTCGTAAACTAAAAACTTCGTAAGTTGAGACTCATTTTGAATGAAAATGGGCTAATCCGTTCCAAGCCTCGCAAAACTACAGTACAGACGGTCCCCTACGGACAATCGTTCGGAAGTAGAATTTCTTCGTAAGTTGCTTCAGTGCTGTATTTTGTATTTTTAAGGTTTATATAAGTATGTTTAATCTCTATTGTTTTGAAATGAAAAATAAACATCTCATAATTAATATGCTCTATAAAGATACATGAAGTGAAGTTTAACTTACTTTTGGAAGATGGGCTTCAAGAGTTAAGGGACTTCCTCGACCGTGGTAGAAAGTGGCCGAAAAAAGCGTTCCAACCATTTTCTCAACCGCATCAAGCTTTCTTATTCCACTTTCGTTTTAAATGAAATGGCTCATCTCTTCTTGACACTTTACACCATCCGTATTGACTGGATGCACGAGATATTTAACTTTGAAAATGTCAAAGATCTTGGCGCGCTGGAGATACGGTATAGTATCTTTACACATGAACTGGGACTGTGACAGGAAGAGGAAGCCGGTGGAGTCTGGGTGAGCTTTCACACCGGTAAGGATGGAAAGAAGCACTACAGTACTGTCCTGTACTCCGAAAAAGGTGCTCACAATACAAACAGCAGTGTCCGTAATTTTTTTGACATCCCGTAAAGAAATGTTCGTAGGTACCATTGTTTGTAACGAACTAGCCAAGTAGAAGAAAAGAGGACGAGCTATCGATCAGCTCCTTTTTTTGAATGGACCAGTGACGCTTGACCATATCATGCCTCTTTGGGTGTGGTATCAGATATCTAGTACCACCAGTATTGGATGACGGTGTTTGAAGTTACTGAACTTGTCAAAAAGACAGAGAAGTGAGAAATTTGCGTATTCTTCTGTACATGAGAATGCCCCTCCAATCGACATAATTACGCACCATGAGAATATTATTTTATCAATACATTGCCTTGGATGTTTGAATTACATAAAAACAATTCAATTCAATAAGATTTGTATTAAAAATGTTCATAATATAACGTGAAATCGCAAATTGTGAAGTTAAATGAGAAAGAACTTTAAAATTGAATTAATATAACCATATTTTTTAAATTGAGTATTTCCATGATGACAGATGTGAAGAAGTCTCACCGCCCTCCCCTGAATGCGCGTCACTGTCAAAGAAGCTGTTTAATAAACCCCAAAATATGACAATACACCGCATTTTATTTCTTAAATCAAGTATACAGTGGGACCTCGCTACTTCGCGGTTCCACGTTTGCGGGTTCAGAGCTTCGCGGGTCTAAAAAAATGAAAATAAAAAAATAAAATAATAATTAAAAAAAAAAAAAAAAATATATATATATATATATATATATATATATTTATTTTTTTAAGCATTTTTGAAGGGGCGTCGCTACTTGGCGGATTTTTACTTTTCGCGGGTGGTTTTGGTCCCCATTATACAAAATCATATCGACCATGGCAAAATAACTCAAAAATAATTTAAGAAAAAAAAAAAAAAAAAGCATTTTTAAAGGGGCATCGCTACTTTGCAGATTTTCACTTTTCGCGGGTGGTTATGGTCCCCATTAACCGCGATAACCGAGGGATTACTGTAGTCCTTGGGGGATTTGCCAAGGCCTCCTATTACTATGTCACAAGTCGTAGTCATTGAGGGTGGAAAATGATGAAATGTCCTTTTGCGGTCGTATAGGTTTTCCAAATTCAAAGACCAGCCTGCACATGAGCAAACCCGTCCTCTGCGCCGCAGCAGAGAGTTTCTTTCCGGCGCTCTTTTTTTCGCCGCAACCGAGACTTCACGAGCGGCGTGCGGAGCGGCGTCGAGCCGAGCCGACGCGCTTTGATGCTCGCTGACCTTCTTTCTCCTTGTTCTCTCTGCGTTCTCTTCTGGGGGTGAATCATCTGATACGCTAGCGCGGCATCCGGAGGATGCGAACAATAGCTAGTATCAAAATAGGTACCAAAGCACAACGCCGGCGAATCAAGCGACGCCGCTTGTTTGCCGACTCCCGGAACACGAGCTGAACGCTTTGTCATTCAAAACTAAAGTTAACAAGAAAACTGACGGGCAAACAACTCTCGGTATGATGCAATATTTTTTTCGACTCGACTGAAAAGCGCAAGAACAGGTAGGGAACTGCAATTCCGCCGTTTTTAGAATGGTATCTGTATCAATAGCACTTTTGAATGACTTGTCTTCATTGTTATTGATTAAAACGTAGTGAACAGATTTTGCAAAGAGGTCAGACATGGCTATCTATCTATCTATATCTATCTATATCTATCTATCTATCTCTAATATATCTATCTCTCTCTAATATATCTATCTCTCTCTAATATATCTATCTCTCTCTAATATCTCTATCTCTCTTTATCTCTCTCTCTATCCATTTATCTATCTCTATTTATCTCTATATCTATCTATCTATCTCTATATCTATATATCTCTATATATCTATCCATCTCTATCTATCTCTCTCTATATCTATCTATCCCTCTATATCTATCTAGATATCTCTCTATCTCTCTATCTCTCTATCCATTTATCTATCTCTATCTATCTCTATTCATCTCTATATCTATCTATCTATCTCTATATATATCTAGCCCTCTCTATATCTATCTATATCTATCTATCTTTCTATCTATCTCTCTCTCTCTATATCTATTGTATCTCATCTATCTCTCTATCTAATCTATCTATCTCCCTATCTCTCTATATCTATCTATCTATACCTATCTATCTCCCTATCTCTCTATATCTATCTATACCTATCTATCTATCTATATCTATCTATCTCTATCTATCTATATATATCTATCTATCTTGGTGATATCCCTCGAGAGGGGTGATCGACAGCAAGACATACACAAAAACAAAGAAGATAAAAAGGAAAAAGTAGCAAAAAACACAGAAAAAAAATGACCATGGCCAACCCAAATACCCAAACACCCCCAACAAGTTAAGTACCTCGGCACCCAAGTTGGTCATGTTTTCGTCCCTCCAGGTGAAAACGGGACAAACGAAAGCAGGTCAGGGTGACAACACACTCTTCTGTTCAACAGCAGAGCCCATTAGCTTTCGCTGGTTTACCCCTCCTGCATCATACGGGTGCCTTAGAACGCGCCTAAACATCCCACTATCCTTTAACAACACCTCTCCACTTGTTCCTATCGCCAACAATCAGACATGGCACTACAGGTTTAAACACAATTTTCAAGACGTCTATAGTATTCCAATGGAATGTGTTTTTAATTGCACAATTTTACAATTGGCCAATAATCGTATTCTCATTGATTACAATGTACTAAACATTGTACGCAACAATATTAAACATTGGTAATTCAGGTAAAAACATTATTTTTAGGACCGATATTCCCATGAAATTCGTTTTTTCTAATTGCACGAATTGACAATTTGCTGTTTATCGGAAAATGGTCCTAATTGTCATTGATAAACTTTTGATAAAAAAATATGTGTCTGCGATGTCACCAATCACTGAAATAAGTCATGCCACATATCATTTGAAAGTTTAAACCCTTGGGATTCAAGATATGATGACCATTTCAAAACATACCCATGAGAGAAAGATCTTGATCAGACTGAAACAAGATACCCGAAAATTATAAAGCTGGCGTAACTGGTCAGTATCCAGTGTTCATTTTACCTCTGAAAAGTGATGGGTCTCGCATGCTAAAAAATATATGGGTCCCAACAGAGATCTATGGGTCCCCAAAAGATAGTGTGCTCCATGCCCTTACAAACTGTCATATTTTCCCTTACAGAATACAATTTTTTTTTTTTAAATCCAAACATGTTTATTTATGTAATTTAACACGTTATATTGTACATGTTTCCTTATATCATATATATTGTGAATGAACATTTTGTTGTGAGACACTGAGTTGCTGGACATGAATGAGGTTTATTATAAAAAAGTTAAAAAAATGAAGTCGCTTGGACGTTCACTGCAGAAGGAAAAAATACATGCAAATAGAATTAAGTAGAATAATACATTTTCTTAGTCAAATTATGAATTCATTTTCTGCATTAAATTATTGTTGGTAATATACTGATTAAAAGGGATCACCACAAACCTGTCTTTTTTTCCTTTTTTCCTTTTATACTTCCTTTTTTTCTTCACTTCTTTATACATCATCAATCGTAATATAATGCATCAAAGCAAGTGAGCCGTTTGAGAGCCGGCTCTTTAATGAGTTGAGCCGAAAAAGCCGGTTCTCTAAAAAGACACGGACTTTCACTACACAACTCGAACTGGAGACCGGCGTGCAGACGAAAACTCGAACCGCGAGACCAAAACAACAATGGCGGATCTGCCTGACGAAAAGTTTGGAGTGCGGTAAATCTTTGTTAAAAATGATAATGACAATTTTGTGTCAAAAAAGTTGCGTCCCGGGGACGCACGTTGATTTGACACTATGCGTCCCTAGCAAAAATAATGCGTCTAGGACGCAGGGACGCGGGCAAACGAGAACACTGGTATCTAACTTATACGAATGTCCGGGAAAATAGCTTGGTCACATCAAGGACCAGCCATAGAATCCAACCATGTAAAATATTTACTCCAAATCACACGATAATGCTGACGGATAACGCTGGACGTTGCTTCTAGTAATCGGTTGGTTTCCGTTCACAAATAAACAGAATTGTAATATTATTCCCACTATGTTAGTTAGCCCTCCCCTTTCGATTGACACCTTGTCCATTATGAGGGTCTGTCCATGCTAATTTCAGCGCAAAGTCACATTAATTCGACACATATATTCCACCCGTCTCACTCTTACCTATACTGCCCCTGGTGGCCGTTAGACAACATGCAGAAATTAGCCGCATCGTTGGAAAAAAATGTGCGCCTTATAGTCTAATTTATATATTTAGAAATATCGTGAGTATTCAATTCCACTAATGAGTACACTGTTTATGAATGCTAGATTGAGCTTGAATCTCAAATTTTGGGGAGTTGAGTAGATCATTTTGTAAGTAGCTTGCATGCTGAATAAGTGCGAGTACCCCTGCTCTAAATGATTCGGACATATTGAAATTTTGCATTCATGTGCCGTGGCTGGCCGACCGCTTTTATTCCATGTGGCGTTACATTATGAAAACGCAGACTGAGAAAACCTCTTGAATACAGTAATCCCTCGGTTATCACGGTTAATGGGGACCAAAACACCCGCGAATAGTGAAAATCCGCGAAGTAGCGAGGCCCCTTCAAAAATGTTTTGAAATATTTTATTTTATTTTATTTTCTTTTTTTCTTTTTTTAATTATTATTATTTTTGGGACCTGCGAAGCTCTGAACCTGCGAACGTGGAACCACGAAGTAGCGTCGCCCCTTCAAAAATGCTTAAAAAAATTTATATTTTTTTTATTTTTTAATTTTATTTTATTATTATTATTTTTTAGACCTACGAAGCTCTGAACCCGCGAACGTGGAACCACAAAGAAGCGACGCCCCTTCAAAAATGCTTAAGGAAAAAAAAACATTTTATTTGCTTATTTTTTATTTTTTAAATTATTTTATTTTATTATTATAATTTTTTAGACCTGCGAAGCTCTAACCCCGCGAACGTGGAACCACGAAGTAGTCGGCCCCTTCAAAAATGCTTAAAAAAAAAAGATTTATTTTTATTTATTTTTTTTAAACTATTTTATTTTATTATTATTTTTTGGACCCGCGAAGCTCTGAACCCGCGAACAGGGAACCACGAAGTAGCGAGGTCCCACTGTACTATTGAAGCTCAAGTGTGGGAGAAGGATTCGCAGGCAGAACTTATTATTGCTTATCTTCAAAACACGGTTTGTACGGGTGCTCTAAGTCCTTGAAAATACTTGAATTGTAATGTGTTTTCAAGGATTGCGAAGTGCTTGAATTTTGGGTCAATGTCTAAAAATGCTTGAAATTGTTGCCATGTTTCTCGGCAATCGGACTTGTTAGAATAAGCATTAAATAAAGAAAATTCCAACAGGTCTGCTTAAAAATGACACCGACACTGATTTATAGTGGCTTTGCTTTCTTCATCCCTTGTGATTAACGGCAGCTAGCATTAGTTTGTATGGCACTGTCATGTAAAGCGCGCTACCCCAACAAGTGTGACGTAGTCAAGCTGTGCAAGCATGGCTGAGGCAGAACGATGGAATACATGTCAGTTCATACCAGCCGATTGACAGAAAAAGATTGTGGATCGTAGATAGTAACGTTTCAAAAAAGCACAAAGTATGTGCAAGAAGCAAGAACTTTATTTTCAGCCATCAAAGTCAGCAAAAAAAACTCGTATGAAGTAACGAATAAAATACATTTGAAAGTAAATGTACATGGGAAATTAACTGCACTTTATACAGTGCTTTAAGCAGTCACTGAAGACCTCCAAGGCGCTTTACAATGCACTTCACACTTTACCCATTCACACACACTCGCAGAAAGATAGTGAGTTACCGTAAATTCCGGACTATAGAGCGCACCTGATTATAAGCCGCACCCACTACCTTTTAAGTGATTTTCCACTTTTGTACTTACACAAGCCGCACCTGTGTATAGGCGGCTTGCGCCAGCATTGAAACTTGTGACACGATCACAAGTTTAACCCAGACCAGGCTGTAAGTTCCACGATTGTGATTTTGTAGAGATTTATTGTTCTAAATTCTTTATCAAATATCCATTATCCGTCAAATAATAATACACTACAGAGCCAATAGGTCGAGACACTTGCTTCCAGCTAAGAGGCTGAGTCAAGGTCCTAGCCTCCTACCAACACAATCCAAAAGTCGATAGTACACAATCCTAGAACCACAGTCGGCATCATGAATGGAAAATGATACCCGTAATTAACGTATGATGCAGACTTGTAAAGTCCGGGTCCCGTTGAAAGTAATCCAAGGAAACAATGTATATTTCCAAAGTGAAGGGTGGGAAAAATATATATCCACTATTGTCCGCTGCGACAACAGACAGATCTACCTGTAACTCAGCTTTACCCCACTTCCCATCAGCCCGCGTTTGCTCCGCCGCTTCTTTTTGATTCGTCCGTAGAACAGATAACAGAATAAATCTCTAAAATAAATACATTACAAAAATATACAGTTGCAAATACATATTATACACGGTTACACATATTTACGAAGAAAGACGGTACACAGAGAGAGTTTTCAAAGCTTTAATAATAATATAACTTTCATCCCAAACCCTGCCTTTGAAAGGTACCAACACGCTAGTAGGATCACGCTCGCAATGCATCAAACGTGAATAAGCCGCAGGGTTGAACGTTTGGGAAATAAGTAGCGGCTTGTAGTCCGGAATTTACGGTACATTTGATTCCTCGGAAAGGTAAAATCAAAGTTCCACTTGGTGGAGACCACCCCACTATTTGGAACCACAGTTTTAACAGTGATGTAAATTACGTTTTGAAAGTCCTTAACAAGTGCTTGAATTTGGCCTTGGAAAAGGTCAGACTTGCCCAAGCCCAGCGAGCACCCCAATTTTCTGTCGTGTCGACTCCAAAAATGGCGTTGCTATTGCTGAAGCCACGGCATATATTTTTCATCGGAGCAAGATGCAAGGCCGCTTCCCTCCAATGATTTGGTCCAGTTATCAGCCGTGTGGTCTCACAATCAATACGGAGTGCAGATTGGGGTTGTCTCCACATGGAGACGGAGAGATTGTCTGCACATTTCCCCAGACTCCCCTCCCCCATGTTTATCTCGGGAAACATAACCCACACTGCAAATCAATATCCATCTCTGCTAGCTGATTTGTTATGGGTCAAGACCCCAAAAATGAGTTACGTGTCCGCCTTCAGGCAGGGCCCTAACGAAACTTGACTTTTCATGCATGCCGATGACGTACCTTTGACTTTTTGCTGTCATGGCGATGGAAGTTTTCAATGATTACTGATGTCTTATTTGGACCATCTACCAGCGGGAGCTTGTTTCCTTGTTTCAATTTGCCTTGAATCATGATTTTTTTTTTGTCGAATTCAAATGACTAAAACTCGGAAAGTCAATTGCCGTAAATTCCGGACTATAAGCCGCTACTTTTTTCCCAAATGTTCAGCCCTGCGGCTTATTCAGTGAAGCGGCCAATTTATGGAATTATTCTAACGGCCAACAGCGGCGCTAGAGTATAAAAGGTAAGATTAAGACCAGTAGAATATGGGCGCCAAGAAAGACTGCAACCTTTAAGTTTATGCATACATTGTCTGTAAAGTTAAGGTACATTCTGATAATGAGGAAGACCCCCTTGATGGCGATAGTTATGAGGAGGAAGTTGAGGACGATCTTTCGTGAATTTCACAATTATGGGATGCTTTTTTTTTAACAGGCACGTTTGATACTTTGCGTGTTGGTTACCTTTCAAAGGCACGGTTTGGGATGAAAGTTATATTATTATTATTAAAGCTTTAAAAAACTCTCTCGGTGTACCGTCTTTCTTCGTAAATATGTGTAACCATGTATGATATGTATTTGCAACTGTATATTTTTGTAGTGTATTTATCTTAGAGATTTATTCTGTTATGTGTTCTACGGACGAATCAAAAAGAAGGGGCGGGGCACACGCGGGCTGATGGGAATTGGGGTAAAGCTGAGTTACCGGTAGATCTGTCTGTTGTCGCAGCGGACAATAGTGGATATATATTTTTCCCACCCTTAACTTTGGAAATATACATTTTGTTTCCTTGGATTACTTTCAACGGGATCCGGACTTTACAAGTCTGCATCATATGTTAATTACGGGTATCATTTACCATCTATGATGCCAACTGTGACTCTAGAATTGTGTATTATCTATGCAGTTACACTCGTGGAGTTTACAGCTCGGTCCGGGTTAAACTTGTGAATGTGTCAAAGGTTTTAATGTGGGCGCAAGCGGCTTATACATGGGTGCGGCTTGTGTAAGAACAAAAGTAGCAGATCACCTAAAAAACGGTGGGTGCGGCTTATAATCAGGTGCGCTCTATAGTCCGGAATTCACGGTATTATTAATGTTGCTATATGGCAGGACCAGACGGCAACAGGACCCAATTGCGCTACGTTTGTCACAAGTTATATTGGAGGAAAGAGAAAGGGCTGCGCCCACGATCCGGTGTTCGCTGGGCGCGGGAAGCGAGTTGCTCTCGTACTTGGATTGTGCTTCGAACGCGGAAGTGGATCTTCCGTAGCGAGCGCTGGCAGTGTCAGGGACGGAAAAAACGGTCGGTAGCCGGGACTGGGAGAGCAAAGCGTGGTTGGTGTCGGAAGCGAGTCGTAAGCCAAAACGAGAGAGTAGACGTAGTTGGGGACAAAAAGAGTTCGTACGCCAGGACGGGAGAGCAGACGTGGTCAGGATCAAAACGGGTCGAAGCCGGAGACAGACGGGAGCAAAGAACAGGGCAGCTGGGAGTCAGGGTCGAAAAAGGCTTGCCTAATATTCACTGAGGTTTGCAGACGGACTGACAACAGGGGACAGACAGGACCTGGTTTAAATAGTGACCGGGAGCCAATCAGGACCCGCGGCGGTTGGCGCCAAATGAGTGGGCACAGCTAAGTCACATCAGTAATCATGACAGCTATATTTGTATCCTGCCTTAATGCGGGCAGAAAGGTAAAAGATATATGCTTGTGAGTGTTTCACTTCTGGTTTTGTGTCCCAACGTCCATTTTGCTTTGCATTGGATTTTCCGTTTACTAAACGGATCGTTGTTGTCAAAATTACCGATGCGAATCGCCTGTGCCCCGACCACGTTTTTGTTCTCCTGTCCCGGGTATCGACCTGTTTTTCCGTCCCTGACTCCGCCATCGCCCGCTACGGAAGATCCACTTCCGTATTCGGATCACTATCCGGTTGCGAGAGCGACTTGCTTCCCGCGTCCAGCGAGCATTGGATGGCCCGTCCTCTTTCTTTCAATAAAACTTATGGAAAACGTTACGCGATTGGGTTGTGACAGTTGTATCGAAAAATACACAATTTCCTATGATATACGGTAAATTTACCGTATTTTCCACACTATAGAGCGCACCGGGTTATAGGGCGCACCCCCAAAAAATAGTTTTTGGTCCTATATCTTCCATAGATAAGGCGCACCGGATTATAAGGCGCTACAATGGGAACGTCGACAAAACAATCAGATAGTTCAGTCCAACTTATTACCCCCTTAACATTCGCAAAGCTTGCAAAGACGCAAATACGTGTCGAGAACACGTGCGGATGCGGTGTCCGTACGATTTCACTCAAAATGCGTCATTTCAAATATCATTCGGAAGGTTAAAGTCGGCGGCTGTTGCGTAAGTTGCGAGACCTTGCGAATTTAATATTGAGCCACATATAAGGCGCACTGTATTATAAGGCGCATGGTCAGCTTTTGAAAAAAATTAAGACTTTTAGGTGCGCCTTATAGTGCGGAAAATACGGTAAATTGTTTTCATTTGGATTTCAATGAATCTTGACAGAGTGTTTTTCTCTATAAATTCTCTTTCTTTTTAATTAAAATGGACTGATTAAAATAAACAAATCAAGGGAACACAAAGAAGCTCATTTGTAAAGGAGTTTTGTGAGTTTTGCCACTGTTTTTAAGTAGTGCGCCATCATCTATTCTATTTGACATTGTGTGTTACAGTTAATTAATTGATTTTGCAAAGAAAAGTCCGTAATGTACGTAGACATTGAAATCTTTTTGTTTTATTTTGGTTTCTAGTCTAATCTTGACAAAAAGGTATTACGGTAGTTGAGCCTAAAAAGATGGAACAGATAGAAAAAGTAGCGTGATAAATACAGCCATAACACTAAGATCAGTAAATAAGCCACTGTGGTATCAGAAATTCTTTGTAGAGGATAAATAATATATGCTTGTGAGTGTTTTCAAACTGTGCCCCAATGCCTATTCCGTTTTGCATTGTGTTCCGTTTGATTAACCAAATAGATTTTGCACAGAAAAGTACGTCACTAATAGGCATTTAATTAGATTCGTTTTACTTCGGTTTTGTATTGCATCTTGATTTTTTTCTTAAAAATATAAATATATAATAAAAAATATATAAATGTGCTTAAAAACGTGGAAGGATTAAGGGCACCAAAGCAAAGAAGTGTAACTAATTAAACATTTAATTGTCATAATGACTGATTCGACTCAGCTGTGCCCGCTCATTTGGCGCCAACCGCCGCGGGTTCTGATTGGGCCTCGTCACTATTTGAATCCAGTCCTGTCAGTTCTCTGTCGTCAGTCCGTCTGCGAACTTCAGTAAACATTAGGCAAGCCTTTTTCGACCCTGACTTCCACCTGTCCCGTTTTTGCTCCCGTCTGTCTCCGGCTTTTGATCTTGACCACATCTGCTCTCCCGTCCCGACTTACGACCCGTTTTTGATCCCGACCACATCTGCTCTCCCGTCCCGGCTTACTACCCGTTTCCGACCACGACCATGTTTTTGCTCTCCCGTCCTGGCTACCCACCAGTTTTCCGCCCCTGACACCGCCATCGCTCGCTCCAGAGGATCTACTTCCATGTTCGGATCACAATTCGAGTACGAGAGCGACTTGCTTCCCACGCCTAGCGAACACCAGATCGTGGGCGCAGCCCTTCCTCTTTCATTCGATAAAACTTGTGAGAAACGTAACGCAATTGGGACCTGTTTCCCTTCTGGTACTGACATTAATATTTTAGTCCAGGCTTAAATCTAAGCTCAGTAAAATATACTATCAGAGACTCTTTGCAGAGGATAAATAATATATTCTTGTGAGGGTTGCCATGTTTTCAGTTTTCATAATGTGCCCCAACATATACCGTATTTTCCGCACTATAGGGCGCACCGGGTTATAGGGCGCACCCCCAAAAAATAGTTTTTGGTCCTATATCTTCCATAGATAAGGCGCACCGGATTATAAGGCGCTACAATGGGAACGTCGACAAAACAGTCAGATGATTCAGTCCAACTGATTACCCCCTTAACATTCCCAAAGCTTGCAAAGAAGCAAATACGTGTCGTAGACACGTGCGGATGCGGTGTCCGTACGATGTCACTTAAATGCGTCATTTCAAATATAATTCGGAAGGTTAAAGTCTTGGAATTCAAGAAATGGCAACCATTCCTTAGTTTCTATTTTCTTTTTCGCTCGCAACTTTACTGTGCATATGACAATAAACACTTGGAATCGAGTTGAATTCACTCAACTCATCACAGCAACATCAAGATGGTTCTAAAACAAGATACCGGGAAAATATAAAGCCGCATAGCTCACCTAAGTTCTCACGTTCAATAATGATACGCAATCATGGTCTTCTTACAACCACGAGTGAAGTAAATCCAGGAGAGTAAATTATTTGCAAATACAGACTAATAAAACATGTTTCTTTATGGTGTACTTTAGCAAGCTTGCTAAGCTTGCTACGCCATTGCTAAACTCGGCCAATTGCAGGGTTTGTTTTGGCCATCTAGCCAATCCGAGGCTCCGAATAACTTCAGCCAATAGCGATCGATTTAACGGATGATTGACACATTTTTTTCGGCCAATTGCAGGGTTTGTTTCGGCCCTCTAGCCAATCCGAGGCTCCGAATAACTTCAGCCAATAGTGATCGATTTAACTGATGATTGACACATCTTTTTCGGCCAATTGCAGGGTTTGGTTTCGGCCCTCTAGCCTATCCGAGGCTCCGAATAACTTTAGCCAATAGTGATCGATTCAAATGATGATTGACACATTGGTTAGCCAATGAAACGCCGGTAAATAAATCTCAGCATACACCGCGGACTACTTTGCGTTCGGGGGAAAATCTAGTCGGCGGCTGCAAGTTAGTTGCAAGACTGCGAATTAATTTTGTTCCATAAATAAGGCGCACTGTATTATAAGGCGCATGGTCAGCTTTTGAAAAAAATTAAGACTTTTAGTTGCGCCTTATAGTGCGGAAAATACGGTACTCTGTGTTGTATTGCTTGTGAATATTAACTAAACAAAAACATATTCCACTTCATTTTTCTGAGCCAATCCGCTTTAGATTCCGTCTTTGGCTTATTCTTCTATTCTTCATCTATTTTCTTCTTCTATTCCCTCATTTCTAAGCCAAGGAACGCAAACCGATTCTGCTCCAGTTCATCTTGAACTTTCCCTGACATTAAGTGCACACGATCACGAGTTACTTTATGTCGCCATTTTATATTTTTGTCTGAATCTTAACTTCTTCTTTGGCTTTGACTTTGGCCTTCACCCTCTTTGGGGAGATGGTGATCCTTGCCAGGTAGCGTGCGGTGGGCGTTGAGATGCTAAAGGCTGCCCGGCAGCTGTTTGCTAACAGACGCTGAGAAAAGCATTCTGGCAACGTTTTTTGTGTAAACGCGAGAGGGTCTCGCTCCTTGTGTGATTCTGAAGCTCGCGTTCTAAACATAGTAATCCCTCTGTTATCGCAGGAACCGGGACCGGAAACACCCGCGAAAATGAAGCAGCGTCCTTCAAAGCGATTTAGAGAACGTCTGGCTGGAATAGGGTATCCTCAGATTGAGCCAGGTCTCATTTATTTAGTGTTTTTCAAGTCTCTGAAGACCTTCCAAAGCGCTTTAAAATGTGCTTCACACTTCCCCATTGTTAGGAATTTAATATTAAAATGTATCGTTTACCAAATTGTTCGAATTAGTTATCTGACTTCATTAACCAAACACAACCTACCTTCACCTAACAATGTGCGCTCGTTTCTTGATGGGAAAATGAACAAGAGACCGGCATTTCCACACAGGGGCAGATTTAATTTCTTAAATAATTTAACTAAGTGAACGCCATCGAATATGGCCGAATTAGCCGAATTAGTGTCGCTCAAGTCTCTGTCAAGCCTCCTCTCTCGATCTTCTACTTCCGTCTCTCAGCCCACGTTTTTTCTGCTAGCTGCTGTGCCGGCTCCTCCCATGGGCGTGCCTGGAAAGCCCCCACGTGGGGTCCACCACCTCGCCTCGATGTCTGGAAAAACTCAAAACAGCAGAGCGTTTATCAAAACAATGCCTGCCGTCCTTCATCAGAGTCCTGTTATCAAAATTCCCCAGCTAAAACATTCCGCATTTGGAACAGCGTGACCTGAAGCCCACTCAATGAAAATCTTCATTGCACTCAATAAATGTAACTTATATTCAATCGTATACAATCCTTTATAGTCAAATGTATAAAATCTTTCACAATTCACACACACTCACACATCAATAGCAGCATCAGCCATGCAAGGCAACTACCTGCAATGTGCTGGACCTGCAGCCTCGCTATTGCCTTCTCTCCAATAACAATTCACGAAGCACCCGCTGGCCAGCAGTATTTCTTTGCACTCTTCTGACTTTCCGATTTAGCTGAGTAATTTGTCTTCATTGTAACAAACTGCTAAAAGCTAGCTGTCGCCGTGCTGATAAATAGAGGTAAGATCGGGCCTAAAAAATAATTCAGCCTGTATCTGACCAATTAACTGAATTTGAGGGACGGAGCCCGGAGCAAACCCAAAGTTTTATATCGTATTTGCTAGGAGGAGGGAAGAGTGTGCCACAGACGAGAGAAGAGGGAAGGAATCGTGAGAAGGGGAGGGAATCCATTGCACGGATTCTCAAAAACGAGCGAGAAAAAAAGTATAACGACGGTTTAAAAAAGAAAGGCAGCAAAAGAGAAGCCCGGCCTGAACCCAAACACAATGATTGATATTTCACCTAACTTTTTACGCTCGTCCTGCTGTTGGACTGAGAGCTTTCACTAGCCAATCACAGTCACTCACACAGACAATTACGCCCTCCCAACACAAAAACCCTCCCAAACCTGCGTCTGTGATAGCATTTTCTGTGTGCTGTCTGCTCAAATCACAATGCATAAAACGTTGATATCAATGGCATGAAAGACAATTGAATTCAAAATCTGTGAAGTGAACCACTGATATTCGAAGCGCCAAATAGCGAGAGGGGTCACAGTAGTCTGTTTCTACGGGAACAAGCTGTCACTTAGCGTTAGCTTCTCTCATATAATAAACATCTGCGAGAGGCATTTAGGAGAGAGGTTAGGTGAGTAATGCGTAATTAAGACTTAATTAAGTGACCTTGTGTTGTTCCATTGTGTTAAATTAGCTTACAGCCTGGATAGCACTTGGGAAGACTGCCTAGGGGATATCCAGATGACATTAGAAGCAAGTTCATTAGGTTGAAGACCCCCTAAGGATTACCTTACACCGTATACCGACCCTATATTGCCTTTTGAAAGCCACAAATTAAAAGAAATATATGTACACAAACTACCGTAAACTCCGGACTGTAGAGCGCACCTGATTATAAGCCGCACCCACCACATTTTAAGAGGAAAACCGATTTTGTACTTACACAAGCCGCACCTGTATATAAGCCGCATGCGCCCACATTAAAAAAATGTAACACAGACACAAAATTAACCCAAACCCGACTTCAAGTCCCTCGATTGAAACTAAATGTTCTTCATTAAAGTCCACAGTCCAAAAATCACAGCCGGCAAAATGAACGGAAAATGATACCGGTACTTAAGGTTTGATGCAGACCTGCAGAGTCCGGGTCCTGTTGAAAGTAATCCAAGGACAAAAGTGTATATTTCCAAAGGTAAGGGTGGGAAAAATATGTATCCACTATTGTCCTCCGCGTCTGTTCCTCACCTTTACCCCACTTCCCGTCACCCTGTGTTTGTTACACCCCTCATTTTTCATTCGCCCGTGCAAAACATATCAGAATAAGTGATAGGTGATCTGATCTTACACAAGCCGCACCCATGTATAAGCCGCTTGCGCCCACATTAAAACCTTTGACACATTCACAAGTTTAACCCAGACCGAGCTGTAAACTCCACGAGTGTAACTGCATAGATAATACACAATTCTAGAGTCACAGTTGGCATCATAAATGGTAAATGATACCTGTAATTAACGTATGATGCAGACTTGTAAAGTCCGGGTCCCGTTGAAAGTAATCCAAGGAAACAAAATGTATATTTCCAAAGTTGGGAAAAATATATATCCATTATTGTCCGCTGCGACAACAGACAGATCTACCGGTAACTTAGCTTTACCCCACTTCCCATCAGCCCGCGTGTGCTCCGCCCCTTCTTTTTGATTTGTCAGTAGAACACATAACAGAATAAATCTCTAAAATAAATACATTACAAAAATATACAGTTGAAAATACATATTATACATGGGTTACACATATTTACAAAGAAAGACGGTACACCGAGAGAGTTTTCAAAGCTTTAATAATAATAATATAACTTTCATCCCAAACGGTGCATGTGACAGGGCAGTTAATGGTAGCAACACGCTCGCAACACGGTAAACGGATCTGGTAAAAAAAAAACATACCGTACTTGTAAAGATCACGGTAAACTGTCCTCATCTTCCTCCTTAGAACTGAAGCCATCAAAGTCGTCTTTCTTTAGTGTCGGAAAGAAACTTTGTCATATAGACGTCGTTCCACGCTCCCGCAGCCTCACTCGCGCTGTCTCTGTCGCTGGAACTCTCATCCACTCCTTATTCTGTGCTCTGTTTCCTTCTTTATCGGACTGCTCAATTGCTTTTAGCTTAAAAGCTGCGTCATGTGCCTTTATTTTTGCATTTTGCATGATGAGGGTATGTTTACGCTAATTTAATTGATGCACAAGCCAAAAAGTTGCAGTCTTCCTCGGGGCATATATTCCACCGGTTGAACGTTTGGGAAAAAAGTAGTCCAGAATTTAAGGTATTAATAAAACATAGCTAAAACAAAATGTGCATGATAATAAAGATGAACACAACAGTAGTTAAAAACAAAAAAACACAAGTTCAGGCCATTTACTGTAGTCACGCGTACACCATTTTTGTAGTTTGCAATCATTTCCTTCTTTGATTTGATTGATGTTACTGTTTTCCACTTTTCATAATCACTAACTTTCTTGCGACCTATTATTGTTGGCAATAAAACACACTAAACTACAATAAAATGAGATGAGGTCCCTCTCAAATACATTCAGGGCGGAGCCAAGTTTGTTTTGGGTTAAAGTTTGTTCTGTGGCTTTTCATCATCCTTTATATACTGGACTGAACCCTTTCATACATTTGTATCGTCTCGGCTACGCATGAGTGGTGCCTGGCTCTGCATACAATGATATATTTAAAAATCGCACAAGTTCTATTTTCTCTCCGAGCCATATGTTCTCATGAAAAGAGCCATATATGGCACGTGAGCCATAGGTTCCCTACCCTCTTACTATAGAGCTAACTTACTACAGTTGAGCTGTTTAAATTCGTAAACAGAAGTCGATTGGCTAGGGCTAAGCCATGTACGGCGAAAGCTTAAGTTGCTGTTATCATTTGTCCAATAATATTGCATTAGACTGCGCAAACTACCGCGTCGTCATCATCATCAATTCCTTCCTACTCCCGTTTTCTTATCACCACTCTCTCATGGTAGCAAAGGCACTCTCGTTGGAGCTGGACTGGTAAATTAGAGAGAAAGAGATGGGAAAAAAATGAGAGACAGAAAGAGAGAGAGGGATGAAGACAGAAAGAGAAAGCATTTAAGAGAGAGAGAGAAAAAGAAAGATGAAAAATAAAGAGGAAGAACGAAAGAAAGAAAGAGCGAAATAGCGAAAGAGAGAGAAAAAGAAGGAAAGAAAGAAATGCAAGGAAAGTAAAATATCGGAAGAGAAAGTGAGAGAGAAAAGGTTTGAAAGGGGAGATAAAAAATAATTACAGGGATTAAAAGATAGAAAGAAACAAAGTAAGAGGGAGAAAGTTGGAAAGAGATGGATAAAGAGAAAGAAAGAAAAAAGAGAAAGAGAGATGGATATATAGAAATACAGAGAGAGTTAGAAAGAAAATGGGAAAGAGAGAGAGAAGGAGAGAAACAGAGGGGGAAGGGGAGCTAAGGAACGATTAAAAGATAGAAAGTTAGAGGGAGAAAGTTGGAAAGAGATGGATAAGGAAAAAGGAAAAAAAGAGAAAGAAAGAAGGATGGATAGATACAAATACAGAGAGACAGAGTTATAAAGAAAAAGGGAAAAAGAGGTAGAAAAAAGAGAGAGAAAGAGATTCATAAAGACAGACAGAAAGAACGAAAAAGAGAATGAAAGAAAGACAGAGAGGGCTGGGGGTAGAGAAAGAGAAAGAACTACACCTACAACTGTTTCGGCGACATCAAGTAGACATTGTTAAAAGCGCAGCTTGCTTTTCAACTTTTTTTTCCTCTTGTGCTTCTCGGCGTTGTCTCCCGGGCCGGATTCATTGCGTTATGTTTGACTTGCATTTTTGTTATTGTTTTTAAATGAAAATTGAGTTTCATTTTCAGTTTTGGTCCCAGATATTATTTTCTGCACTTCCGTAGTATAGAACTGTGCCTCTTTAGGTTATTTGGATAACGTTCTCTTCTTTGTCTTCATATCTTGTTCCTTGAATTCCCTCCAACCTAAAATAATCCACCAATTAACTTTGTAGGCCTTTCAAAAATGGCCTCCAATCGATGCTTACACATTTATCTTGACCCTGTAGCGGAGTTCCGAAATGTCTTTCGATCTTATGTGGTGCATAATAAAAAGAATGACCGAGTATAGATTCCTCATTTTGTAGGAAGCAGGGTTCGAACGGGTGCTTGAAATCCTTGAATTTTAGTGTGCTTGAATTTTGCATAAATGTTTCCATGTTTCTCAACAAGTCTGCTTAAAAACGATGCTGACGCTGATCTCTGGTGGCTTTGCCTTGCCGTTGAATTTTTCCTCGTGAATAACGGCAGCTGGCATTATTTGGTATATTTGTATATTTTGTGTCATCGCCCTCTACAGGTCCCGCCAAAGAGGATAGGTGCGTGCTAGACCTAAATGGGCACTATGAAGGATTACATATAAATTATGGACATCGATTATAGGCCATTCACAAAATTAGATTTTAGTTTTGAGTGATCAATTGTGATAGGAAGAAAATTTGTGGGTCTGCAAAGTACATGATTCAAACCAGATTTCTTCTCTTAATGGTCTTGGGGAAATGAAATATTTGGCTTTGAAAGTTCTTAAAAGTGCTTGAATTTGGCCACGAAAAGGTGTATGAGACTGAGGAGATCATTTCTTCCTCATGCCATGAGGCTCTTTAACTCCACCCGGGGGAGTAAAAGCCCACATGAAACCCCACCCCCAAGTTTTCATATTACCCTAATTTTATTACAGTGTGTATTTTGCATAGCACTATTTAAATACTCATTTACTTTATTTTTATTATTTTATTTTTCAACACAAGGATACTGCTGGAAGTGTGAATTTCCCTACGGGGATGAATAAAGTATCTATCTATCTATCTCTATATCTCTCTCTCTGCAGTATCTATCTATCTCTCTGCAGTATCTATCTCTCCATTTCTCTCTCTGCAGTATCTATCTATCTATCTCTCTCTCTGCAGTATATCTATCTCTCTCTCTCTGCAGTATCTATCTATCTATCTCTCTCTCTGCAGTATCTATCTATCTCTCTCTCTCCCTCTGCAGTATCTATCTATCTATCTATCTCTATCTATCTATCTCTCTGCAGTATCTATCTCTCTTTGTCTCTCTGCAGTATCTCTCTCTCTCTCTCTGCAGTATCTCTCTCTCTTTCTCTCTCTCTCTCTGCAGTATCTCTCTCTCTCTCTCTCTCTCTCTGCAGTATCTCTCTCTCTGCAGTATCTCTCTCTCTCTCTCTCTCTCTCTCTCTCTGCAGTATCTCTCTCTCTCTCTCTCTGCAGTATCTCTCTCTCTCTCTCTCTCTCTCTCTCTCTCTCTCAATCTCTGCTGTACCTCTCTGTCTATCTCTGCAGTATCCATCTATCTATCCATCTATTCTATTCTATTCTATTCTATTCTATCTATCTATACATCTATCTATCTATCTCTGAACCTTAAGGACGTTCAAGAATACAAAAGCAAAGGCTTTCCTGGTTACCTCACGTACCTGAATCGATTGCTTAGACGGCATAAGAACACCAAATCCGGAACGGATGTTTTTCAGTCTCAGAGTGTCTTCTTCGTGTCGCCCTTGAAGGTCCTCCATTACGACGGTGTACATTGAAGTTTTGCCGCCCAACAACCAGAGCCCTCCACGATTTCCCCGGGAGCGATACAGCCTCGAGATAAGCGAAGCCATGAGGACGGGGGCCACGCTGCTTAACCTCCAGGTACAATACCAATACTCCGAAAAATACTTCAAGAATCATGAAATTCATCAATGAAACTTCACAAAAGCAATATGTGGAAGATCGTTTTTTTAAATGAGCGGTTCTCAACTGGTCTGATTGAGGACCCACCATTCCATCCCAATGATGAGCTGCGACACAAACAAGAAAGAAACACGAGCCAATCAAAAGTGTGTGATACAAAGCACAGATAGTATAAGATATTTCACTTTTTTCTTCATTGAAAAAAACAAGTATGAATGAAAATTTGAACAAGTGATTAAGTGAATAGTTTGAAATGATTTGATCTTGTCTTCTAAATTGTTCCAAAGTTTGACTCCGCACACAGACACACACATACTTTTCCTGGTGGTTCTCACCTTTGGGATTATGAATTTCCCCCTTTCCGAATGAATAATTTATGGATGTTTTCTGGCACTATGTTTTTGCTGACCTTAAATAGCAGTTGTGCAGTGAAAAAATTGACTAAATCATCCAATTTTAATAATTGTACTGCAGGAATAAAATATCTGTATGATCTCGATATCCTAACCTGTGTATGGCATATAAGTACCGTATATACTCGCATAAAAACCTACAAAACATTCTGTTAGAGACCCTCTAAAACTGCTTTAAAATAGCCATATACTTAAATAAATTCAAACATTGATAAATTTTCAATAATGTGGTTGATAAAGATTAATATACTGGTAAAAAGTTAAAAATATAACAATTTTAATCCATTTACTGTACCTTTCAGCAGCGCTTCAATGGCAGACTCGTACATTATTTTCGTATTTGCAATTATTTCCTTCTTAAACTCGATCAATGTTATCACCATTTTCCACTTTTCTTTCCTTTTATTACTAATTTTCCTGGGACCTGTTACTATCTGCAGAGAACGGTAATAAAACCAAGAAAATCACAATAAAATAAGATAAGTTCCCTCCAAACAGGCATTATCAAGGCATCATCGCCACCTACTGTTAAGGAGTGGAATCGCCCCTCCATTTTTCTTCTTCTTAGTATTCTTTTGCCATGGCAAAGACCCACCAAAAATGGTTTTGGACCCACCAGTTGAGAAACCCTGATCTAGATCACAGCATTGAATTTGAAGAAAAATACCTTGACTCCAAAAGGTTTCTGCAATAACATTTTGTTGGGTGAAATAGTGTTGTGCCTACTGATTAATCTCTACCAAGCATTCTCGTATAGGACAGGGGTGGGCAAAATGCAGCCCGCGGGCCACATGCAGCCCGTCAGGCTTCTTTTATCTGACCTGTGAAACAAAAATGGTCAAAATATAATGACTCTCTCGCTCTCGCTCTAGCTCTCTAGCTATCTTGCTATTTAGCTATCCCTCTAGCTATCTAAGTATCTCTCTCTCTCTCTCTAGCTATCTCTCGCTATCTCTCTCTCTAGCTATCTCTCTCTCGCTCTCTGGCTATCTATCCAGCTATCTCTCTTTCTCGATCTATCTGGCTATCTCTCTCTCTAGCTACCTAGCTCTCTCTCTCTCTCTCTCTCTCTCTCCTTAGCTATCTAGCTATCTCTCTCTCTTTCTCTCTAGCTCTCTCTCTCTCTCTCTCTAGCTATCGCTATCTATCTCTCTCTCTTTCTCTCTGTCTCTAGCTATCGCTATCTATCTCTCTCTTTCTCTCTGTCTCTCTCTTTCTGTTTCTCTCTCTCTCTTTCTCTTCTCTCTTCTCTCTCTCTCTCTCTCTCTCTCTCTCTCTCTCTCTCTCTCTCTCTCTCTCTCTCTCTCTCTCTCTCTCTCTACCTACCACTAGCTACCACTCTCTCACTCTTTATCTCTCTAGTTATCACTATCTATCTCTCTCTTTCTCTCTCACTTTCTTTCTTGTCTCCTCTCTCTCTCTCCCTCTCTTTCTATCGTGTCCTCTCTCTCTTTCTCTTTCGCTCTCTCTCGCTCTATTGCTCTCTTGCTCTCTCTTTCTTTCTCTCTCTACCTAGCTATCTCTTTCTCGTCTCCTCTTTCTCTCTCTCTCTCTCTCTCTCTCTACATATATATATATATATATATATATATATATATATATGGTAAATACAGCACTACTAATGCCATTGTCCCTCTGTGTGTCTACAACAAAAATGCTACAGTACTACAAAAAATGCTACAATATTACTACAAAACTATCAAACTTAGTGCTTAAAAAGAGGGACCAAATTCATTATTATGTTTTGATTCTGAACGTTTTAAAATTTTAGATTTTAAAGTTTTAGTATATTTTATGCGGAAATTGTTTTTTTTTTTCGGTAAGTATTTATCGCATCATAAATTGTTATCGTGATTTCAGGCAGTAGATCGTGAGCAGGACCCCATCATCTACCGGATCAATCGTGGAGATCACCATGGACAGTTTTCACTGGAGCACAAGTAAGCATCCACATCGTTTTTTTGTCTTTCTCATCTATTCTGTGTATATCTGGGACTCAGAAAACTGCAGTTCTTGGCCTTTTCACGCTCACTTCTCAAGACGATAAACTTGAAATGAAATCTGATATAAGATGTCCGCCTATGCAACGATAGCACTGGTGCAGTGGAGTTTGCACCAGCGTAGTAAGTTTTGCCCCACGGGGACGGTGTTTCTAATTTTTTGGTCTATTTCTGTGGGCATAATATTAGCATCCGGTTCTCCGCATTATCTCCGAATCAGTAGGCACCACCGGAGAGACAATAATAGCTCCAAAAGATCCTGGAGTCTCAGAGTGCCACCTTAGAGAATTGGGCTCCAACAAGAACTCCAACAAAGGCGCCCTGCTCTATTTATTCATTTATATGTCATCAAAAATGCATTTTCCACCACCAGGGGGAGGTCTGTTTACATTTCTTAGGGGGTGAGGAGAAACCTCGGGAATTCACTTCTGAAATGGAACTGCGGAGATACAAATGCAAAGTGACGAGTCGTCGAAGATGATGGACCTCGTGTTGAACAGCATCCGGGAATGTCGTGATTACAGATGCGGGGCACCTCCAACAGCCCCGGACTCTGATTGGCTGTCGTACTCTTTTTAAACTCCCGTCCTCCAGCAAGCACTCGTCAGATCGTCTGTGAACCTATGCTCCCAGCTAGGCAAGCTTTTTGTGACTCTCCGACTCTATCCTGCCCTGATATCTGTTGCTGACCTCTTTTCTGGACCTGTTTTTGCTCTTCCGCCCCGGCCATCGACCTGTTTTTCTCCCCGTCTACGACTACCCTCGCTCGACACGGAAGTGCCACTTCCGCGTTCCTTCTATCTGCTACCCGTGCCCGACAATCATCGGATCGTGGATGCAAGCCCTGTTCTCCTTCTTAATGAAAACTGAGTAAAACGAACGCAATTGGGTCTCGTCTCCGTTCCTGGTCTGTGACAGGGAAGCAAAGACCCGGGATTTAAGGATTTCAGAACACAATGTACACAGATATATTCAAAAATGTGAAACAAGCACTTTAAGGAGCTTTCATCTCCACGTTGGAGGAATATTAGATGGGCTTTGTCAGACTCGACGTCGGCTGAGCCTTCCATGTATGATTATAGCGCGACTACAAAGGTGTGCTGACTAGCGCTTTCACGCATATTCTGTTACGCCCTTCGGCTCACGACGCAAACTCGAAGAATATTTTTACAATGACCCACTTTGCAAATTAAAGAGTTGGATTTCTTCAACCGGAAATAAGCTGACGTTGTGCCGTCAATCGGCGGAGGTGCACCCAAGAATCAATGGGCATCGCGTCAAATACTAGCTTATTCTGAAAGTATTTTCAAGACACTGTGAAAAACTACGCTACCGTACAGTTAAAATACTGTCCTTGCATTTGGGTTGTTCTGCTTGTTTAGTTTGAAATTCTCATAATTGTGTTCATGCTCACTCTGTTCCAGTTCTGGGTCTTTGGTGTTAGACAAACCTCTAGACAGGGAGTCCGTGGACTACTATACACTAGTGGTCACAGCTTCGGATGAGAGACCAGATGGGGTAAGGATTACTCTCATTCATTAAAATGTCAAAAGTGGGTGTACGGTTTTCACTGTTGACAATGGTTTGGGTCATTTTTAAGAATCATTGGCTCTTTAAATCAGCAATTTCAGTTAAATGTATCATAGATCGGAATATTTCTCAAATGGTGGGTTGGCATATCAAAGTGGGTCATGGACCTGTTTTCTGTGGGTCGCGGGGGTTTTACCTTGGCAAAATAATTATAGGAAAAGGAAATATGTAGTGCAATTACACTACCTAACAGTAGATGGCGTTAGTTTTGGAACACATTGTTCTTCTTCTGCCATGCAGGGTCCCTTGTTATGTCCAAATACCTGAATTTTCTGTGGGTCGCGGGCTTTTACCTAGGCAAAATAATGCTAGGAAAAGGAAATACGAAGTGTCAATTACACTACTTAACAGTAGATGGCGACAATGCATTCATTTCATTGTGATTTTGTTGGTTTTCTTTTGTTTTCTGCTCATAATAATGGCTCCTTACAAAGTTGGCTACAAGGGGATGGAAAAGTGGAAAATGTTTCAGGACCCGAACGGAAACAGGACCCACTCGCGTAACGTTTCTCACAAGTTTTATTAGAAGAAAGGGAGGGGATTGCTGGACGCGGGAAGCAGGTCATATGTCAATGATCACATTTTTTCATACGACTGTACATGATTTGCTGTACGGAATTTAGGACTTTGTTATTCCCTTCCGCCATCTCCTGGCAGGAAGTCATGATCGCGGAATGGGTCAGCTGATTCATGATGCGCGTGCGAGTACATGCATTTCTTAGATGTGGTCAAATAAAATGTTCTCTTTTTATGTTTTGGGGGGTTTGGGTTGACGTTTTGCAGTCTACTATAGGCATATATTTCACAATTTTTGTGCTACATGGATGAATAGAAATTTAAAAAAAAACAGTGGGGATCAGTATGGAACCACTCTCCAGCACTCCGTCCATCTACCCTTCCTCACACCTAATATATCCTGCCCCAAACAGCACTGATATTGGTAAGATAAGAACAATTGACTGCAGTGGAAAATAAAGCATAAGGCCTCTTTGAACGCAGTTGTAACATATAACATTATCATATAACATATGTAACATATTTCATCTCATCTCATTAGCTGCACCGCTTATCCTCAGTAGGGTTGCGGGGGTGCTGGAGCCCATCCCAGCAATCATCAGGCAGTGGGCAGAGGACACCCTGAACTGGTTGCCAGCCAATCGCAGGTCACACAGGGACAGACAACTCGCTCGCCTTATTCACACCTAGGGACAATTTGGACCAGCCAATCCACCTGAAATGCATGTCTTTGGAATGTGGGAGGAAACCGGAGTGCCCGGAGGAAACCCACGCAAGCACGGGGAGAACATACAACCTCCGCACAGGAAGTCCGATAGCTGGATTTGAACCCACACAGGTGGTTCCCAAGACCTTAGAACCGTGCTGCACACGCGCTAACCACTGTGCCGCCTTGCTGCCCCGTATGTAACATATAATACGTGAAACTGGAGTGTTAATATGTGAACCTGGAGTGCCATGCCCAATTTTGTTGTCACAATAACAGTGTTCTCGTTTGCCCGCGTTCCTGCGTCCTAGACGCATCATTTTTGCTGGGGACGCATAGTCTCAAATCAACATGCGTCCCCGGTACGCAACTTTTTTGACACAAAATTGTCATTCTTACCCGATCACATTTTTTTTTAAACAAAGATTTACCGCACTCCAAACTTTTCGTCAGGCTGTTGTTTTGGTCTCGCGGTTCGAGTTTTCGTCTGCACGCCGATCTCGAGTTGTGTGGCGAAACGTCCGTCTCTTTTTAGAGAACCGGCTTTTTCGGCTCAACTCATCAAAGAGAGCCGGCTCTCAAACGGCTCACTTGCTTTGATGCATTATATTACAAATGATGATGTTGTATAAAGAAGTTAAGAAAAAAAGGAAGTATAAAAGGAGAAAATGAAAAAAAAAACAGGTTTGTGGTTATCCCTTTAATCGGTATATTACCAACAATATGATGATGATTAAAACTGAATGAATATATAGATTTGTAGATGGTAAGGCGCCCGCTTTGAGACTGGGAGGTCGGTGGTTCGCGCCCCGGCCGAGTCATTCCTAAGACTTAAAAAGTGGTCGGCGGCGCCCTCTGTTGGCTGCGGCTGCATCGGCTCGCTACAACGGGTCAGGTGCAATCGACATTTCGTTCTGTGTACATTGTTACACAGAATGACAATACAAGGAAATTATTATTATTATTATTATATATATATATATATATTTGTCACCGATTTACAATTTCAACCTCGATAAGACAAAATTTTGTGGAGCCATAGATCTCTGTTGGGACCCATAGATTTTTGAGCATGCGAGTCCCCGGGACCCATCAATTTTCACAGGTTAAATGAACACTGCAATATGTTCAACCCATTTTGTAACAATGACAATAAAGGTATATTCTACTCTATTCTAACATGAACTTAATCGAGAAAATATTTACCTTTTCAACTGACTCACCCCACCTTCTTAAATGACCTTCAACTTTGAATACTTCAGAAGGCACATTCATGTCAGGTCGCCCGAATCGAACGCTATAACCTAGCCTTGTCTTTTCTTTATCTCGTTAACTCCTCAGGGGACCTCAATGAAAGGAAATAACTGTATGTTCTCCTTTTTTCTTGAAAGAGAATTACAAGCCCATCCATAAGCCTTGTTTAAGGGCCTTGGGGCCTTACAATAAGAAAACCTTTAAAATAACTACAACTATTCTTCCTGCAGAGCTACCAAATACAGTGCCTGGTGAAAGCATTGACCCTGAATAACTTCATTTTCATATTGCCACATTTTTGGCTTCAAACCTAAAGCTAATAAACAGAAAACATTTTTTTAAGAATCAGTAACACGTAAGACAGGATTGTATACCGGAACCAAATATTTTTAAATATAGCCCCTCTGTTCTCTCAGCTCAGCCAAACGAGTCTAGAAGTGCCCTGAAGACTTCTCAATGATTCAATGTCAACCTAAATGATTAACAGTGACAAACAGGGTGTACTTCACGTCATTTATTCTCAGTAGGAATGCATCTGATTTGTAATTGGCTCAGAAGTCTGTGAAAGGAGAACAGACGGCATTGTGAAGACCAAAAAACACATCAGGCAAGTCCGGGATAAAAGTAGGAAGCAGAAATGGGATGCAAAACGATTTAGCAATGTTCATACATCTCCTGGATTAATGTGCGAGGAATAATATAAAAATGGAGAGAACATAAAACCTCTGCAAACCTACCAAAACCTGGCTATCCTAAACTTTTGGCCCAAACAAGTAGAAAACTAATCAGAAGCAACCTAGAGGCCCAGGATCAGATTGGATGACATGCAGGCATACACAGCCGAGGTGGGACAATCTGTGCATAAGAAATGTATTAGTCACACTTGGCATAAATCTGGGAGACACAAGTAACATGTGAAACCAGGTGCTCTAGTCAGATGAGACCCAAATTGAACTTTTTGGGCTGAATGCAAAGCATTACGTTTGCCGGGTAACACTGCACATTACCCTGAAAACACCATCTCCACTGTCAAACATGGTGGCGGCGGCTGCATTATGCTATGAGGTTACATAGAATAGAATATACCTTTATTATCATTGTTACAAAATGGGTTGAACATATTGTGACAACAAAATTGGACGTGGCACTCCAGTTACACATTTTGACTGTAAAGATAAAAGATTAAAAAGAGACAAAAAGATGGAAGAATTTGGATATATATGAACACAAAATACTTACACAAGAAAGTGTGGGCATGTAAGAGAAGAAGATATTTACATTGGGTGTTTACTTACAGGGGATCGTCATAGTGCAATATGCAGTAGTGTAAATAGGCCACATTGTGCAAAGTAAGCACAATGGGAAGATGAATAGAGCCAAATACAGGGCGATTCTGGCAGAGATTTGTGTTGGAGTCTGCAAGAGACTTGAGAATGGGGTGCAGGTTCACTTTCGTCCAGAACAAGGGCAAACTAATCGGAGAAGCAACCAAGAGGTGCCTTACTACACTAAATGACATGCAGGCATACACAGCTAGGGTAGTATATCTGTGTGTAAGACACGAATTAGTCGTATTCTGCATACGTCTGCCCCTCTTTGGAATAGTTGTAAGTCGAACGCTCTTTCTGAAAGAAGCCACATGGGAGAGACTTAACATGTGGGAAAAAAAGTGCCAGATGAGACCAAAAGTAACATTTTTGGGCTGAATGCAAAGCGTTACGTTTGGCATAAGAGTGACACCGCAAATCAATATGTCACTGTCAAGCATGGTAGTGGCAGCATCATGCTCTGGAATTGCACTTCTTCAGTAGGGACCGCGAAGATTGCTAGACATGATGGGAAGATAGATGGAGCCAAATAGATTGCGATTCTGGCAGAAAATCTGTTGGGGTCTGTAACAGGACAACGACCATAAATATAAAGCAAAATCTAAAATGCGAGGGATTAAAATGAATAATACAACGGTGTTAGAATGACCAAACATAATAATCCAGAACTCAATCTTTTAGAACATTTGTGGAAAGATTTGAAAAATGCTGGGCACAAACAATCATCATCAAACCTTATGGAACTTAAGCTGTTGTGTAATGAAGAATAATATAGGATTCTGTTTACAGATGTGCAAAACTTATCGAGACATACCCAAAAAGACTGTGTGACCGTGATTGCAGCAAAGTAGGTTGTACACCTTCGTCCCAGCCTCCGCGCTGGTAGAAGACATTTTGAACAGCGTTCGCGCCTCTCATTTAAAACTGGTACTGTCAGTCACCGGAGGCGTTCCAGTTCATGCTTTTTAAAATTAAGTTATCCAATTGGTGGATGAAGTCGAGTCGAGTTGTGTTTATTTGTGACACAAAACTCAAAGGGCTGTACAGACTACAGACTATTATGACAAGTATTAACTCAAAGAGGGGCAATATATTGCAATTTTCGTTTTTTTATTTGTTCGCACGAAATAAAATGTTGAATAAACTAGGTTTCTTTTCACGCGTGTGTCTCACATGTTGTTAATTCTTGGAAAATATTTGTGTTTTAAGCCTGAAATATGACCATACGTCCAAGTGTTCTTGGGCGTGGGATCGATAATTTTCTAAGACACTGTACATACTTAATAAGGAACCTAATAAGGAACTGTGCTGCAGTAAAGACAGTTGGAAATTTGTGGCGCATTTAGTTCACATGAATGAATGCAGTGGCTCAGGAGGTAGAGCGCTCGTCTTGGGATCAAGGAATCGCAGTTCGAATCCCGGCTCCTCCGTGTTACATGTCGAAGTGTCCTTGGGTAAGACACTGAACCCCTAATGCCCCCAATAAGCAGGTTAGCGCCTTACATGGCTGCACGGCCGCTATTGGGAAATGTGAAGCACACTGTAAAGCACTTTGGGAAGTCTTGACTTGAAAAGCGCTGATGATTTCATTTCATTTCATGAAACCTTTATTCGAACATCAAAATAAAAACAATAACTCAACAACAAAATAACGTTACATAATATGTTCGAAAAGGGGTAGTAAGAAGCAAATGCTTATATTACCTAACCCACCAAATACACCAATGATATAACAACAATTGTAATGATATTAATAATAACAGTTATGATATAAGAATAGCAACAATAACACAAAGTTAATAACTAGACGCACTATTCCCAATCTCTCGTATCACCCATTTTCTTCATCTCTGTATTCCGCCAGTAATGTTTTTTTGTATTTATATTTGAACATGTGAATAGTTGGACAGTGTTTGATCTTTTCTTGTAAATTGTTCCAAAGTTTGACTCCGCACACCGACACACACATACTTTTCCTGGTGGTTCTCACCTTTGGGATTATGAATTCACGACAGTCCCTTAAATTATAATTTCCCTCTTTCCGAATGAATAATTTACGGATGTTTTCCGGCGCTATGTTTTTGTTGACCTTAAATAGCAATTGTGCAGTGAAAGATTTTACTAAATCATCTCATTTTAATCATTTGGACTGCAGGAATAAAATATGAGTTGATATCCTACCCCGTGTATGGTTCTAATTGCACGTTTTTGGAGGATAAAAAGGGGCTGTAGTCAACTTTGGTAATTATTGCCCCAGACTTCTGCACAATACATATTCTTTCAGAGTCTCTGCAGACGGCCTTGGCTCGCTCTCACATATACGTGCATACACACATTATTGACTCTAACAGCGTCAGACTACAAGGTGTCTAATTGGCTATTTGGCCAGTGAATCCATCATGCTGCCACTGGTCATGTAGGTTGTGAATAGGCTGGCGCTGACCTGCCGAGAGCATGACACTCTTGGTCCGACTCGGCAGTTTTGCAGCACTTCATGGGGTGAATAAATCATCTCCTGCTGCAGTAGTTCTGCACAAGCATGCTCGTTTCCTTCTGGTGAATGCCAACCGTTACAGGACAAGGAATCCATTTTAGATGAACAAATCACCCAAAAAAGGAATACTGGACGTTTTACAGCCCGGGTGCTCGCACCTTTTTATCGTGCAAGCTACTTACGAAATAGCTAATTCAAAATGATGTACTATCCTCAAAAATGTCATGACCCGGAACAGGACGAGAACCCAAATGCGTGATGTTTCTTACACAAGCCTTTTATTTTATGGGAAATGGGGAGTCGTGCATGTTAGGCAGCAGTCTGGCGTGGAATGACAGGATTGATATTGAAACAAGATATCGAAATTAAACAGGACGAACTAGACAGGAACGAAAACTAGAGAGAATAATAAACAGGACGAAAATAGACGGGAACGATTCCGGACAGGAAATGTAGGCAGGAAACCGGACAGAATCAAAATCCATGTCTTGCGGGGCAGATGTTCGTTGTCGGACGACTAAGTGAGAGTGAGAGCACTGAGATTAAATAGAAGGGAAGCCAATCTGTCAACGAGCCGCAGCTGGCGCCTCATAGGCGGGGCCAATTGGGCGCCATGGCAACCGTGACATAAAATGCTTTTTAAAAAAAGATTATTTTTAAAATGTGTAACACAAATCCGATCATTTCCAGAAGGGAACTTCATTTAGTTGTGCAATTTCGACTGAAATCCCATTTCCGTTTCTTTGTATTTTAATACGTGCATTTTATTCTTTGTTTGCGCTTACTTAGCATAGTTAAACCTACGGTAGCTTGACACAGCGGAATGGCGGAAAGTTAGCTAAAGAGCTTCGACAGTAATTTATTTTGTTTACAGTGGTAAGAAGGTTTAATTTTAGCCAGTCCGTTAGATTTGAGTTTTAGAATGTTAGCAAAATTCTCAAATAGTTTTTAAATGTTCAATTATTTCAGCACCTATGTTGTCTAGCTTAGCTGTTATTTTGGCACAAGACCTAAGCGTCAAAATTGTATGTTTATCTGACTCAGTGCTACCAAATACTACGAATCTTTTGTTATTTACTACGCCAGTTTATAGCAAATTACGAAATAGGCCTTTTCTGTGAAAACCATGAAAATATAATAAGCAAGCAATGATCATTTTATATTGGCAAAGTTGATTATCCCCCTGTTTTTTGTGGCGTATTAGTGCCATCTGCTGGACTTATGCAGTATCAAGATTAGATTTACGGTTATTGCATTGTCTTAAGAACCATTTTGGACTTAAACAGACAGTGTGTAATATGTAGTGCCTCCTAGTGGCAAGAGCGTAACCAGCTTACAAAAATGCTAGCATTTTTTTTTGGCTCTTTTCCTTTCTAAATGCTTTAATAAGCTTAAATATAAAGAAAAAACACTAACTAAAATATAGAGAAATTCCTTTTCGACAGTTTGACCTTATATATTGGGCTGTGACGTCCCCAGATGACATCGAGAAGCAAAACAAACGGTGTGTCCCGTTGAAAAGCAGACAGCGATTTTAGCAATCAGGGAATGCATTGCGCTCTCTTTAGCTTGGAGTGACTGGCTAGAACTTTGCTTACCGTGTCCCTGGGGAACTTCTGATTTTATTGTATGAGTTCGTTATTAAAGGAAAATTTTACCTGCTATTGTGTACAGCGTGTGTTCCTTTTTTTACTTCGCCTCATTTTAGGTATGTGATTGTGACTTTTCATCTTGTGTCTTTTGCAACTTGTCTTGCAATTAATATACTATTGTCCAGATAGCTCCCAGTGAGTGTGCGGGCTCCAGAGGGCTTCCAGTTTTGTCTGGTCTACGTTAGCCCCGTTAGCAATCGTCTAGTTGGCCAACCTGCTTTTTTTTCACCAGACAGGGTTTGTGTTTGTTGCTGCTGTGACTCGTGGTTATCCTGGCTTCTTACTGCATGTTTCCAGTCAGCCAGCCTCCCATTTTCTCCCAGTTCTAAATAGCCGTGTCCCAGCTGGTTTAACACCTGTTAGCTCTCTGTGTTATTTTTGCTAGTTCACCACATTTTGGCTGCTCGCTATTTGTTGTACCATTTCTGCACATACCTGCGAAACAACGCCTAGCCATTCTCCACAAAAACTATCAAAACTTGGCTCAACACATGTTAACCAATATGGTCACTGGCTTGCTAGGGTGCTGGTGTGCTTCACGTGACGTCAGAGCTCAGGAAGTCAAAGACGAGACAGACTGTCTTCAAAACGATCGGAAAATAATCGGACCATACCAATGACATATATGTAGATATTATGCAAAAACATGTACTATTTGTTTTCATATGTGGTATGTTTTAGAATCTGGGGATCCCTTTCAGTGTCTCAAACAGGAAGCTGTCAGGAAATTGAAATTGGAATACTTGCAGCATATTTGCAAAAAACTCAGGTGTTCATTGAGAAAACTTTGATGTGGTTTGTGTAGACCTCCTCTGCGACGGTGAACATCGTGGTGACAGATGTTAATGACAACGACCCCCAGTTCGATACCTCATTGCCGGTGAATCTCACCGTCATCGAGAAGCAGGATCACGCATTTGTTGGGCAGGTCAAGGTAAGATTTAACACGCTGCGATCGTGACTTGATTTCATCGCGGGTTGAAAGTGCGTGATGAATGTGAATATAAAATGACAGATGACAGAGGTTCTTGTTTCCCCACTAAGCTCCACCCAAAAACATTTGCAAAAGGACATGAAAATGCATACTAATCACACACATCGACACATGAGACATATTAAATGCATACATTTGCAAATTTAGGCACAAGAGACATAGCCATTACATTGCAACTACAAACGACACAGTGAGAGTGACTAGCCAAACCAAAAGTGCCTTCAGCATCATCCCAAAGGACATAGCAACTGTGTAACAGACATCAAATATAAACATCACAAATAACATAGCAACAGCACAAAAGCCCTAAACACAGCCGTAAGGGAGACCACAGATAACTAAAAGTGCCTTCAAGCTCACCAAAAGAGAAATGGCAACTGCATACCAATTATAACTAAACAAACCAAGAGTGCCTTCAACAACCTTAAAGTAGACATAGCGATTGCACAGAAAATCCAAATATCATTACAAAGGACCTAGTAACTGCATAATAACCCTAAACACCAAAATAAAAGTAACAAACCAGCACAAAGGACATGGCAATTGCATAGCAACTACATATACTACATTAAGCATCATTACACAAACCAAAACTGCCTTCAACGTCATCACAAGATACATAGCAACTGCATACCAATTATAAATATCACAATAATAAAGACTAGACAAACCAAAGGAGACATAGAAACTGCACAGCAAATACAAATGTGACCAAAAAAGATATGACAACTTCATACTAGCCACAAACACGACAGTAACAGTGACTAAACAAACCAAGAGTGCCTTCAACAACCTTAAAGGAGACATAGCGACCGCACAGAAAATCTAAATATCATTACAAAGGACCTAGTAACTGCATGATAACCCTAAACACCACAATAAAAGGAACACATCAGCACAAGGGACATGGCCATTGCATAGTAACTACAAATACTACATTAAGTTTCATTCACAAACCAAGACTGCCTTCAATGTCATCACAAGATACATAGCAACTGCATACCAATTATAAATATCACAATAATAATGACTAGACAAACCAAAGGAGACATAGAAACTGCACAGCAAATACAAATGTGACCAAAAAAGATATGACAACTTCATACTAACCGCAAACACGACAGTAACAGTGACTAAACAAACCAAGAGTGCCTTCAACAACCTTAAAGGAGACATAGCGACCGCACAGAAAATCCAAATATCATTACAAAGGACCTAGTAACTGCATGATAACCCTAAACACCACAATAAAAGTAACACATCAGCACAAGGGACATGGCCATTGCATAGTAACTACAAATACTACATTAAGTTTCATTTCACAAACCAAGACTGCCTTCAATGTCATCACTTGATACATAGCAACTGCATACCAATTATAAATATCACAATAATTATGACCGGCCAAACCAAGAGTGCTTTCAACAGGAGACATAGAAACTGCACAGCAAATACAAATATGACCAAAAAGGACATGGCAACTTCATATCAACAGCGAACACGACTGAAACAGTGACTGAACAAACCAACAACATTAAAGGAGACATAGCGACAGCACAGAAAATCCAAATGTCATTACAAAGGTCCTAGTGACTGCATCATAACCCTTAACATCATAATCAAAGTAACAAACCAGCACGAGGGACATGGCAATTGCATAGTAACTACAAATACTACATTAAGTTTGATTACACAAACCAACACTGCCTTCAATGTCATCACAGGATACATAGCAACTGCATACCAATTATAAATATCACAATAATAATAACTAGACAAACCAAGAGTGCTTTCATTATCACAGGAGACATAGAAACTGCCGAGCAATTACAAATATGACCAAAAAAAGACATGACAACTTAATATCAACCGCAAACATAACAGTGACTAAACAAACCAAGAGTGCCTTCAACAACCTTAAAGGAGACATAGCGACCGCACAGAAAATCTAAATATCAGTACAAAGGACGTTGTAACTAGTAACTGCATAATAACCCTAAACACCACAATAAAAGTAACACATCAGCACAAGGGACCTGGAAATTGCATAGTAACTACAAATACTACATTAAGTTTCATTACACAAACCAAGACTGCCTTCAGCTGTTTTGCAAGTTGGAATGGGCAAAAATATCAGTTTCTCCATGTGCAAAACTTATAGAGACATACCCCAAGCGACTTGCAACTACAGGTGGCGCTACAAAGTATTAACTCAATGGGGCTGAATCATTTTGCACACCCACTTTTTCGTTTTTTATTTGTTAAAGATTAATATATCCAATAAAACGCGTTCCACTTCTTGATTGTGTCCCACTTATTGTTGATGCTTCACAAGAAATAAGAGTTATATATCTTTATGTTTGAAGTCTGAAATGTGGCAAAAAGTCACAAAGTTCAAGGGGGAAAGAGGCCATGTAAAAACAGTTGGTATCAGGTGCAAATCAACAAAAAAATGGTAATGTCTTCAGTGTCGGTAATAAATCGAAACATAACACAGAAAGTGGTAACAACGGCAATGATTCCGGCACAAAAAAACGGCGATGAAATTCTTCAGAAGACCGCGAAGGCAAGGAAAACACGTGTTTTGAAGCGAACGATTCGGCGAAAGATAAACAAAAGAATACTCCTAGCAAGAAAAGGACTTTTCTGCCAAAATGGACTCAATTATATTCCTGCTTACGCTATCAGGAGCATGATAACGGAGGCTACATGTTCTGTGATGCGTGCACCCAGCGTGACAAAAAAACTGGATTGCATAAATCATTTCGCAATACGAACTTTCAGAAAAGCACATTGGATCGGCACAACGACAATGAAAACCACAAATTAGCTATGGAAATTCTGTTACTGCAATTGGACCTTGAAAAGGCATTACAACTGTGGCGGGACAGGAAACCACAAAGAATATATGAACTGAAAAATCTGAAGTGATAACTGCTTTGTATTACCAATTAATTGTGATTATTAAAACTGAATGAATAGATAGATTTATAGATTTATTTATATATTTGTCACCGATTTACAATTTCAACCTCGATAAGACTAAATTTTGGGGACCCATGGATCTCTGTTGGGACCCATAGATTTTTGAGCATGCGAGTCCCCGGGACCCATCACTTTTCACAGCTCAAATGAACACTGAGGTTAAAAAGTTTGAAAAGCCACTGTAGCAACTGACTTCCAATTACAAATATCAGCAAAAGGAACCCCTGAACTCCGCTGGCTATACTAACCTCAAAGCAGCATTTCCAACCAGGCATTTCATATAAGTCAGGAATGGTATTTTCCACCTGCGAAAGGTCACATTATTCCAAACACTCTACTTTCCAGTGTCTCCTCCCACTCGGGAAGTTCCGCCGAGACTCTTAATTAAACCGCTACCTTTTTCCAGCAGGGGATCGACAGTCATCAACATAAGTCTCCGAAACCTCTCCGACTTTCTAATTAGGTCCGCGAGTTATCGCGCTCACGCTCCGCATTCGTATACACGCCGCTCATTTCGAGTCGGTTATAAGCTCTCATGATCGCGATATGTAAATCGGGAGAAGGTTTATTATTGTTATGAATAAATACATTTGGGAAAAACTATCGGGCGATAATAAAGGTTCCTACAGTTCCTCGGAGGATTCGTTTGTTGTAATTGCGTGGCAAGCCCGGGCAAATGCTCTCGCGGGTGGCAGATGGTCTATTGGCGTGCTTTGGGTTGTTCAGGTGTATCTCATGATGAGGCTAGTTAGCATATATCGAGAAAACGTGCTTCATTTTAGATAGATAGATAGATACTTCATTCTTCCCCGTAGGGAAATTCACTCTTCCAGCAGTATCCTTGTGTTGAAAAAGAAAATAATAAAACAAAAGATATAGAATACAAAAATACCCAATATAATGTTTTGCTTTAGAGTATTTCAATAGTGCTACGGAAAGTAAATAGGGTAATATGCAAATGTGGGGGTGGGGTTTATTAAATTTGTGTTATGATGCATTTTTTTCAATGTGGGTGCATGCGGCTAATATACAGGTGCGGCTTGTGTATGTACAAAATCTGTTTTCCTCCCGAAATGTGGTGGGTGCGGCTTAGAATCAGGTGCGCTCTATAGTCCGGAATTTATAGGTAGATAGATAGAAACATAGATATAGCTGGATATTTAGATAGATAAATACTGTAAATAGATAGAAACATAGGTATAGATAGATAGATAGTTTATTCATCCTCATAAGGAAATTTACACTTCGAGCAGTATCCTTGTGTTGAAAAAGAAAATAATAAAATAAAAGATATACAGTAGAATACAAAAATACCCATTATAATGTTTTGCTATAGAGTATTTCAATAGTGCTACGGAAAGTAAATAGGGTAATATGCAAATGTGGGGGTGGGGTTTATTAAATTTGTGTTATGATGCATTTTTTTCAATGTGGGTGCCTGCGGCTAATATACAGGTGCGGCTTGTGTATGTACAAAATCGGTTTTCCTCCCGAAATGTGGTGGGTGCGGCTTATAATCAGGTGCGCTCTATAGTCCGGAATTTACGGTAGATACAGTAGATAGAAACATAGATATAGCTGGATATTTAGATAGATAAATACTGTAAATAGATAGAAACATAGGTATAGATAGATAGTTTATTCATCCCCATAGGGAAATTTACACTTCCAGCAGTATCCTTGTGTTGAAAAATGAAATAATAAAATAAAAGATATAGAATACAAAACATACCCAATATAACGTTTTGCTATAGAGTATTTCAATAGTGCTACGGAAAGTAAATAGGTTAATATGCAAATGTGGGGGTGGGGTTTCATGTGGGCTTTTACTCCCCCGGGTGGAGTTAAAGAGCCTCATGGCATGAGGAAGAAATGATCTCCTGAGTCTGTCCGTGGAACAAGACTGTGACAACCTCATACGGCAGTGGTTCTCAACTGCTCTGATTAGAGGACCAACAATCGCACTCTAATAAAAAGATGTGATCCAAATCAAGGAAAAAAACTCCACTTATCAAATGTTATGAATGGAAAGGATTATGCAGTTTAAAACAGGGATAGCTGAGTATATTCACAGTTTTTTTCTTTTTTTTTTTCAAAAACAAATGACCAGACAAAACCAAAACAACTTCAAGTACAGTATATACTCTCATATAAGCTGAGCCTGTCAGGAACCAGAACAGAATCAGGACCCAAACTCATGTGATGTTCTCACACGAGCCTTTTATTTTACGGGTAATGGGGAGTCATGCACGTTAGGCAGCGGTCTGGCGTGGAAAGACAAGCCAGAGCCGACAGGATCGATACCAATTGCCCGAGTTGATATCGGACGGATGGGGTCGATACCGGACAGCACGGGACAGACAGGATTGATATCAAAACTGGATATCAATCAATTATACAAGACAAACTAGACGGGAACGAAACTGAAGATCGATATTGAACGGGACAAAATAAACGGGAACAATACCGGACAGGAAACCAGACGGAGTCAAAACCCACGTCTTGCGGGTGCAGGGGTTCGTCGACGGACTGACAAAGGGTGAGTGAGAGCACTGAGCTTAAACAGAAGGGAAGCAAGTCTGTCAACAAGCCGCAGCTGGCACCACACAGCGGGGCCAATTGAGCGCCATGGCAACCGTGACAATAACGGGCAAAAAAGAAAACCAAATGATAATAAAATGAGATGCGGTCCCTCCCAAACACAAATAAGGGGCAGCATCGATTAAAAGGTAAGAAGAGATCAATCGGGGCATTATCACCATGTACTGTTAAGGAGTCTAATTGGTCCTCTGTTTTTTTATCTTATTCTTAGAATTATTTTACAAGGCAAATGCCCACTTTTGGGTCCCAACCCACCAGTTTAGAAATACTGTCATACGGTGTACTTGTCATGATTACTGATGTGACTTACCTGTGCCCACTCATTTGGCGCCAACCACCGCAGGTTCTGATTGGCTCCCTGTCACTATTTGAACCCAGTCATGTCTCTACCCTGTTGTCAGTCCGTCTGCATACTAGGCAAGCCTTTTTTCGACCCTGACTGCCATCTGTCCCGTTTTTGCTCCCGTCTGTCTCCGGCTACGACCTGTTTTGCTCCTCACCACGTCTGTTCTCCCGTCCCGGCTTACAACCTCCTTTTGTCCCCGACTACGTCTACTCTCCCACTCTGGCTTACGACTCGTTCTGACCACGCTTTGCTCTCCTAGTCCCGGCTACCGACCAGTTTTTCCGTCCCTGACACTGCCATCGTTGGTTACGGAAGATCCACTTCTGTGTTCGGATCCCAGTTCAAATCCGAGAGCGACTTGCTTCCCGCGTCCAGCAGAGCCGGATTGTGGGCGCAGCCCTTCCGCTTTCTTTCAATAAAACTTGTGCTAAACGTCACGCAAGTGGGTACTGTTTCCGTTCTGGTCCTAACAGTACTTAAAACGTTGCAAACCTCATGAAAATGACTTTTAATTCCGACCGTTTTGCAATCTGTGGAATTCCTCCAAGACCAAACAGACGGTGAAAATCCCGAGAGTACGCTAGGCATGCTAGCCGTGACTGTGGGCCTGGTTCCAAACCAGGGTCGCCACCTGTAGTTATTAAACATATTTTCCGGAAGAATGAATCAACATGAGCTAGGTGTGCTGCCGACAGAGAAATATGGAAGAAAAATACGAATGCAAATTGAAAAGAACCTGCTTGCGCCGCTGAAATGATTCCCATTTATAGAAAATCATCGACTGTCACGTCCAGCATGGCACCTGGTAATTTTGCAATGACGGGCTGTGAGATTGGTCCCCGGCCTCTCGGTGGGGACTTGCACAACACCTTCTTTAATATCCCGTTGCAATTAGGAAAACGATAGTGACAATAGGTATCGGTTTAGTACTGGACCTATTTTCATAGTACAGTGGAACCTCGGTTCTCGACCATAATCCGTTCCAGAACCCTGTTCGAAAACCGATTTGGTCGATCACCGAAAATCGTTTTTGCCATTGAAAGTAATGTAAAGTCATTTTAATCCGTTCCAAATCCTTGAAGGCTTACCATGAACGTAAACATGAAGCTAACCCTGGCTAATCGTACGTTTGTGTTAGCGTAATCTTCCATACGAAAGATTACGCTGACATGAACGTGTAAAAATAAAAAAATCAGGTCGTTTACACGTCATTTAGCACCGGGGTCTCCACAACAAGTGGTGAGCGGTTAAAGGATAAAGAAAAGATTTATGAATAGGATTTCTTACCTTTGTGGTGGTCTGCAGAAGCCATGCTCTATTCCCTCGAAAGAAGGGAAACTCGCACATCTTCTTCATATTTTGCTATTATTTCTTTCTTAAATGCAATAGTTGTACGCACTACTCTTCTTTTTTCACCTGTAGCAACTTTGCTGCTTGCACCGACCTTCTTCGGAGGCATAATTAGGGGTTAAAACACTCCGTTCACGGATATTCAAAACGAAAGCAAAAAGAAGTGCATGCTCACGTGACAACAGTTCTTCACGAGGGGTGGGGGCAATCTACACCCGTACGCCGCTCAGCATCGCCCGTATCGTACCGGCGTTCGAACTCCGATTTTTTGAACGAAAAGCAAAGCAAGAATTTCTCTAAATTTTTGGTCGAGAACTGATTTGTTCGAACTGAGAGGCGTTCGAAAACCGAGGTTCCACTGTATCTGTAGTCAAAAACTATCCATCGGAACAGGGTCAACGAGGCTAAAGCTACCTCAGTTCGGTTCCGACCAGTAAAGGGTCTTTATGATTTATTAGGAATTCCTTGTTAAAATGTTTGTAATATTGTTAGTTACTCTCCAACTAACCTAAGAATATATTTACATTACCAGCAGTGTTCCCTCTAAGCTGCGCACATTCTCAGCACAAGAAAATCTAGCCAGCGCACAAAAATGAGGGCTCAAAATTACTAATTAAGAAGCGACTCAAGTCAAAGTTACAGTGCATGAAGGTCAAAATACACGGGTTCCCCTGACGTGTCCTAAATGCGGTATTTTGAAGTCGAGTCGAAGTACAACGAAGTTTGTCGAGAACTGGCTTCTTCGGCTAGGCTCACTAAAAGCAACCGGATCTTTCGGGTCCTAAACGGGTCTTCAGGTTGTTTTTGCTTCTTTAATCCCAACATGACGAAATATGATGTAAACTTAGGCACAAAATGACTTAAAGTAAGGGGGAAATAGAACAAAAAAGAAAAAAATACCAAAATGAAAAAGTAGTGAAAAGCCGAGAAAAAAAGAAACAAAAGGAAGAGAAAAAAGGAAAAATTTAGAAAAAAGACAGAAAAAAAGAAAGAGAAATGTAGGAAAAAAGTAAATAGAGAAATAAAAGAAAAAGAAACAGCTCGGAAAAAATAACAATGAGATTTTTTTTAAAGGAATTTTAAAAAAAGTAGAAAAAAAACACGGAAAAAGAAGAAAAAAATTGTGTTGCATTCAAATAATTTCCAATGATATCAAGTGAATCTTGTTGCCAACATTGTACTTCCACTAAAAAATGTGATTAAATACAGGTTCTGTATCTTACAACCGACTAAATAAGCCCCCAAAAATGTTAATATTATGCGACAAAATATATCAGGAAATAAAAAGAAATGGAAATCTTGTGAAAGAATTGTAAAAACAAATGACGTTTGTAGGCAATCGTACATGAGTCAATTCCTTCAAAAGTGAAAAATAATTTTGCATTGCCGGAAACGCAGCAAAATGTCACTTGATGTCAAGTTTTGAACATGTTTGATAAATAATTATCTTGCCACACTTGGGATTATGGTTGCTCACTGTTTTTTCAAGCGTTGCTCACCAACCTTGTGTGAACGCTCAGACCTGTGGAAAATTAGAGGGAACATTGATTACCAGTATCTTTACATACTACATGAACTGGTTTCCAGCCAGCTGCAGGGCACACAGAGACAGACAACTCACTCGCCCATTCACACCTAGGGACAATTTGAACCGGCCATTTTAACCTGACATGCGAGGGAATTCACATAAATGTGGGGAGAACATGCAAACTCCGCACAGGAAGGCAAGTTGCTGGATTCACACCCGTGACCCTGCAAAGAGCAACGGGCAGCAATCTAAAATGTTAACATAATACTGTTCCTGAACAAAAACCTGTAAATTTGTTGTCACTATGGCAACATAAACAAGCCTTTTTTGTTTTTGTTTTTATTGTCAACTGTTGGTTTTACTTTTTTGTTTATCCCTCACTCTCACTCAATTCTTCTTCCTTCATCAGTTTTCTTTTATTTTGTTCTTTTTATTTCTTTTTCCTTTTTCCCCCCCCGCGCTTTCTCACTCTCTTACTCTTTTTCTTTTTTCTCTCTCAATTTCTCTTTCTCTTCACTCTCCCAATTTCCCCCCTTCTCTCTCTCTCTCTCCACTCTTTCTCTTCCTCTGTCTCTCTTTTTCTCTGTCTTTACTATTATTTCTCTTTTTATCTCTTTATGACCTTATTTCTCTTCATCTCCTTTTTTTGTCTCCTTTTATCTTTATCTCTCTATCTTTATCCCTCTCTTTATCTCCTTTTAGCTTGATCTCCTTATCTCTTTTTCTCTTTATCGCTGTTTCCTTGCCCTCATGTAGGTTTTAGATCAGGGGATGGTGTTATAATAGTCAGTAGTCTGTAATAGTCTGTGTTTCTGTGCAGCCCTTTGAGACTGTCCCTTCTCAAGGTTTCTTCATTTTCCTCATGTTGAGGTTTTTGAGTTTTTCCTTGCCCTCATGTAGGTTTTAGATCAGGGGACGGTGTCATAATAGTCTGTAGTTTGCAATAGTCTGTGGTCTGTGCAGCTTTTTAGGACTGTCCCTTCTCAAGGTTTCTTCATTGTCTTCATTATGAGGTTTTGAGTTTTTCCTTGCCCTCATGTAGGTTTTAGATCAGGGGATGGTGTCATAATAGTCTGTAATAGTCTGTGCAGTCCTTTGAGACTGACCCTTCTCAAGGTTTCTTCATTTTCCTCATGTTGAGGTTTTTGAGATTTTCCTTGCCCTCATGTAGGTTTTAGATCAGGGGACGGTGTCATAATAGTCTGTAGTTTGCAATAGTCTGTGGTCTGTGCAGCTTTTTAGGACTGTCCCTTCTCAAGGTTTCTTCATTGTCTTCATTATGAGGTTTTGAGTTTTTCCTTGCCCTCATGTAGGTTTTAGATCAGGGGATGGTGTCATAATAGTCTGTAATAGTCTGTGCAGTCCTTTGAGACTGACCCTTCTCAAGGTTTCTTCATTTTCCTCATGTTGAGGTTTTTGAGATTTTCCTTGCCCTCATGTAGGTTTTAGATCAGGGGACGGTGTCATAATAGTCTGTATTTTGCAATAGGCTTTGATCTGTGCAGCTCTTTGAGACTCTTTGTGATCAAGGGCATTACAAATAAACATGACTTGACCTCAGAACTGCGCTAACCACTCAGCTGCCGTAAAATTACCAATCAACCTAAATTTTAGCTAACTGACCCCCCCTGTACAGTCATTTCCTGTCTTCAAAGTAGCAGTTCTGGAAATAAACGAGCGAAATCTGTATTCACACAAAAAAACAAAAAACAAATCTCCACTTACTGGCCCCTGGCAGTGCTATGGATCCCCCGCGGTGCGATCGTTAGCTCCCTGCGGGTATCCTCACTTCACTTCAACCGAGTCTTGATTAAGACGCATCGCCTTCAAAGTTCTTCTCAAGTAAATTACAGATGTTTGAATACAAAAGCCAGTGACAGGGAAGACATAGGGAAGCAAAGCTCGTCTGTATGCAGATAAGCGTAGTAAATGCTTCTCGGGCTATCGCGACACCCAGCTGCCTGCGCTTATTTGCTAATCGTACAAATGTCCATTGTTGGAATTTAAATATATTACAAATGTATCGTTTTCCAAATTGTTCGAATTAGTTATCTGACTCCATTGACCAAACATAAACTTCATTCGCCCAACAATGCATGCTCGTTTCTTTTTAGGAAAATCAACAAGAGACTGGCATTTCCACACGGGGGCAGATTTAGTTTCTTAAATAATAAGCTAAGTGAATTCCATCGAATTAGCCAAATTATTGTCGCTTGAGGCTTCATCGAGCCTCCTTTTTTAATTGTCCCTCTCATTCTCCGATCTTCTGAAGTTCTTCCTTCAGCCCACGCCTTTCTCCCACGCTTGTGTGTCGGCTACGCCCATGGGGCGTTCCAGAGACTCCCCACGTGTCCTCAATGTCTGAAGAAACTAAAAACACCACCAAGCGTTTCACGTCATCAGGGCCCCTCTTGTGCCGGTAAGCGCTGACTATCAAATCAGTGCCTGGCGCCTTCTCCGTCAGAGTCCTGTTATCAACAGAACTAAACAAAACATTCGCATTCGGAACGGCGTGACCGGTCATTGAACTTAAGCCTTATCTGTGAAGAATCTTCATTTAAATGTAAATTGAATAAAATCCTTTATAGTAAAAGGTATAAAATCCTTCACCATCCATCCATTATCTGCACCGCTTATCCCCAGTAGGGTCGCGGGGGTGCTGGAGCCCATCCCAGCTATCCTTGGGCAGTGGGCAGGGGACACCCTGAACTGGTTGCCAGCCAGTCCCAGGGCACACAGCGACAGACAATTCGCTCGCTCATTCACACCTAGGGACAATTTGAAACCGGAATGCCCGAAGGAAACCCATGCAAGCACAGGGAGAACATGCAAATTCCACACAGGAAGTTCGATCCCATGACCTCAGAAATGTGTTATTTAGCGAAGCGCCAAGGTCTTTGCTTATTGTTCCGGAGACGTAGCAACTTCCGAAGGCTGCCGACTTGGGATTCTGTTCCAGCTTTAAAATGGACCAGTGTTCATTTGAGCTGTGAAAAGTGATGGGTCCCGGGGACTCGCATGCTCAAAAATCTATGGGTCCCAACAGAGATCTATGGCTCCCCAAAATTTAGTCTTATCCAGGTTGAAATTGTAAATCGGCGACAAATATATAATATGAATCTACCAGTATATATTCATTCAGTTTTAATCATCACAGTTTATTGGTAATACAAATCACTTATCACTTCAAGATTTTTCAGTTCACAACAATATTGTACATTATACAAAATAATATTGCTGAAATAATTATATTAATCTATATTTTCATTTAGTTTTAATCATCAAAGTTAATTGGTAATACAAAGCAGTTCTCACTTCAAATTTTTCAGTTCACAATATTGTACATTATACCAATAATATTGCAGAAATATTAGTCTATATATTCATGCGCTTTTAATCATCACAATTGTTAATACAAAGCAAGTTATCACTTCAGATTTTTCAGTTTATATATTCTTCGTGGTTTGCTGTCCCGCCACAGTTGTAATGCCTTCTTAAGGTCCAATCCATTATCATCCTCCTCATATCGAACCCGGAGTATAATTTAGTCCATTTTGGCAGAAAAGTCCTTTTCTTGCTAGTAGTATTCTTTTGTTTATTTTCTTTCGTCGAATCGTTCGCTTCAACACACGTGTTTTCCTTGCCTCCGCGATCTTCCGAAGAATTTCTCCGCCGTTTTTTCGTGCCGGGATTATTGCCCCTTGTTACCACGTTCTGTGTTATGTTTCTTCTTATTACTGACATTGAAGAAATTACCAAAAGAAAAGAAAACTGATGAAGGAAGAAGGATTGAGTGAGAGTGAGGGATAAACAAATAAGTAAAACCAACAATTGACAATAAAAACAAAAAAATAAAAGGCTTGTTTCTGTTGCCATAGTGACAACAAATTTTTTATTTTCACCTTCCCTGGACGACAACCACCACAACAATGACGTCATGTCGAAGCAACGAGATCTCGTTGGCCGAGATGGGCATGCAGACGAAAACTCTAACCGCGAAACCAAAAAAAATGGCGGATCTGCCTGACGAAAAGTTTGGAGTGCGGTAAATCTTTGTTAAAAAAAGTAATCGGGTAATAATGACAATTTTGTGTCAAAAACGTTGATTTGACACTATGCGTCCCCAGCAAAAATGATGCGTCTAGGACGCGGGGACGCGGGCAAACCAGAACACTGTGGACTCCCTTTTTTGTAAAAAACAGACATATTCATCCTTTTGTTTTTGTGGCTTTTACTTCGTGACGATGTAATTACGCCGAGAGACAACGCCGTGAGCGAGCGATGCGGGTCTTCAATGGTTTTAATGCCGAGCCGCAGGCGGTTTTATTCAGGGTAATGCTTCCACGTGTTGCATCGGACATTCGTCTCTTTACTAGCCGGCACGACTGTATATCAGTTTCTCACCATCGTTCTATGGCCTTGCCGTTTAGCGCCGACTAAATTATCTGCGCAAACTTGGACAGAGTTGCTTTACGTCTTTGGACTTTTTTATGAGCCGTTTTGGTGGTTCTTCATATGCACCTGATATCAAACTAATATAAAGCCGATTTCTTCTCAAATCAGACCACTAAATCGAAGAAAAGAAAACATAAGAGATCCAATAAAACGTTTATACCGATTTGCAATTGGTAAAAACACCTTCCAAAACTCTAAACTGGCTTGCTAGTTAGGAAAGTACCTCCTAGGCCATTGTTTCTCAATTGATGGATCGGGACCCAAATGTGGGCCCTCTTTTCAGTGGGGCTCAGGTTTTTGCTTTGGCAAAATATGCGAAAAAAAAAAAAAAACGGAGGATCAATTACACTCCGGTCCGCTTTCATGTCATTTTTTGTAGAAACTATCTCGCAACAGGACCCTACTCAGTTTTCTTAGATGAATTCTCTGAACTGTTGTCTGACCTAGTAACCTATGCAGACAAAATAATAATTAAGGGGGACTTTAACATTGAAAATGAAATGAAATGATCTGCATTTATATAGCGCTTTTCAAGTCAATGACTTCCCAAAGCGCTTTACAATGTGCTCCACATTTCCCAATAGCGGCCTTGTATTGCTTGTAACCTGCTTATTGGGGGTATTAGGGGTTCAGTGTCGTACCCAAGGACACTTCGACATGTAACACGGACAAACGACGTTCGTAGGCCGTAAACCTTTGCCATAGTACATGAGTCAATTCTTTCAAAAGAGAAAAATAATTTTGCATTGCCGGAAACTCAGCAAAATGTTACTTGATGTCAAGTTTTGGACATGTTTGATAATGAATTATCTTGCCACACTTGGGATTATGGTTGCTCACTGTTGTTTCAAGCGTTGCTCACCGACTTTGTGTGAACGCTCAGACCCGTAAGGAAAATTACAGGGAACATTGTCTACCAGTAACATTCTGTTATCAAGTCTTGTTTATTTGTATGGACCCTCATCACAATGGGTCTCAAAGGCCACAGACCATTATAACACCATCCCCCTGATCTAAAACCTACATGAGGGCAAGGAAAACCTCAACATGAGGAAAATGAAGAAACCTTGAGATGGGACCTACATGAGGTCATTCCCCTTCCAGAATGACCAGGCTGCAATGGATGTCGTAATAACACATAATACACAGATATTGTCAACAGGAATTATAGGTCATTCATAAGCTATAGAATAGAAGTGTGTTTTAAGCCTAGATTCAAACATTTCCACTGAGGTTGCAGATCAAATCTCAGGTAGCAGAGCTTTCCACAGCACTGGGGCCCGAATGGAGAACGCTCTCGAGCCTGCGGATCTTTTCTTGGCTAATACAGTATTTCTGATCCTGTCCAAAATGGATGTGTTTATAAATCAACTTTTCCTTGAAATATCGTCAACATGTTGTGTTCGGTTTCAGGAAAACGCACCAAGACTAAAAAAACAATCCTTAACACACATCGTTTTATCTGTTTTCAAGTGATGCACTTCTCAATTTTGCCATTTTGTTGTGCGGGCTGAGCGAGATTCCGCAGAGGTGTACACTTATCTGAAGACCATTCCATTTGCGGAAATAAACGAAGCACATCGAAAAGCAGTAAGACGCTGTTCCTCTGAAAATTGAAACAGCCGTCTCATTAACTCCAGACGTTTGATGTTTGAACAATGGCCACTGGTAATAAAGCTCTTTTGATACTCGCTGCCTTACTATGAAAAGAAAAGATGTTGAGAATAAAAGAGATCCATATTTCTTTTGTCTGTGTCCTAAAAGAAGTACTAGAGTAGAAAAAATGGCACAACATGAGACAGGAGGAAACCTTGGTTCGTATAAGAATCATTGACTGACAATGGAAGATATTTTGCTGTCTTATCCACAAGTTCATCCAGCATTGTATTCGTGACAAAGGTTTTAAGATAGATAGATAGATACATTATTCATCCCTGTAGGGAAATTCACACTTCCAGCAGTATCCTTTTGTTGTTTATTAACAGATTAACAGAATGGCCTCGGGGTGCTGGGTTGTAGTTTAGCCACAGCGGAGTGGATGACGTCACACGCTAGGCCAAAAGTTCGACATCCCTGCCGCAGATGGAAATCTTTGCGCCCAGGGTTACACCACCTCGTGTTCACATAGATAGCGAGTCCACCTCCGCTTCCCGCAGGCTTTTGTGTCTCTGTCTGTCCTAACAGCTCTGAAGCCGGGTAGCTCCACGTTAGCGTCTGGGATGCTAGACGTGAGCCACGTTTCCGTAAAACACGCCAAACTGCACTCCCTGTACGCTTTGATGTTTTTCCCTAGCACAGCCAGTTTGTCGGTCTTTTTTGGCAGAGAGTTCACATTTATTATGACTCCGAACGATACCGAAGGCTTACAAAGGCGCTTGCCGCTTAGCCTTCACCTAAGCTCTGGCTCTGCATCCATGATAGGGCCCCCTCATGACGCCGACACGAGAATTCTTCAGGGCAAGGAGTTGATTTACTCGAAAAAACGCATTTTTGTGCGTTAAAACCCATAACCATAGGATAGAAAGTAACCCAAAGTGTAGTTGTCAAACGGGACAAAAAACACCGAAGATACAAACAGACACTTAAAACAATAAATCACGAAAAGAGCGAAATAACACTGAGTTGCTGGAAAGCCTGCCGCTCGCGGCGGCGCCTATGAAGTCAACAATGATGATGTTTAACAAAAAATGGTCAATTTGGGGAAGAAAAAAAATCCTGAATTGGTATCAGATCATCTAACTTCTGGATCTTCTGTGCACTAGGCCACTGATCCAGATCTGGGTGGGAGCGGTCAGGTTCACTACCGACTCGTCAACCATCAAAAGCTTTTCTCCATCAACGCAACAGGAGCCATCAGAACCGCATTGCCTCTCGACAGAGAGGTAAAAACGAATGCTTTATTCAGACACTATCAATATAAATCTGAGAGTGACGTCTTGAACTCTCACATCTAAGGTGAAGGGTCACTACTTTCTGATAGTGGAGGCTTGGGACGGAGCCGTGGACCCGAGACGATCCAGACTGACCCTGTCGGTCACGGTTCTGGACGTGGACGACAACAGTCCTGTATTCAGCCAACAGACATACAACGTCAACTTGCCGGAAAACAGCCCCGAAGGAACTGTGATTCTCAAGCTGCATGTGATTGGACCAAAGACTACAATACATTGTATTTCCAAAAACTTTTCTCTCTGGTACTGACTATTTTTCTCTCGCTAGGCAATCGACGAAGATCTCAGCTCCAACATTACCTACCACATCCGAACAGACGACTCCAGCAGGGAGATTCTAAGACTTTTTCGCCTCGACCAGATGACAGGGGAGCTTTCTGTCCTGAAAATTCTGGACTTTGAGGCTTTGACCCCCCATAATTTGTCCTACACCTTCACCGTGGAGGCTTTGGATGCTAAGGGCACCATGCCTCCAGGCCTGGCCTCCGTTACCGTCACCGTCACGGTGAGTTTTGTGTTTTTGTTCTCGGATAGCCTTGCAGTTGTATAAAAATATTTGTAGTCTTACAAATGTTTTAACAATCTGTTTTTTTCAGTGTAATCAGGATTATGCTAACAAACATTCGTGCGATTTGATGAAGGCGTTCAGGCCAAGGTAGAGCTCATTAAATCATGGCCAAACTGCTGTTGTTTTATGCTGGCTTTGGCAAAAACATGACCTTCTGTTAGCATACTAAACAAATGCCAAGGTACTTAACCGAAAGGCTGGACTGGATTGTAATCGTAAAAGTAAAAAAGAATCGGCTCGTGGGGTAGAATCAACTTGTATGTTTAGCTGTAAGCAATCAACTCCACTAATAATGATTTCTATGACATTTTTACATGTATTTACAATTTCATGTTACATTGATATCATTTCCCCCCCTGTCTCATTTTGCTTTATAAACCTCAGTAGCTGTCTTTTGCAGTTCAATTTCAAAAGCTAAACCGGATCTGTGTTTTTTTCTCATGTAATCAGAATGTAAGACACTTCTGATGGATGGTCCTTGACCACTCAACATTTTCATGTTCTCCTGTTTGTACGGAAATCATTTTCTTTTTCATGTTTTCATTTTAATGAAATGCGGCCACCTGCATGATCGTCCATATTGTATTCATTTCTCCACAGGACGTGAATGATTTTGCCCCGGTGTTCAGCCAGCCAATGTACCGCGGCATGGTCGCCCCTAATGCCGTCAAAGGAACTGTCATAACTACCGTCTTGGCCAATGATTCTGACCCAGTGGTAAGCCTCTCCTGCTTGCTCGTATTACACTAGGCCAAGGGTGTCAAACTGGTTTTAGCTGGGGGGCCACAAATGCGATAAAAAAATCTCACGGGGGCCGGACTAGTTCAAGAGAAAGAGAGAGGGAGAGAAAGAGAGGGAGGGAAAGAGCGAGCGATAAACAGATAGGGAGAACAAGGGAGACAGAGTAACAGTGAGAGAAAAAGAGACAGAATAATAGAGATAGGATTGGAGAAGAAGGGGGTAATGAGAAAAAAAGAAGTGAAAAAAGAGAAAGATAAAAAGAATACGAGAAGTGAAACGACAGAAAGAAAAAGAGTCAGCAGGAGAAAAAGAGACAGTGAGGTGAGAGAGAGAGAGAGAAAGAAAGAGGGTGAGAAAGAAAGAAAAATAGAAAGAAAGAGAATTAAAGTGTAATTTAGAGAGGGGAAATAGAAAGTGAGCAAGACAGAGAAAAAGAGTTAGAGAGTGAGAGAGAAACTGAGAAAAGAGAAAAAGAGAGAGAAAGAAAGAGTGAACAGGAGAAAGAAAAAGAGGGAGAAATACATAAAAAAGAAGTGAATCAGAGAGAAATGGTGAAATACTACCACAAGTGTTTTGCAAGTGTTAACTGGCTTTGGTAAGAACCGGTGGAAATATTTCAAACTACAGCTCATTTTCCTCATGCGCTTCTCTCACTGTTGTCTTGCGGGCCGGATTTAAACCATTGGTGGGCCTGATCCGGCCCTCGGGCCGCCTGTTTGACACCTGTGCACTAGGCTGTTGTTTGTATGGATAGTTTGCATCCTAGTGGCACTTAAAATCCTCTGCGTGTCCATCAGAGTTTCAATTTTTTCCCGTTTGTTGTGGGCTCTCAGGGTGTACAGTGGAAGCTCGGTTTTCGAATGCCTCTCAGTCCGACCAAAAATTTAGAGAAATTCTTGCTTCGCTGTTCGGTCAAAAAATCGGAGTTCGAACGCCGGTAATGCGTGAGCGCGTACGCTAGGGTGCGATGCTGAGCGCCGTACGGGTGTTTTAGCCCCTTATTATGCCTCCGAAGAAAGTCAGTGCAAGCAGCAAAGTTGCTAGAGGTGAAATAAGAAAAGCAGTGCGTACAACTATTGCATTTAAGAAAGAAATAATAGCCAAATATGAAGAAGGTGTTCGAGCGCCTTCTGCTGACCACCACAAAGGTAAGAAATCCTATTCATAAGATTACGACAAAACGAATGTACGATTAGCCCGGGTTAGCTTTAAGTTTACGTTAAACATTCAGGGTGTTGGAACGGATCCCAACATTGAGGGTGTTGGAACGGAGCCCCCTTTCCAATGAACCGCTCACCACTTGTTGTGGAGACCCGGGTGCTAAATGATTTGTAAACGACCTGATTTTTTTATTCTTACACGTTCATGTCAGCGTAATCTTTCGTACGGAAGATTACGATAACGCGAATGTACGATTAGCCTGGGTTAGCTTTATGATTACGTTAAACATTCAAGGTAAACATTCAGGGTGTAGGAACGGATTAAAACGATTTACATTATTTTTAATGGGAAAAATGATTCCGGTGATTGAACAAATCGGTTTTCGTACAGAGTTCTGGAACGGGTTATGGTCCAGAACCGAGGTTCCACTGTATTTACTAGGTGTGTCAGTTGGGCTTTTAGTACAGACATGATGAAGTTTAATCACATCTTAAACTCAAAATCTCATCATTAGATTGTAGATCAAGTAAATCAATGTAGATCAAGATAAATAACAGTTGTCAGTAGGGTTCGCACAGGTTCTTGAAATCCTTGAAAATGCTTGAATTTGAATGTTCTGTTTCCAGGGATTTAAAAAGGCTTGAATTCCGGGTGTTGTTCTTATAAATGCCTGAAATTGTTTCGCCTGCGGGTTCCACCCAAAAGGACATGTGCATGTTACACCTGAACAGGGCACTATGAAATGTGTATTAGTGCAAGGATTATGTATCAATAATGGCCATTTATTATAGGACATGTAAAATTAAAGTAGCTTTTCCCAGTAGTTTATTGTAATGGGAAGAACTTCTTGTAACTGAAAATTCAAGATAAACATCAGTGTAATTTTGATCTCACGCCTGTATGAGAAGATATTCCTCTCAAAAACAAATATATTTATGACTTATTAAGGATCTAAAAATCGCATGTCTTTTGTGGAATCTAAACTTCTATTACTTTGGTTCAGTCTGTCCACATGTGAAATAAAAAGACAGAAGTCTGAGTTCGGATCAGAATGAGACTTTATTTTCTTCTTGCAAGAAGGACACCAGCCAAATGTGTGCTAGTTACGGTTTCTTCCGGCTTTTTATGAAGGCTATGACTAGAAAATCAATCATTGAAGACAGTTGGATCATTAGTCTAAACACAATGAACAATGGTGACCTTCACACAATGTTTGAAACAGGATATGACTTATGACATATCCGTTTGAAAACAGCCCTGCTCATTTAAACTCAAGCAGAGATGGCTGGATGCAATTTTGCTATCTTGAGCTAACTTTAACTGGAAAGTCAATCATTGAAGTCAGCTTATTTAAACTCAAGCACAGATGCTGTTTGGTACCAAGGGTTTTATCGACAGGTCAGGGAGACCATCACCCTCAGCGAATCTGAATTGATAACATAAAAAGACACACATTTATAGTTTAATTTACTCTACACTTGATAAATGCACACGCAAGATCACAAATCGAATACTTAAATCACAGATGTGTCTCTTCAAAATACATGATTCACATCGTTTTTTGCTTTTAATGGTACTGGAGAATTTTGGAAATAGCTTTAAAAGTGCTTGAAAGTGCATGAAAGGGTGTACTAACCCTGTGTTCGTTAATAAGTCCCTGTAACATAATACAAAAACACCACTAAAATAACCCGTCTATCCTTATCTTCCCGCTACACTAACAGAACAAAGAAAAAAAAGCATATTTCCAGTTTGAGTTCTTTTGTGTACCCTGCCTAGTATTCACGCCATGGTTTGAGAATCACTGCAGATAGACCCAATTTATCTCTTAATATTCTGAAGAACGCCTTGAAAAGCATCGGCTGAGTCATATAACATTTGATTCAAATGCATCTAATGAAGGCGTTATTGTATCTGATTGAAAAGGTGCTGAAAAGTCGGAGGAAATGATGAATCGGAATCATTTGCAGTTGAAGCGTATCGGAAATCTCGTATTCAAATATTAATTAAAGAGGACAAAAGAGAAGCAGCTCGCTTTAGCAATGTTGAGAAAAAAACGTATAGTGTCAAAATTGTCTAACATTGAGAACACCCGCAGAGAGACATCTGACGTTACGACCATTTTCGACACCTATTGGAACCTAAGCAGTTGATTTTTGGGCTGTTATGATGGTGAAACGTTTTATTTTGACAGACATGGAAAGGGGAAGGGCGGCGCAGTGGTTAGCGCGTGGGCGGCTCAGTTCTGAGGTCATGAGATCGAACCTCCAGTGTGGAGTTTTCGAAGAAGGACGTCTATCGGCCCCGCCCCAAAACATATACAAGAGAGCCGAGAGAGTCTAAATGAGAGGGGACATGTTGTTTATTTCATCAAAACATTCAGTCGTGTTCCAAAGTTATCCGGGCGACAGTGGCATTTATACAGTGTTCGGTTGGCGATGACGTGTTTTTTTACCTTCCAAATGCTTCTACTTTCCACAAAATATCCTCCCCTTGGGAGTTTATCTCCCACACGTCCAGTCAGGTAAACAAAAACCACCGGATAAATGAAATCCAAGAAAAATACAGAGTAACGGTAAAGTGTACTAAATCATAGCTATACTTTTAAAACACGGACATAATGACCCGAATTGTATTCTTAGCTGCTAGCGCATCAGCCTGCTGTAAGTGATTCATTTTAACTTTAGTGTTAACGCTTTGCTTGAAAATCTCAGACACTTCAAACATTGACTTGAACATACCATCAAACCATGCACTAGTCCAACCCCCCCCCTTTTTTTTTCCAAAAACATGCATGGCAGGTCAATTGGCCGGTCCAAATTGTCCCTAGGTGGGAATGAGCGAGCGAATTGTGTCGCTTGGAACCAGTTCAGGGAGTCCCCTGCCCACTGCCTGAAGATGGCTGGGATGGGCTCCAGCACCCCCGTGACCCTATTGTGGATAAGAGGTGCGGATAATAGATGGATGGGGGGAAGTTAGGATTTTACAAGAATAAAATTGTTTGATTTCTTACACATCCCTTGCAACATGACAAATTTCCTTTCTGGGTAGAGATACTTACTCAGATCATACTAAACGATAGCGGTTAAGACAATCCCAAGGCACCATTTTCTTTCGAGTCCCGTTCGCTGTCATCTTACATGAGTTGCGTTGATGAAATGTCAGTTTGCGTCATTTAGGGTCAAGGAAAGCAAAAGTATTCCCTCGGCAAGACACAATAAAGCTGCGCCCCCGTCCTCTGTTGATACATATAAATATATATTTAAGTACTTTCTTTTATAGTCCTTCGAGTTACTTCTAAACTTCTACTGACTCAGCAGCCTTGACGCCAGCTGAAGTACTTGCTCAGAAGGTAGCAAACGGTTTTACGCTATACTTCTGGTGGCATTTTACACTTTGCGATATCATAAATGAGTGTTTTAAGATGTGTTTGTGCAGTAAAACTGAGTAAAATAATAAATTTTACCAGATGACGGGAAAGTGCTGCTTGGAGGTACAAAACCGGACTTTTTTTTTTTACTAATTCTCCATCCTATCTATCTATCTCTCTATCTCTCTATTTCTACAGTATCTATCTATCTATCTCTACAGTATCTATCTATCTATCTCTACAGTATCTATCTATCTATCTCTACAGTATCTATCTATCTATCTATCTCTACTCTATCTATCTATCTATCTATCTATCTATCTATCTATCTCTACAGTATCTATCCATCTATCTATCTATCTATCTCTACAGTATCTATCCATCTATCTATCTATCTCTACAGTATCTATCTATCTATCTCTACAGTATCTATCTATCTATCTCTACAGTATCTATCTATCTATCTCTACAGTATCTATCTATCTATCTATCTCTACAGTATCTATCTATCTATCTCTACGGTATCTATCTATCTATCTCTACGGTATCTATCTATCTCTACGGTATCTATCTATATCTATCTATCTATCTATCTATCTATCTATCTATCTATCTATCTATCTATCTATCTCTAGTATCTATCTATCTATCTCTAGTATCTATCTATCTATCTCTAGTATCTATCTATCTATCTCTATAGTATCTATCTATCTATCTCTATAGTATCTATCTATCTATAGTATCTATCTATCTCTACAGTATCTATCTATCTCTACAGTATCTATCTATCTCTACAGTATCTATCTATCTCTACAGTATCTATCTATCTATCTATCTCTACAGTATCTATCTATCTATCTATCTATCTACGGTATCTATCTATCTTTCTATCTATCTCTACGGTATCTATCTATCTCTACGGTATCTATCTCTACGGTATCTATATATATCTACGGTATCTATCTATCTCTACGGTATCTATATATATCTATATCTATCTATCTAGGTCATATCCCTCAAGAGTTGTGACCGACAGCAAGACAAACACATACAATAAAAAAGAAAATTAAAAAAGGGAAAAAAATAGCAAAAAACACACATAAACATTTTTGGACCATGGCCAACCCAAACACAAACAAGTTAAGCACCTCCCTCAAGATGAAACGGGACACACGAAAGTGGCCATGTCACTCGGGTCAGGGTGACGCAACACACTCTTCTGTTCATCAGCAGGGCCCGACAGCTTTCACTGGTTTACCCCTGCCGTATCATACAGGTTGATGTGTTAGCCTTGAGTGAAACAAATTCTCCATCCTACCATGGTTTATTTTATTCCAGTATACATTGACAGTAGAGAATCTAATAAAGTGACTACATGATACATTATTTCACTGGCAGTTTAGACCAGGTGTTTCAAACAGCTGTCAGCCGAATCTGGACCTTTGGATTATTTAATACAGCACACTATGAATTTCTAAATATCTCAAAAATGAACCAAATTTCCAGGTCATTTCCATCAAAAGTTTTTTTTTTTTTTTCTAAATGCATTCCAAGTGCTCTCTCGACAACCAGAGGGCAGTGTTGAGTTTGCATAGATTGGTGTTTGGTTCAGGTGTTAAACTGCATTCACACAACTGTTAAAATAAACCAGTGAACACATGCAATGCAAAAGCGTGCGCTTATTTAAATCCAGAAGAACTTTTACCAAAACGTAAATCTAATGCGATCATTGGAGCGGTTTATTCACGCACAAAGACTTTGTCTCGCTTAAGAATAGCTCTCCAGTGATGAGCCATTGTGATTTTCCAGGATGTTGGATTTCTAACTTGCATAAGCAATCATCGACTGGATCGGTGTCTTTGAAATGAAAATGAAATGATCTGCATTCATATAGCGCTTTTCAAGTCAATGAAGACTTCCCAAAGCGCTTTACAATGTGCTTCACACTTACCAATAGCGGCCGTGCAGCCATGTAAGGCGCAAACCTGCTTATTGGGGGCATTAGGGGTTCAGTGTCTTACCCAAGGACACTTCGACATGTAGCACAGAGGAGCTGGGATTCGAACTGCGATCTCTTGATCCCAAGACGAGCGCTCTACCTCCTGAGCTACTGCCGCCCCGTCTTTGAATGAAATCAACTCTTCCAGAATTACTTTAAAAAATGACCTTTTGTGCATATAAGTCTGTTAGAACCTTATTTCTAATTATTACTACCTGGTCATTTAATAATAACAACATGGTAACAACATAGTAATTACATGTTAATTTGATATTTCAGAAAATTACTTAACCTTTCACGCTACTCAGTAACAAAAAAGTAGCTCTCTGTTCAAGAACGCAGGTCATTTAGCAGTTGTTTACATCCCTAAACCCTGTTTTGTGTCTCCGTAGGGAACACCAGCTGGTCTGGTGCGCTATAAAGTGAACCAGGAGGCCCATTCCTACCCTGCCAGTATATTTGAGGTGGAGGAATACACCGGAAACGTGCTAACAAGAGTCAACCTCAATGAGGAACCCAACCACAAATTCAGCGTAAGTATACGAGAGAATAATTTGAATCATAACATTCACGTTTTTTTTTCGTGTAAAACCTCATTTTGACCACCGTAGTGCTCTGTCATATGATAATTAAAACTAAAAAAATCATATTAACCCAACCCACTCTAGTGTGGTATCTTATCAAGTACAAAATAGCCCTTTTTAAAGTGTTGTGTGTGTTGGGGCTCTGGGCTATGTTAATTCCATTTTCTGCTGCGCTTTAATTAACACAACGCAAATTCAAAATCCTCTCAAGAATTCCAATTTTATCACAGCTCTTAGCAAATGAACCAATCGCTGACAAAATGTGCTGCTTGGAAAGCCACCTGAGGTACAAGGACTGAAAGAACCACAGTATATTATAGGAGTTTTGTTTCTTTTTTGTTTTTTTCCAGACTGAAAACATAACCCCCTAGTGGGAGATGGTTAGAGTTAAAAACACTCACATTTACCAAACATTCATTCATTTTCGCTCTTCCCAACCTGACACCGAACATTAAGCCCACAGTGCAACAAAGGGTGAGTTGCTGTGTCACGCAAAGCCCCATTAGCAGAGAGGCCCGACAGCATACACTGGTTTACCCCCTCTGCATCATATCCATTGCCATTAGTCATTCTTAACTATCCTTTGCCATTCACATCTCTTGCATCCATTAAATTAACCGACCTCACATCCAGAGCACATCTCACCCCATCGGTCCAACCATATTTAGATCTTCCTCTCATTCTATTTTTCACCACTTCTGCAATCCATGCTCTTAATCAAATGACGCTCATCCATTCAAACTATCTCAAAACATTTCCTCCACCCTCTCAGCAAGCTCTTGCACCACACCAGTTCTTCTCCTTACTTCCACATTCTTTAACCGATCCATTACTCCACACATACTACGCATCTCATTTCAAAGACACTTATTTCAAATCCTTTCAGCAAATCCATTGTCTTGCACTATTCACCTAGAGTTACATCTATCTTAAAAAATTGATAGCTATGCAACAGTGTTTCTCAACTGTTGGTTCATGGACCCAATTTTAGTTGCTCACGGGCCTTTGCCTTGGCAAAATAAATCGGAGAAGAAAAAAACGTAAGGTGAATTACACTCGTTAACAGTAGATGGTGTTAATGTCCCGTTCAGTCAAAAGAGTTAAAAACTTGAAAAAAGTCTTAAATATGATAACCGCAGAAAAAGTCTTTAAGAGGTCTTACATTCTGTCTAAGTCTTACATTGTTGTGGATTAACTGCAAGTCGGCTTGATGGAAAACATCTGGATGTTATGAAGCAATGTTGATACAGGAAATACCACGGTGTTGACTGAGCCAAGTCATGGCGGGAAAAAACACTGTCGATCCTGAGAAAGAATACTGTCTGTTAGAGAAAAACATTACGTAATTACGTAAAAAGCTGAGCGTCTCCCAGATGGACTTGAACGCAGATGGAATGTATGTTGTTGAATAAACAACATTCCCTTTCCGTCATATCTCGGCTCTGTTTATGTTTTGGGGCGACGCCCAACGACGTCCTCTCCAAAAACATTTAGCTCTCAAAGGCCTTAATTTTTAATAAATATCCATGCTTAGGTACACACTTTATGAATATTGATAATAATAATAATAAGAATAAAACATTATACTTTAAAGCGCCTTTCAGGACACCCAAGTTCACTGTACATGTAGTAGGACAGATTCTAAATTTCTTTTACTTTTTAGCTGTTTTATAGCAGTTTTGGGGGGTCTCCTGTATGCAATGTAGGGTTGTATGTGAGTACATGCGGTACTTGAAGTCGTTTTGCTTTTAAAATTTTGACAACAAGTGAATTTGTCTACTATCTCTGCATTAAACTGTTTTGTTTTTTTTTTGATCAATTTGAGAAGTACAAATGTTCTCTTGTTTGGGTCACAGCTTGTCATTAGGGTGGAATTTTGTATCCTGAAGTCAGGACAGTTGTGAACCACTGCTATAGAAGGTTCCATCCATCCATCCATCCATTGTCTTCCGCTTATCCGGTTCGGGTCGCAGGGGCAGCAGCCTTAACAGGAAAGCCCAGACCTCCCTATGCCCAGCCACTTCTTCCTGCTCATCTGACGGGATCCTTAGGCGTTCCCAGGCCAGCCCAGAGACACAGTCTCTCCAGCGTGTCCTGGGTCGCCATAGAGGCCTTCTGCCGGTGGTACATGCCCAGAACACCTCCCGAGGCATCCTTTATCAGATGCCCGAGCCACCTCAACTGGCTCCTCTCAATGCGGAGGAGCAGTGGCTCTACACAGAGTCCCTCCCGGATGACTGAGCTTCTGAAGTCAGAACAGTTGTGAACCACTGCTATAGAAGGTTCCATCCATCCATCCATCCATTGTCTTCTGCTTATCTGGGGTCGGGTCGCAGGGGCAGCAGCCTTAAAAGGGAAGCCCAGACGTCCCCTATCCCAGCCACCTCTATCAGCACATCCGACGGGATCCCGAGGCGTTCCCAAGCCAGCCGAGGGACGTAGTCTCTCCAGCGTGTCCTGGGTTGTCCTCGGGACCTCCTGCGGGTGGGACATGCCCGGAACACCTCCCGAGGGAGGCGTCCAGGAGGCATCCTTTATCAGATGCCCGAGCCACCTCAACTGGCTCCTCTCAATGTGGAGGAGCAGTGGCTCTACACAGTGTCCCTCCCGGATGATTGAGCTTTTTATGTCAGAACAGTTGTGAACCACTGCTATAGAAGGTTCCATCCATCCATCCTTTGTCTTCTGCTTATCTGGGGTCGGGACGCAGGGGCAGCAGCCGTAAAAGGGAAGCCCAGACGTCCCTATCCCAGCCACCTCTATCAGCACATCCGACGGGATCCCGAGGCGTTCCCAAGCCAGCCGAGGGACATAGTCTCTCCAGCGTGTCCTGGGTTGTCCTCGGGGCCTCCTGCCGGTGGGACATGCCCGGAACACCTCCTGAGGGAGGCGTCCAGGAGGCATCCTTTATCAGATGCCCGAGCCACCTCAACTGGCTCCTCTCAATGCGGAGGAGCAGTGGCTTTACACAGAGTCCCTCCCGCATGACTGAACTGAGGTTGTGAATGCCTAATTTACAACACACTGGACTTTCTAAACAAGGACTGAATGCTCTAATGATATGTTTTTACGGTTTAGCTCTAATTCACATTGCTTTGGTCGCAGCCTAGGAAGACATCATGTTAAGCAGGAAATAATACGCAGTCTATTGGGACACTGACTCGCAAATGTTTGCTCCAAAACAATTATCCTGGTAATTGAGCGTATTCACTGTTCCGTTAATTTTATTCCATTTGTGTATCAGCTTATTGTGGTTGCCTACGACGACGGGGAGCCGGCCAAAGAGAACACCACGCTCGTAGAAATCACCGTTCTCCAACCTTCCATCATTCCCGTTTTTACTCAGGAGGAATACAGGTACGTGTTATTGGAATAGGATGACTTTTATTCACAGCACTGCAGTTTTTACCATTGACCATCTGTGGTGGGTTGTCAGTCTTTGGGAGTCCACTGGCATGCTACTTCGGCAGAAAATATTGTACATTTTGAATTCAAATGCGTTTTTTCCAGCAAAATCAAGAAGCTAGATCTATGAGGAACGTGTGCCCTTGTAAACTATTTAATCATAAATACGCTATTTATGAAACGCAATAACACAAATTTTGCTATTATTTCTTTCTTAAATGCAATCGTTGTACGCACTACTTTTCTTTTTTCACCTGTAGCAACTTTGCTGCTTGCACTGACTTTCTTTGGAGGCATAATTAGGGGCTAAAACACTTCCTACACCTATATTAAAAGCGAAAGCAAAACGAAGCACGTCCGCATGCGATAACAGTCGGTCACGAAAAGAGCCATCTACACCCGTACG